>NC_142010.1:213538586-213850253 GCF_049901735.1 Notechis scutatus
TTTGAAATCCAATCAAATATTTGCTTTTAATGTGAAAGCTCCATGGATTGACATTCTTCCCCCATTTGCACGGACTTCTTTCCTACCAGAGTCCTACCAGTTTCTGGGTGTTAGATTTTTTTTTTTAACAAAATAGATGGAATTATATCTTTTCCAGTTCCTCTCATGATAACTTCTAAGATAGATTATTTATTTATTTATAATACAAGCAGATAAATTTATATAATGTGAAGTACAGTAGTAGATGGAAAGGCTTAAATAATTTATTTCCGTTTTGTGAGAAGGAGATTTTATTATCATAGAGACTTGTGGCAGGATAGGGCTGGAGGTTATTACTCATGGTTTCATCTTGTGGTTGGCAAGTTTTAAGACAATCACAGATTTCTTTAAACTGTTTTTGATAGAAGCTGTGGAAATGGCCTAATAGTAGTCTTTAAAGATGCATAGGAAAGAATGAGAAAATAGAAGAAATACATAGAGATGGAAGGGAGATAGGGTTGATTAGCTGGAATTTTGAATAATTCTACATTGTCACATTGTGTTGCGGGTACCAGTTTTACATGTGACAAAGATATAATATTTACCTATCTATTTATCTATGGAGAATCATTTGTACCTAAAGCTGGCACGTTAAGGCAATTCTAGCTTGAAAGGAAGCATCAGATGATCTTATATTAACTTCTTAAATAGGTGTGCTCTTCTGAAAAACTGAATCAAAAGCTTTCTTTTTAACTCTACCACCAAATTTCTGGTGAAAGAAAGTCAGATATGATCCATCGAAGTAAAACTATTCCTCTGTTATCTGAAGATATATCTATAAGAGTCATGATGGCACAGTGGTTAGAACAGACCCAGGAAACTATAGACCAATCAGCCTAACATCAAAAGCCGGGAAGATCCTGGAAAAGATAATTTAAAAAAAACAGATCTGCCAACATCTAGAAACAAGTAAAGTAATAATTATCAGTCAGCACGTGTTTGTTAAGAACAACAGATCATGCCAAACCAATCTTATTTCATTCTTCAACATAGTGACTAAATTAGTAGACCAGCAAAATACTGTGGACATAATATATTTAGATTTCAGCAAGGCATTCAACAAAGTAGACCACAACCTACTTCTTAGTAAGCTAGAAAAAAACGGAATAGATAGCACCACCACTAGATGGACTCGCAACTGGCTGACAAACCATACTCAATGAGTAGTCCTTAATGGGTCTAAGTCTACATGGAGGGAAGTAAGCAGTGGGGTGCCACAAGGTTCCGTCTTAGACCCAGTACTTTTCAATATGTTCATTAATGATTTAGATGAGGGAATAGAAGGGGAACTTACCAAATTTGCAGATGATACTAAGCTGGCAGGAATAGCTAACACCCAAGAAGATAGGCTCAAGATCCAGATGGATCTTGACAGAGTAGAACACTGGGCCGTATCTAACAAAATGAAATTCAATGTAAAGAAAAGTAAAGTCCTACTCTTAGGCAAGAAAAACCAAAAGTACACATATAGACTGGGTGAAACCAGGCTCAATAGCAGTAACTGTGAGAGGGATCTTGGAGTCTTAGTGGACAACCAGCTAAATATGAGCCAGCATTGTGCAGCAGCAGCCAAAAAAGCTAATGCAATCCTAAATTGTATTAACAGAGGGATACAATCAAGATCACCACCATGATGTAATCCCCAATTGTAACTTCAAAAAAGGCAACTATGATCTTATAGACAACGATCTCTCATCCCTGGATTGGCAATCTCTATTCACTGGATGCAATACTGTTGAAGACCATTACAATATATTTTTACTTGAAGTCAAAAGAGTCATCAAACTATATGTACCAACAACAACTCCCAAAACAAAACAAAAAAGCAGATTACCCATATCAATAAGGAAACTTCAATCCAAAAAGAGATCACACTGGAGGAAAAACAAATCTGGTCACGTTGCCAATTTCAAAAACCGATACAAAAATTTATGCCACCAGATAAAGACCGAATGCACCAATTATCACATTAAACAAGAGGAAAACCTTCTAAGCACCAATTCCACCCATGCTTTTTACAATTTTGTAAACAACAAACTAAAAGACTCAAGGTCCATCCCTCCCTTGATAGGACCTGATGGTAAAGACTGCAACGACGACACCATTAAAGCCAACATCTTTAACACATTCTTCGGCTCAGTATTTGTAAACAGCAATGGATCATGCCCAGTATTTCCTAGCCGTACCACAGATAACAATAATGATCTAATACATATCGATTTCACAGAAGACAATGTTGAAAAATCACTACGCAATCTAAAACCATCTCTATCTATGGGACCGGATGGAATATGTGCCTACTTCTTAAGAAAGCTATCCACTGCCATAGCCAAACCTCTAAGCATAATCTTTGAAAAATCTTTCAGGACCAGCTCCTTGCCTAACCTATGGTCACAAGCCACAGTCATCCCCATCTTCAAAAAGGAGACCCAAGCCTAGTTGAAAATTACAGGCCAATCTCCTTATGCTGCGTCACCTGTAAAGTCATGGAATCAATTATTAACCAATCCATCATCCTCCACTTAGAGACAAATAACCTACTCTCCAATAAACAATTTGGTTTCAGAAAAAAACTATCCTGTAATCTACAACTCTTACACTGCAAAAACATATGGACGACACAACTCGACCAGGGCAAAGCAATAGACGAATCTACATAGACTTCTGTAAAGCCTTTGATTCAGTGGTACACGACAAACTACTCCTAAAAATAAAATCCTATGGTATCTCTGGACAACTGAATAACTGGATAGAAGCATTCCTGTCAAACAGACAACAAATGGTCAAAATCGGAAGCGTCCTATCAAACCCAGTACCTGTCAATAGTGGTGTCCCCCAAGGCAGTGTTCTAGGACCAACTCTCTTCATACTCTACATAAACGACCTCTGTGATCATATTAAGAGCAATTGCGTTCTCTTCGCTGATGATGTAAAGCTGTTCAATACCACAGACAATACTGCTACCCTACAAAAAGATCTTGACTATGTATCAGAATGGTCAAACAAATGGCAACTTCAAATCTCAACAAATAAATGCTCTGTCTTACATATTGGCAAAAAAAATCAGAAAATAAAATACAAGCTGAATAGTCAAGAACTTGTTGACGACCCAAGCTCTGTAAAGGACCTTGGAATACTCACCTCTAATGATCTAAGTGCTAGAGCCCACTGCAACTACATAGCCAAAAGGCATTAAGAGTTGTTAACCTAATCCTACGTAGCTTTTTCTCTGGTAATATCACACTACTAACCAGAGCATACAAAACATTTGCTAGACCAATACTCGAATACAGTTCATCAGTCTGGAACCCACATTACGTATCTGATATTAGCACAATTGAGAAAGTCCAGAAATATTTCACAAGAAGAGTTCTCCACTCCTCTACTCATTGTAGAATACCTTATGCCACCAGACTTGAAATTCTAGAACTAGAAAACCTTGAATTACGCATGTCTTCGGTCTGACTTAAGCATGGTATATAAAATCATACATTGCAATGCCCTACCTGTCAGTGAATACTTCAGCTTCAACCATAACAACACAAGAGCACACAATAGATACAAACTCAAAGTAAACCGCACCAAACTTGATTGCAGGAAATACGACTTCAACAATAGAGTGGTCAATGTCTGGAATACTCTACCCGACTCTGTAGTTTCTTCCCCAAACCCCAAAAACTTTAACCTTAGACTGTCTACTATTGACCTCACCCCTTTCCTAAGAGGTCTGTAGGGGGCGTGCATAAGCGCACCAACGTGCCTACCGTCCCTGTCCTATTGTTTCTCTTATTCTTTTATTTTTCTTATATGTACCCATTTCATGTATTCATAACTATGTATACACTTATACTTATTATCTTGTAAACAATTGGCAAATCAAATAAATAAAAAATAAATAAATAAAAAGATCAAGGGAGGTACTAATACCACTCTATAAAGCCTTAGTAAGACCACATCTAGAGTACTGCATCCAGTTTTGGTCACCACATTATAAAAAATGTTGAGACTCTAGAAAAAGTGCAGAGAAGAGCAACCAGGATGATTAGGGGACTAGAGACTAAGGCATATGAAGAACGGTTTCAGGAACTGGGCTTGGCTAGTCTAGAGAAGAGAAGGACCAGGGGAGACATGATAGCAATCTTCCAATGTTTGAGGGGCTGCTACAGAGAGGAAGGGGTCAAGCTATTTTCTAAAGTCCCTGTAGGGCAGACAAGGAATAAGGGATGGAAACTGAACAAAGAGAGATTTAACCTGGAAATAAGGAGAAACTTTCTTTTTTTTTAATATAAATTTTATTTGGGTTTTCACAAAAACATAATACAAATAAAACATTTTTTTTTTTTAGAATAGCATGATCCCGGGTTATCACTTCTTCATACAGGCACAAACTCAATTTCATATTCATCTTTGTGTTCTATTCCATGTCTTATTACTATTTTAACATTTTCTCCATAATTTTTCCCTTTCCTTGGTTTTCTCAACTTTATTTTTAATTATCTCATATCTGAATTCAATTATATATCTTTTTCTAAGTTTCAATGTCTTTCCAATCATTATATTTATACTTTTATCTGTCCTGTTTCAATTTCATATTATCTTTTCTCATTAAACAAATTACCCCCTGTCGTTACTAATTGGAATATGACACCTTTATATCTTTTAATTTTATCCATTCAACTCTTATTTAAACTTCAATTTATGCCTTTAAAATTATAACATTCAATATAGTACATAACTTCCAATTGAATTCTGCTTGGTACATTCTTAAAATACACACTATGTTCTTAAAAAAATATAACAATAGTAAATAAAACACTCATTCCATTCCAATTCAATTCTATCATTAATATTAGTTAGAATCTTAACACCTTTAACATTTCTTTTCAATTGAATATCATACTTCCTTGTGAACACTTATAAACTTTCCATAATTAATTCTTTTTTTTCATATTTCTCTTCACTTATATTTTTATAAATAATTAATAATAATTGAAATGTTCCCATCCTTTCCTAATTTCATTCTCTCATTCACTTTATTTCATTTATTTATTAACAAACATTCCATTGCATTACAATAAGTATTTTATCAGACATTTTAATCATACATTGTTTCATATTTTCTAAAATTATTTCTATTTCTAATATAACAATACTATCTTATGTACCTTTGCAGAATCCTTTTTTCAATTAAATTTTCACCCATTATCTCTAAATAGGCTTATACTTTCAATCCTTATACATTTTCCCTGTTTCTCTATATCTTGTTTCTGTCTTTTATAACTTCTTTTCCTTTCCCTCTTCCCCCTCCCCTTTTTAACCTCTTGTCTCTCTAATTCTAATTCTCTCTTCTGTGATCCTCTCTTCTGTTGCTTCCTAAAATTGTAATTATTTTTCAAACTATTCCTTTTTTTTTTGGTTTTTTCAAATCTTAAACTTTTCACTCTCTTTCCCCCCTTTCCTTTTCCCCCCCACATAAAATAACTTGATCATTAAAGATGGCTTCTTCGTTGTCCCAACATTCTTGCTCTACAAGTGTTTCTTGTTTCTCATAGTTCCAGATCTCCATTTCTAAAAATTGAAATACGAAGCCAAAAGAACCTCTTCTTTCTTGTGCATCTTCTTTCTGTTTTTTAAGTTCCATTTTCAGCTCTTCTAAAAGTGATGCCATTTTAAACACTTTTAAACAGCCACCTGATTGATTTTAGTCATTTAAATCCAATAGCCAAAAATCCAAAAATCACCAAGTAATCCAAATAATCCAAAGCTGTTTCTTTTTGCTTCTTTTTTCCATTTTCTCTTCCTGGGGTTTTATTATTTTGTTACAAAGTTTCAATTAGAACGTATCTTTTAGGAATCTTGTTAAG
This sequence comes from Notechis scutatus, assembly GCF_049901735.1. Lineage (NCBI taxonomy): Eukaryota > Metazoa > Chordata > Lepidosauria > Squamata > Elapidae > Notechis > Notechis scutatus. The sequence goes on from NC_142010.1 coordinate 213,544,490, forward strand.
GTTTCACTGTAAGTTCTTTTTAGTTCCAGGCAGTCTCCTCCATTTTTCCAGATCCTACCCTTTTATTCTTTCCTTTTCTCTCCTTTCCTGCTTTTAAAGGTTTTTGAGTATCTAAAAGTCTGTATTATCTTTTTGACATTTTATTTTCAGCTTACATGCCTATTGATGTCAAAGTGGATTTTTGTCAATTTCTTACTTAAATCTCTTAGCTGTCAGTATAAGGAAGGGAAGAAAAAAAAGCCAAATCCTTTCCCTTCCCTCTCTCCTTCGCTGCTTCAAAGTCTTCTTTGGGAACAATGTTAATTTTTATAGTTCAAATTCCAGGGTACCTTACATTGTTGCTTTTTCAGTTTAATCCGATCAACCAAAACTTTCTCTTCTTATCTTTCTGCTACACATTCTTTTCCGGTCGAGTTCCTCTTTGAGGTGGCCATTTCTGACCACCACTGCAAACACCTTCAAGAAAGGGAGTAATGGCCAGCTGAGGAGGAGAGATGCGGCTCTCCTTGACCCTGCTGGTGGTCTCCCCCCTCTTCACCACCTCTATGGGATGGCTTAGCCCCAAATCCAGCCAGCTCGGAGAGCTCCGGTGGTGAGCATGGATCGAAACCAAGTACAATTGTGGATTTTGGTCTGTCGCCGAAGACGCTCAAACTGGAAGTCCGAAATAAGGAGAAACTTTCTGACAGTGAGAACAATCAACCAATGGAACAGCTTGCCCTCAGAAGTTGTGTAAGCACCATCATTTGAGACTTTCAAAAAGAGATTGGACTGCCATTTGTCAGAAATGGTGTAGGGTCTCCCGCTTGGGTGGGGGGTTGGACTAGATGACCTACAAGGTCCCTTCCAACTCTGATTATCTGTTATCTGAGCTGTAAAATTGCTAAAATTGCTAAATATCCTGGATATATTATAAATGTAGTACTTAAGGCTACTTCTGCTGACTGACAGCTGCCTGCCTGAATCTCACCAGGCTCAAGGTTCACTCAGCCTTCCACCTTCCGAGCTCGGCAGGGGTGGGATTCAAATTTTTTAATAACTGGTTCTGTGGGCATGGCTTAGTTGTTGGGTGTGGCTTGGTGGTCATGTGACTGTCTGGGTGTGGCTAACTCAACATCACTCACATTGAGGCACACTTCTCCTTGCCTGGCATCTCGTGACTGTGAGGATGCTGCAACAGTCGTAAGTGTGAAAGATGGTGATAAGTCACTTTTTTCAGTGCCATTGTAACTTTGAATGGTCACTCCACAGAAGCGAAGTACCAGCAAAGGAGGAGGGGGGAAACTCCAGAGAAGTTCCTGAGACAGGAAGTCTAGTCCTGCCAAGAATGTAATGAGAGTTAATGGAGAGGCAGTTTCTGTAAGCAACACCAGAATGTTTTCTTCCTGCCTTCCTTTCAGGATTAGGACAGTAATTTCTTCTAACAACCAGTTCTCCAAACTGCTTAAAATGTTAACAACCAGTTCTAGCGAATAGGTGCGAACCTGTAGAATCCCACCCCTGGAGCTCGGTAAAATGAGGATCCAGATTGTTGGGGGCAATATTATGTAAACAGTTTAGAGAGGGCTATAAAGCACTATGAAGCAATATATAAAATCTAAGTGCTATTGCTATTGCTATAACTTAATGACTAATTGCAGACCATAAAAGCAAGACTATGTACAAAGATTGGGTTATTTTATAATTTTCTTCTGTAATACAATTACTTATATTCTCTAATTTCTTTGCAAATCTTTAAATAGGGGACTTTTCCCACATCCATCTATATGGTATGAACATGATTTGGAATCCACATTTTCTATTAAATGCTCCTGATATTGACTTCACCTCATCTCGAAACCTGTGTCCTAAAGACATTTGAGTATCAATTGATAATTACACTTGTCTAACCAATCATCAAAATTTCCTTACTTCCTGGAATCACATCTGTGTTAAAAAAAAAAAAAAAAAAAGATGGCTGGTGAATGTTTCTCACCATTGGCTAACATTTGGTAGAAAAGAAAGGGAAAAATGAAGCCACTAATCCCTATGGTGAATGTGCCCTCTACATCATAATAATGACAATATAATTTGCCAGGACCATTCAATAGATATTGCCAGTGGGAACTGCAAATTTTATACAGGTATTGTGTTCTGCTAGATCAAGGACTACTGGGTAGCAATTTAATGTGACTTGAAAATATACTTGTGCTTGAAAATTTGTGAATCCTTTTGAATAATCAATATTTCTGCATAAATATGAACTAAAATGTGATCTATTCTCCACACAAGTCCTAAAGCTAGATAAAGAAAACCTGACTCTAATTTATGCTTCAAATTATCTGTTAACCTAAAGTTTCATATATTTTTGCCTCAGACAACTATGTAGCTTTAGATCATTTTTGTTAATAAATAAGTATAATATTTTTGATTCTTTTCTTTATATGGGCTCTCTTTATCTAGCTGTAGAACTTATGTGGAAAACATATCATGTTTTGGTCACATTTATTCAGAAATATTGAACATTCAAAAAGATTCATAATCTTTTAAACACCACTATGATGCACAACATTATGAAACTTTATGAAATGTTGAAAACCTGATCTGTTTCTGATTCGAAATACTTGATTGTCATCAAACTATTCTTTGCAGATAATTGGCTTTTATACTTTTTTAGAAAACTACAAAAAAAATAAAGAACTAAAAATGAAAAAAAAATGTTGATAGAATGGTAGCCACTAAAAGAAAAATTATTAGTAAAAAGATTATTTCTATTAATAATCTATTCAGGCACAAGACAATTTTACCTTGCTTGTGATTTATTCAGCTTTGTTGAACAATTTATTACAAATTCACATAATCAAACACAAAACATTATATAACATACCCAATATTATTTTTCACCAGGAGAACGCTGTTTAAATTGTGTTGCCATCACTTTCTTTTACTCAGAATTTTATCTGAATTCTGTATTATAATGTATGTTGTTTGGATGTTTAGCCAAGCAAGTTCAAGACTGAAAATAAAACTCACTCTGGTCCATCTCTATAGGGTCCTTAGACTAAAGGATATCTGTAGACCATATGATGCTATGTATCTACAACACATGCTCTTTATCTATGGCTTTTGTTGCTGATTTGATCTAACCAGATAAGACTAACTGGATTTGATACTGGATGCAGAAAATACATCTGAGAGGAGAGGGAAAATGCATTTCTTTAGTATCTGTACCCCTAAATAAAGCCTTAACATGAGCAGCCAGTTGATAATAGCCACTTGAGTAGAGCATGACTATAAGAGCCAGATGCACTTGAAATAAAGAAATCGAGTTGGCAATAGAAATGCCTGGATTGCTTTTCCAGAAGAAAGACAAGAGTGTGCAATCTTGCTGGTCCTTTGAGATCTCTCTGCAGCTTTTAACATTTAGGCAAAAGTATCTTCCTGAATCAACTCTGAAGGTTGAACTCAGAGGCAGAGATTCTCCATTATATACAAGATAGATGCAATTCAGCCAATAGCTTTGCCTTTGTAAATTTTATAAAATGATTAAAAATACAAAAGCAGACAAGAGGTAGAAAATTGAGAGAAAGTAGGAAAAAAGTACAAAGAGAAAGAACTTTTTTGAGTGCCGTAGATAGAGTACAATAAAGAGGGAAATTGCAACTTCAGCTTTTTGTTGTACAGTTCACAACATTTCAAGCTGTTTCTATAACAACAAAAATCATTCTAATTATCAAAACCTAAAATCAAAGTTTCATTTTTTTTTCATTTTGAAGGAAAAAGCCCAGAAGTGGTGTCCAAGTAGAAACAAAATTAGTTAAAATAATCAATTTTTCCATCTCAGGCAATTCTGTCATCTTTACCATTCATTCTTCTTTGGGCAGTTCTGACAATAGCTTTGGTTAACCCCTCTTTAACTTAATGACAAATAAGCTGGAATGATGCAGAGTTTCTTTCTAACTGAAATGACTTGCAATGTTGATATAAACCACTAGGAACAGCCATAAAAATAATTTGTGATAAAGAATAATTGGTATTCTGATAACCTTAACTCCATATTGTATTGTATTATCTGTACTGGATGAAACTTCGCTGGTCCTCAGTCATGTCTAGATACAATAGTAAACTTAATAAAAGTCAAGAAGCTAAAGTTGTTCAATATTCTAATAAGAGAAGCATCATGAAGAGGGAGTTTCCTATCTCTGGAATTAAATGGATTGATCTGCTTGGGATACTATTCCATTAGAAGAGGGGTGTCAACTACACAAAAAACATTGTGATAAGTCATGATATATTGCGTGACATGATAAGTTTGACACCCATGCATTAGAAGGAGCTGGATATGTAGTAAGTCAAGCTCCTGGAACCATCATTACCATAAAAACCAAAACTAAACTCTATGGCAAGTAGCAAGATTATTCAGACTTGGATCTTGTACTAAATATAGTTGCCTATACATAGCTGGCTATAATAAACCACACATTACTACATTTCAAGCTATATTATTGCAATGCATTTTATGCAGGGCTGCTTTTAATGTTGGCATCAAAAGGACAGGAAGTTGAAATACCGTTAAGTTGCTTACAGCAGCAGCTACCACCTGCTCTGAAGATGATACAAAGGCTATTAATATGATGTTAAGTTTAGGATGTTTGTGTATGATGATTCCTGACATGGCTTGGAAATGATACAAGTGATGGACTGTCTTCTTACTAAGCTCTCAACAGGTGACAGCTTCTAGACAACTGCCTGGCTAAGCAGAGTGGAATTTGATTTTTATTTGGATGGGACTTTACTGGGAAATCCCAAGCTATAAACTAGCATAAATATAAAATAGTATAAAATAGTATGAGAAGCTGAGAAACATCCTGGAAGAAGACTATGGCAAATGATTCCCTTACTGCTGACTTGAAAATAACACTCTGTTTATATGATAATGGAGCATGATGGGTGGGAAATTTTGAACTAGACTTATGTTAAAAGTGCCCAAGGTTGAGAAACATTGCTATAGAACCATAGCAGTCAGCACAATTCAGGGATATATTTATTATGTTACTTCTCAAAAACTTACCATTGTGGCCATTGAGATCTAAAAAGACTGAGATCCTGATGGTACCATCTATTTATTTAACAAGGTTAAAATAGCAAACACAATTAACAATTAACATATATAGTAACATATCCCTAGACTAATCACCGTAAAAACACATTCTTTCCCAAGATGAATGCCCCCCAGACCATTTGCCCCCTAATAATTTGTCATAGGGCATCCTGAAAATGGATGTCCTCTATTATAGATTTCCCTTCCTTTTTAGTGACTAAATATTAAACATATCTGGAACAACCACCCCAAAGGTGTTTTTTCAAGAGGAAACTGGACTTTCTGGTTTTTCTTTTTTTTCCCTGGTTTTCACTTTTCATCCAAGAAGCTTCTTCAACTCTGACTGGATGGTGGAGAATGGAAGGATTTATATTCCTTGCAGACAGTGTGTCATTTGCATTCTTTTGGAGAGTCGTTGAGGCCACTTGGAGGTTTATCTGTGTCCTCAGGGTCACCTGGGTAGTACAAATGGGTCTGGAACTTCTTGGAACTGCTGAAAGGACTGTGTTGTAGTTTGGAGGTAGATCAAAAAGCACCTTTGGGATAACCATGACCTGGATGACTGAGAATCTCCATAAACATATCTGGCATAAGTTGATAGCCTACTTGTTCACTCAGGCTCAATTTTTTTTGTCTGGACACATGGGTGACTGCAATCAAAAAAGTCAAGATTAACACCTTTTAAATTCATCACTATGCACATTAAACAAGGGCAGAGATGCAATTGTGTGATCACAACCATCGATTTGATATTTTTTTATGATTGTCATAACCCAACTATGCATGTGTGTTCTACAGTTTCTTTTGTTTATTGTTGCAACTGCTGCTATTCTTATTTTTTAGGGTTGTTTTAGGTTGTTTTGTCTGTTGAACATTCATATAATATCAGTGGCTTCTATAGTTTTATTTTTTTTCCATATTTTACTGTGACTTAGAGTTTTAGCTGATAAAAAATCAAGATAGTTGCCATGAGAGTGCAACTAAAACTTCAATCACATCATCATTATTTTGATTTTGTGATCTATTCCTGCCAGATACCTCTATTTTGACACTAAAGAGCAGGTTGACTGAGAAATCCAATAATGTTGAGTTTGGCAACCTTAAAGTATCATTTTATATTTTCTCCAATGTGCAAGTTTACTCCAATATACAAAGTGTAAAAGTCAGACGCACACCTCAAATTATATAAAATAATGAATCAAACTTAACTGTAGTTCTGAAATTATTGGTTCATGAAGCAGTGCATGACATTCTGCTAGAAGCCATAAAATAACTCCATCTGTTTTATAGAAGGAGGAAACTATATTGGATTTTACATTTTATAATTTCCAATTGTCTTGGCCATAGGCACCATATGTTATTTTATATTCTACTTGTTGTAAGCCACCAATATTCACCACAGCCAAATAGAATATAGTCTTTGAGGCTGACACTTCTTATCATTTTTATTTATATAAATTATTTGTGTTTATGTTTTGAATTTTAGAAGATGAGAGGGAGACCATTTTCTTAAATTTTCCAAGAAAATTACACATTCAATCAAAAACCCAAACTGAGATGGGAGAAACCCTACTTTGATTGCTGTTTGGTTATGCCAAAATACTTTCGTTCACTCATGTGTGTGTGTATATATATATACTTGTGTGTGCCTGTGTGTATATTTAAAAAAAATTCTCTTACAAAGCTGAAATAGCCCAAGTGGGGTCAGAAGAGTTAATTTAATGGTGTTCCACATCAGGCATGTATTAGAATAGGCTTAAGCATATCTGATTGGGAAATGAAGGCAATTAACTTTTGTCCTTTTTTTTTTAAAGAAATCTCTATTAAGGCTTAGAATGAATAGAAGAATGAATGGAGCTTCAAATGTGCTTAATAGAAAAATTAGCAATATTCAGGAATTCTGGATTCATTTCATCCATTACTTTAGAGATTAGCCTATGATATAAATGATATTTATAGACCTCTTTTCACATGCCCATGGTCAATGTCATCAGCTAATTGGAGAAGGTGTAACCTTGCCCTTACTGCTAACAAATAAGATCAGCAATTTTGCTGAGGACACTAGACACATCATCAGTGTCATGATCTTTAGCCTGTGACACTTTCAAGAGTTTGTCCTCAAAGAAATCTTCTATTGGAATGTTAATTTGTTATTTCTTTAATCTTTTCTACTGTGGCTATTCTGTCTCAGTATTTTTCCATAAGACAAATCCTGCTCAGCACGTATACCTCTCAGAGCAAAGTTCACTAAGCTGACAGGAAAAGAACTGACAGGAAGAAGCTAAAGTTGATAAGATTAGTTTCACTGAGGTCTGTGTCAGATAAAAGATGTGTTTATCAGTCACAAAGTTCGTTACTTGTATCACGTAGCCTGGACTCAAAGATAAAGTTTGTAACTTCTTTGTCTTTCTGTAATCCCTCACCCCCTTCTTTGATTCAGCACAAATAAAAGAGGACAGCGTAGAGCAAGCTGGCAGCCTGAACATTCCATCTGTCTCAGGCTCAACTGGGACAATTCCATCTGCCCCAGGCAATGCGCTGCCTCACCTAAAGATATCTTCGTCTTGTGTTCTTTTTCTTTCTGCTTTGCAATCACTCTTGCGAGAGTCCCGCAATCACCCTGGCTAGGGTTCCGCTGCCATCTGCTGGCTCAAACTCACCCTGGATAGGGTCCTGCTTTTGCCAAACTTCGCCCTTGCGAGGGCTTCTCTGTATCTCACTCTTGCGAGGGTCCCGTTCTGAGAGGAATTCAGCAATCAACCAGAAGATCGAAACAACAGACCGGTCGCTCAACGCGACATTCTACCACGCCATATTCTTGATACAGCCCACATATTTCATATTGTCTTTCAGCAAATACGACTTACTATTCAGTTCTAACTAGGATACAAAACATACTTTGTAAAATGGAAGACAGAAAATGGAAGGTTAACATGGGAAATTACCCAAAGTTTGCAATCCTTAAAAAGACCAGGTGCTTCTATTTAGAGGAAGCGTATAATAACTGGATTTAATTGGAAGAAAGAAAGACAAACTGTGTTCCCAGAAGAGATACCCTTTCCAATACAAAGTCAAGATGGCAGTTGCAAATGTAAGCTTGAGGCCTCTGTTTCTTTTTACATGTATCACCCATAAAAAAAGAACAGGGCTTTGATTGCCACCATTATTTTGCCGTTTTTTGTTTACCCTTTTCCCTCCATAGAATAAACTGCTCATAGCTTTTCTCCTCAGCAGCTTGAGCTATTTAAACTGGACAGCAGGAAAAGATGTTGATAAAACCTTTCCCATATCTTCACCAGCAGCATAAGAGAATCATGCAAGGGAGTGGAGCAAAATCCTGATCCCATCAGCCTGGTACACAAATATATTTCACTGATTTTTAAAATAAAGATGATGCATTACAAGATCTTGATCAATATCCAAGCATATATTGGTTTCAAATAGCCATTTATAGCCTGTCTTTTAATGAAAAAAAAAACACTAAGGGTGACTGAGCAAAAGTAATGTAAAACAACAACTGTAAGACAATCAAAGCATCAATAAAAACATTAATTTAAAGCATCTGCTTCCTTCTGAACTCTGTGGAAGCTGCAACTACCTTTTCTCACCTAAAGGCTGGGAGCAGCAGAAATCTAGCCATAAAAGAAGTAATTAACTGGTACTTAATAATTGAAATTTGGGGGAAAACTTATATGGATTTGGGGGAATTTTAGTTCTCTAAAGAACAAATACAGATATCAAATTCCTTTGATAAAAGTTATGTGTTAGTATTGCAGCAATATTTGCTGATATCACTAATGAATATGAAGACTGTTTATTCCATTCACTGGAAAAAATAGGAAAATAATGAGCCTCCCTTTGCTATCTGGTGGCAAAATCTTTGACTTCTAACTGTCCATGTAGCAGCATCACCATGTGAAAGTAAGATGACACAGGTTTTCCTGTATCCAGAACTCTAGAGGTAACCTGCAGGCTAATGGCTGTTCCCTACCCACCTGGCTTGAGTAGGTGGATTTTTAGTCTGATTCAACAGTATTTTGTTTTACAAAAATGGGGCTAAAATGTGAAGATGAAACAAAGAAAGCTGCATCTACAGGAAACAGGAGAAGGTATGCCATATGATGCTAACTCACAACATAGCAATGGTACAAAAAATCATTTGGGTTTTGGAGGGAGGGTTGTTTGTTTTTGTTTGATTTACTTGTTTGCACAAGGTAGAATCAAGTTGCTCAAACAGGAAAAGAAGAAAATCTTAACATTTCACTAGAAGAAATATTTTGAAAGATAGCAGTAGAGCTTGTTAAGCCACTAGACATGTTGAAAAGGCAAATGGTGCAAATCAGCCAAATCACCCTGTTCAGAATTGCAATTTGATTTGAAGAATCAGTCCAATTACTTTGAAGCTGTGAAGTATCCGCCTGATTTAAATCATTGGTTTGAATCATTGAATCAATGCGATTCAAAGATTCAATTCACTTTAATAAAAGTGTGTCAGCTTGTCCATGCATGTGCAAAACTCAAATTGATTCAGAGGCATTTATTTAATTTGACACTTCAGATTAGTCAGGTGATTTATTTTAAATCTTTTTTTCATAGGGATGATCCAATCCAGTTGCTTTTGAAGTTATCCTTTGAATCAAAGCTTTGCACAACCCCCATCAAAAGCAGTTATTAGAAAGTTAGACTGTACTGTCAGAGACTTGGTTTAAAATAAATGTGGTTCTTTAATGAAGCCAGATAGAGATCATATGTAAGCATACCCAAGTATGTCTAAAAAATTGTGGAGGGCTGATGGTCACAGTGTATGTATATAATGTATCTCAGGAGAAATCCTTAAAGTAGTAAATGTTAAAAGAGATTAAATAGTGACTAGATTGTTGTAATGAGAAGGAAATGACTAAGAAGTTGTTTCTCAAGTCTGATTTGTATTATAGTAAATGTTATATGAGATTCAATGTTGTATCAAATAATAAAGAATAATATAAAGTGAAGGCTAAACCATGGCATTAGCTTGCTGAATTTCCTAAGTGTTAAATAAAAAATATTAATGCAAATGTCTCATGCTGCAAAGCAAAGCATTAACCTCTAGCATTGTTCTTCATCTAAAAATCCTTCTAAGTCCTAGATAGACCTCAACAGTGATCTTAGAAAATAAAGTGATGGGTGGCTACAGTCCAGTGCTTTGATAGTATACTCATTTCCCCAGAAAATGGAAAAGAGCAAACTAGGAAGATGACAACTTCACTAGTCTGTCTTCTGATAAATAAGCATTTGGGGTCAGATCACACCCATCAGTGCAACTGTTTACAAATAGATATAGTTTCACTCTGTGACACCATATTTTAAGGGCATCCAAGACTTGCACTCATATTGGAAATGTGCCCATCAACTCCCTAGTAAATGTTTATTGTGCACACAGTGCTGCAAAAAGCTTTTTCACTGGATTGGTATTTGCTTGGATCTGTACACAGTTCACATGCAGAGAGACAGACATAGTGGCTGAAAAAATATCAAGGGACCACAATATGAAGGAGGGGGGAGATATGCACTGTAAATGTAACTTCTTTGATCATTGACAGGTTCAGACATTCAGTTTTTCAGACATCTGTAATAAAAATGCATGGGGATGAGATGTTCTTTGACCACTTATGCATGTAGTGATACTCTGGCTCATAGTATCATTATGCTACTTACCATAAAAGTATATTTTTTAAAGAAGAAAATGTAGCTGAAATGGGGAAAAACCTGAAAAGAGAGGTTGGACAAGAATGAGATTTATCATCATCTCGTCATTAATTAAAATGTCAAGATAAATGAAGCAGAGCAACTTTTGCTTTAGAAAATTGCTGTTTTCTATAGAGATAGTTAAAATCTAGCTAGGAATTTATTTTAATTTTCTGCCTGGAACTAAACTTAATGTTCTGATTAAAATTAGGATAATGTATGTTTATCTCAGCCTTGTATTCCATCTTTCAGGCTGGATAAGGAGAAATTATTTTATAGTATTCTGTAATATTAAATCATACATTCTTCCAGGGAGAAGAAAAGTTCATTGGTGGCAGAACAAGTGGAACATTGCATATACTTTTGTAATTTTATTACAAAATAAAAAGGAAACTCATGTACGGTTTTTTTTTAATAGAATTTTATTTTACTTACTTCTTGCAAGGTTAATCTATCTCACAAATAATGGTTAAAGCTTCTAGCCACACACCTCTAATCTTCATGACTAGCAAGCTGAATCATAGTAGGGAAGGGAAAAGACAACTCAGTCCTGACATGTTTTCAAGATCCTATTACATTAGCTACAATACTAGAGCATTCCTAGAAATCATCTTCTTCTGTTTCTTGACCTTGCCTATTTCAAGAGCTTGACATTAATCCTGAACAAACTCACTACTCTCTTACCAAAGAAGCATTAGACCTTGCCTTCTAGATTTGAATAGATCCTTGAGATACTCTCCTGGCTGTAGCAGGAGCAGCTAAGGCATTATTGCAACATCAATAGCAGGAAGACACATGTACAATGTCATAATACAGGTAGCACATAATATAGGTAGCATATGGGACAGGGCTTACCTCAGCTGGAGATACATGTCACTGCACAGCCGATGCTAGTGATTCATCTGGAGGCCTATCAGAGGAGTTGCGGGTATTCAAGATCAATTTCTGACTCAGTGTGACTTGTTCATGGAGGGTCATCTAATAGAATTTCTTATAGATGGAACCAAGGTCACCTTTGTTTTGAGTGTCCTGAAAGAAGGGGCAGCCTTCATATAAAGATTAAAAGCTTTTTTGGATTCATCCAGAAGAGTGATAACAAAATGGTACATTCCCAAAATAAAATGAGAAATACATAGCTATTTTCCAGTTCTATGCCAAAGATGTCCATTGGAATGATTGTTAGAGATGTTTCAGTTACAGTTACAGTTATAGTCTTTTCTTTAAAACCATCTGTTTTTCTGAAGTTAAGCACTTTATGTTAGTTCTGCCACTTAACAGATGTTTTATAGACTTGCTGGATGAAATCATTCTAAAATGCACCACAGCACTGTCTTCCTTTTATATGTGTCATGACACATTGTGTCCTTTAGAAGCATTATATTTTTAATCCCCGGAAAAGGTCATTGCAAAACAGATGATCCATGCAAATTATTCAGAAAAATAAGTGATTTTTTTTTTCTTCAGCATGCATTTTAAGGTTTCTCAATTGATTTTTTTAAAATAAAATAAAATAGCTATCTTTAAAAATGCACTGTTCCAAGAAATATGTGTTTCTGTCCTATCAATAAAAGTATATATTTTTGTAATTATTTGTATTTACAGAAAATGTTTATTGACTTTCTAATCATAAAATGGATGCCTTCTTTTAGATGATAATTTTAAGGGCTTGCTCTTATATTTGCTTGCAGAAGGAAACATTTGATAACTAATTTTATTTCTTTGGGTTGCATTTAGAAATACAGCAACTTCTATACCAGAAATTATTATCATTTCAGAAGAACTGAAAACTTTGCTTTTCTTTGTCCAGTGATATGAAAGGATTTAAGTGGAAAGTCTGCGTGACTAAGAGAAAGGCATCTTTTTTCTCCATCTCTTCAGAAAGAAAAGAAAAATTCAACCTTGTTTCAAGTCTGAGTAAACTTTGGTACACAGCATGAAAAAATGATGTATTGACTAGCATTGGTTGTATTAGATCTCTTCTTTCTTTAATTGTCACTTCAATGAGGATCCGTTCAAACTGTTGCTTTAATTCCATTTTTTTAACTGAAGTGACCACAGGAATGAATTTGATTCAGAAAATCAATTTTATTTGAAAAAAAAAACCTGGAGAAAAATCCATTGACTACCCAACTTAGAAATCTGACTGGAGATTTGATTGAACTGCCTTTGAATCAATTCTCCAATGAAATATTCTTATAACTCCAGTAATAACTCCAAACACAATTCTTTTTCTTCCCAACAGTTATAACATCTTGAGATCCAACCTTAAGATGACTAAGATGTAATCCTACAAACTGGAGGGATTCTGTTAAAGAATATTGTCCTGGAATAACTTAGAGGAGCAAATTTGCTCTTTCTTAAAGTAACTGCAGAGGGAAAATAACTGTTTACGACATGAAATTACCAGTCAGCCCCTTGTGGACTATTTTAAAATTAAGCATCAGGTATCAGTCCTGATTGCATCTAGTGACCTAGTAATTGGGAAAAGTAGATTTGAACTTGATTTCATTTCACCCAGTGTTTTCCCGTAAGGTAGTTAACATGATTGGGAAAACTTTTCACTGCAGCCAGTTCAGAACTTTTAGTAATGCTGCCTTGTTGTGTTTCTCCATTCTAAATTTAGTCGGCCAACTCCCAATTTGTCTAGTATCAAGGTGGGATTCTACCAGTTCGGACCAATTCAGGCAAACCGGATATTAAGTTTTCATCTGGTTTGCCAAACCAGTATTTCAACTGACTGGCTGGGCCCCACCACACCCCACCTTGCCCCTCCCAGGAATCTCCACATAGCGCATTTTCTTGATGCAAGTAAATGCAAGGTCCATGTGGAGGCTCTGGAAGTCTGGAAATGGCCTGTTTCCAGCTTCCGGAGGGCCTCCATAGCCCGGGAAAGGCTGTTTTCACCCTCCCAGAGGCCTGGGGGAAACCTCTAGACCCTTGGGAAGGCAAAAAACAGTTCTCCCGGAAGTACCAGAACTCCAGAAATCAGCCTGTTTCCAGGTTCTGGTGGGCCTCCAGAGCCCAGGAGAGGCCAGAGGCCCGGGGGGCAGCCTCCAGACCCTGGGAAGTTCCAGTAGGCCACTCCCACAATAGCCACACCCACCCAGCAACCAGACAGCAAACAAGTTGCTGGAAATTTTGAATTCCACCCTTGTCTCATATTAATGGAAACATTATATCATCAGTGATTCTATTCCTCTTAGTTTCTTCATTTTTTTTAATGCCTTCTGCTGCTGTTCTGTTTAGGTAATAATTTTATGTCTTGAGATGACCAAGCTGCTAAAGATTATTGGGAAGACAAGATGCAGGACATAAATTATATTACATCCCTTCCAATCTGCTATTCTAGGAAATTCTGGTATTTGAAGTACACAAGTCTTAAAGTTGCCAAGATTAGACACCTCTGGTCTAGAGCTACTTTTCTTTTCAATAAAAATTGAATAAATATTGGAACACAATGCTTATTTCTTTTTAGCAGGTGGTTCTATTGAAATATCTAAGAAGATTGTTAAAATTTTCCCAGTGATGGTCACTATAAGGGGAAGTTCAATTTAATGTCAGGTTATCAACTCCAATTTATGTTATGTGTATATATTTTACATGCCATGTTTAATCTAATAATATTTTATGTTAATTATATTTGTACCACATAGTGACTCTGGTTTTTGATCATAAATAAACTAAATGAAACAAAAAAAACCTGTCAAGTGCTCTGTTATCAGTTCCCAAAGGGCAACTACAAAGCTATTTTCATCAAAGTATTTGCATATACTATAATGCCCTATTTTTTTCAAACAAGGGTGGCCCATTAGTATAGCATTTTTTTAAAAAGCAACTGTAGCATAATTTTTAGATCACACTATACTATATTTTGCTTATTGACTTAACCACATAAGATGTGATGTCTACAAAGGGGAAGGTGGTATGATAGATTACAGAGAAGCTACAATTTCCCAAGAAGGAGGGAACATATTCCAAGAGTGGTGGGTGAGACAAGAGACCTGGAGCTAGAATAGAGAAAGAGGAAGAGATTTAGAATCATCCAGGATATAATCATGGTATCAGAGTAGTATAGGTTACTAAACCTAGTATAGATTTACTCTGGCAAGATTCTTCAAATAAAGAATTGAAATTGGCTGGGTTGTTCTAGGTCATTTTTGGGTTGAGCCTGACAGTTTTGATTAGATATCAGTGGCAATTAAGCCTGAGATAGCTGACTGTTTTAAATTATCACTTGTTAAACAAACTATGGTTTTTGAAAAGGTGAGCAATTTTAAATATCTGGAGACAACCCATGATCTGGGTTAGGGTGAAGCCAACCATGGGTGGAATAATGTGGCAGCGTGGGAAAAGCTAGGTCTTATATATGAAAGATTCTGGAATGTTTGGTTTTTCATTGAAATGGGAAAAGCCATTTTAAATTATAGTAAGTAGTGTTCAGGATTCTAGTTATGGATCTGTTTAAATTTGACATATGTACCCAATCTAGCCATGAATACGCCAAATTCAGAAATAGCAGTTTAGTAATAACTTTGTTAGCAATAACTTTTAATCTGCATTTTAATCTCTTGTCTGATGTCTGAATGTAAGTCTTTTTAATCATAGTTCAAAGAAGTGAGATTCTATACCATATTTCTGGCTTTGTTATCTTTAACTGCACATGTAAAGTATAATGTGTGTATTGCAAAATCTGAAACCACATCTTTCTATGGAAAATAGAAATGTGTCAAATTAACTGATACTAAATGACAATTACATGTTAGTGATTACCTCTTCTTGAATAGCCTTCTGTACAAACAATAATAAATATTTTTAAAATGTCACGGGCCTATATTCTTTTATTTGTGGATTTAAATTTTCTTCAACACGAACCTCATTACTACAATGTCTTGAAACAGAACCTTTACAAAGTAACTAACAAAAGAATATTTTTGAGAGAGATTGGGTAGTTCAGAAATGAGAAAGAGAGAGAAATCTTGAGGTAAGGGTGTGTGTGTGTGTGTGTGTGTGTGTGTGTGTGTGTGTGTGTGTGTGTGTAAAGTGAATTACCTTTCCACACTAATAAGTGGGATGTGTCTTTTTAAAAAATAATATCTCTTTGGCATATTACATGGGCATATAGCTTACTTCTCTTATTAGCAACTGAAATTAAAATTATTCCAGGGATTTTGAATTAATGCATTGTTCTTGTCTCTAACTCAACATGACACTTCTGCTGAGCTCTGTGAGCGTGTATTAAATTTCATATTAATATTATGCTCCATTGTTATTTTAAAGGGAAGGTCACACAATCAAATCCTCACTAGAAAGCATGTTAAAGGACTAAACATAAATAATTTCCTTGTCTTGTCAAATGGAACAAATCAAATTAGTTTTCTCACAGGATAATCTGAAATAGCCTAGTGCTTTGACTGTGGGGACAGGGACAAGTAATAAAAGAGAAGGAACTGGTATAGTGTGCCAGGTCTTGGCATAAATATATATATTTAACAACAAATACTAGGTATTAAGTAAGTAGACTTAATTAGAATAAACTTAGAAGTACACTAATTGTATCCAAATGCAGTACACATGGATATGAAATAATGAATAAGAAAACAAAAGTGTCATTGTGGTCCTTTTTCATTTTGTTAAGGAGGCTAGCTAGTCCAATATTCTAGAGATATTGGACTAAAAACAGATTTTTGTACAAAAACAAATCTCCCATTTGTCTTCCAGTCTTGCATGATGATTTAAGTAATAGCTGTGGTATCACCTATACAAGCGGAATAATGCAATATTTACTAACCTACCAAACTTCTGAGATAACACCGAAAGGCAGGAAATTTTCCAACCAAAAGATTTCTTCTTCTTTAGTTTTCTGTCCACAATAAGAGCCTTATAACAAAATATCAGAAAACATAAAGAAAGTTAGGATTTGTTCTGTAATGTGAATCAATTGTTCTAAAAGGCTATTTTCAAGAAGATGCCTCTAGCAGCAGAATAAGACTTGTATTTCTTCAGAAACAGGCTTTTTTGTCTGTTGTCTGTATCTTATCAGCTTAGGCCTACCCAGGATTTAATTTACAGTGATTAATTTTGCTCTTTATCACATTTTAGGGCACAATCAAGAAAAAATTAATTTATTCCTCTCTCATTGAAATTGGTCTTGAACCATGGCTAACATTTTTCAAGCTGGAGCACCAATACTAATTTCTAGCAGATGACATTAAACTATGTAATTGGCAGTACATTGATTGATTGATTGATATTCTCACCTTTATTGTATTTGCAAACAACTCAGGACGGTAAACATATTCAATAAACTTTCCTCCTCTTCTCTGAGATGAGTTGGGTTGAGAAAGAGTAATTGGCTCAAAATCATCCAGTTGGCTTTGATGGTTGAAAACTCCCAGTTTTCTCATTTCCGGCCTGGTGTTTTAATCATTAGACCAGTCAGGATCTTTGTGTTTAAATAACTCTTCATATTTCTATAGATTTTTAAATAAAGTATTTAAAATAAACATATGAGAAGAAAAAATGTAAAAAATAGTTTAATTTAACGTTTTAGAGTTTTCTACTACTACTTCCTCTCAATCATGTCTGTGTTATGGTTATTTCTTTTTGCCCTCAGGGCTTTACAAGCTGTTTCAAATGGTACTATAACTGAAGTTTACTCATGATTGGTTATATCATCATATTCACCATTCTAACTTTATATACTATATACAAACATTCCAGTAAAGAGATAATAGTCCATATCAAGCACCCCTTTTACTATGTTGGCATGTTCATACAAAATGAGAATTTTGTCATAATTAACAGGATTTTTTTCTGTATTTTACTGCTGTATATTAATCTATAGCCTGGTGGATTAAAAAAAAATTGTTTTAAATATTGACTGCAATCAAATTGTTGTTCTAAACTGCCTGCATGTAAAAAATAAGTATAAAATGAAGATTAGTGGTAGATTTTGATACCTTGCTTCCTGGGGCTTGGCTAGAAACATGAAATTACCTACAGGGTAAAAGGTTACAGGGTAACATTTTAAGAAAAGAATGCAAGGCATGTAAATAGCTATTTTTTCACTACATATAAATTAAATGATGGAAACAGGGTTTTTTGTCATGTTAAGTATGAAATAAAAAAATTATCATAACTAGATATCTCTTGCAATGCCTTCCTAAAAACCACATAAATGGAATTAAGGAGTTGAATTTAGCCCTTGTGAATTCTGGAAAACACTTGAAGTTCACTCTAAAAGTTCAGAAACCCACATAGTGAATGTGTACTCGTGGACAGAAGCATAGAATTGTTCTAATCCATAAGATGATTTAATTCATCTCCGGAAGCTTTCAAGAAGAGACTGTGGTATAGGGTCTGGACTAGGTAACCTACAAGCAGAGGAGGTATTCAGCAGGTTCTGACCAGTTCTGGAGAACTAGTAGTGGAAATTTTGAGTAGTTTGGAGAACCGGCAAATACCACCTCTGACTGGCCCTGCCCCCATCTATTCTCTGCCCCCTCAGTCCCAGATGATTGGCTGGGTCTTCTTTTGTTGCCCTGCACAGGAGAACAGAGCTGAAAGCAGGTTAGTGGGGTGGGGAGGGAATGGGGATTTTGAAATATCCTTCCCCCAGGAGTGGGGAGGGAATGGGGATTTTGCAGTATACCTGCCATGCCCACCAAACGACGGCCACCAAGCCATGCCCACAGAACCAGTAGTAAAAAAAATTGAATCCCACCACTGCCTATAAGATCCCTTCCAACTCTGTTATTCTATTCTATTCTCTCCCGATATATATTCAGGGCAGGATTGGCAATCTCACATCTCTGCTGAGCCACAGCTACAGCTATTTTCCCCTTCCAATGTTTTGTAAGAGATTACTGTTTATAGATAAAGGAGGCCTGGGCTTCATGCCCCCTACAAAAACAACTAATGTGACACTCTAATGACCATTAAATGATGGAAGAGCAAAGCAAAGAGAAAGATGGAAAGTAGGTACTGTAGATAGGTGAGTGTGTGGAGAAAAAGAGAATAGGCAGACAGGTAAGTAGAGATATACCTACAGAGTACTTGATACATGAGTACTTCAACTTATTATTATAAGGATGCGCTATATATCTTTTTCTTATTTTATAGTCACATTATTTCTTGTTCTGTCCTTGCATCTATATTCTGTTCTGTTTTCATGGTTATATGCTACACTGGAAGGAAACAATTCCATGGTGATACCATAATGTATTTCCAATATCACCATGAAAGAGTTAAAGAAATGTTTCAGTAGTTTTATAAGGTACATATTTTATTTATTAAAAGGCATTGTGTGTCACACATCACTCCAAACCATTTAATTCTACTTAAAATAGGATTGCCAGTGTTATTATTTCTTTGTCATTCTTTCAAGTACAGAAATAAAAGATAATCTTCAATGAAGTGAACTTTTAGATATTTGCTTTCATATTATCATCAGTGACATTTTGAAGCAGCGTAATACAATATAGAATTGTACAATAATCTAATGAAAATTAAAAAGTCAGATGAACTAAAGGTTAATATAGGAGAACTTGGGAGTTTTGCAGCATATTTAACTTTCCCACTGCTGATTTAAAGGGTTATCCCACCATACTTAAGCCAGCAGAAAAATATATTGGCATGACATTTGATTCCCCTATTGCTGACTCCCATGCTGTTATTATTGCCTTAGTTCAAATATAATTCTAAATATTGCGGCATATGACAAGCAACTGGCTGATGACTCAGATTTTTATTGTTATCTCTCTTTTGTATATCACTAGTGCTAGGAAAAGAATAACAACTTTAACTCCTGCCTACTACCTGGTTTGAAACAATAAGGTTACAAAAAATAAGGTTACTTCTCATCATGTATTTTGATGTACGAGATGCTAATCTCATCACAGAAAATGTATATACAGTGCTTGATATAAAGGATGTATATATGTATACTAAAAGCAATTTCCATTTGTCAAGGCAAACTATTTCTCCAAATACAATTTTCATATAAACAATATATAAAATTTCAATACTATGAAATTATTTACCCTCTTGACTTTACCTTTTTAGTTTGTTTTTTCCCCAAAAGCTTTACTGTAAACAGTTTTTTAAAAAAGACATTGTGACAACTGCCCATATACATTTACATTTTCTTTGATAGTACCTGAATTCCATGACTGAAAAACATTTACAATTCAAGTTTATCCCCTTGGGTCAATCCTTGTCTGCTTATAACAGAGCACAGTCATATTTAAAATTATTATTTCTTTCCCATGAATTGAACATATATTTGTCCACGCTATGACCATATTTGAGCATAGCTAAAGACAGTAATATTTCTTACAGTGTTGTATCTTCATTACATGGCTTTGACATGTTTATTTATTTTATATAAATCCTATTTTTTTTATTCAGGAGGTCAAGGTGGCATACATAGTGCTCCCTCCTCTTATTTTACCCCACAACATCCCTGCAAAATTGTTTTAACTGAGTGAAAAAGAATGTTACAAAGTCACCAGATGTATCGGACAGAGGGAATGGCCTTCAAGGACAGGATGAAGAGCCCCTCCTAAGGCCACAGTCAGATAAAAGAGGCCTAAGAGTAAACATCTACGACAAGCCCCTCCCTTGTTCACACAAAGATAAAGGGAAGGATGATTCTTTTCCTTTTTTTAGAAAAGAGTAATGATCAGTTGATACAATTTATTGTCTGTTTGGAACGGTGCCCAGTAAAAGCACAAAGGTAAGCAAGACACTAGATGTCTTGTGTGATGCTGTTTAAAGGAATGGCAGAGGCATTCTGATAAATTAGTTCTTTGTTACAGGTTATGCTCCCAATTACAGCTATTTGTGGAAAGGCAAGCACTTCCAAGACTCATTCGTTGTCACAATGTGCTTGCAAACAACATCTATAAAATTCTAAATGTGCACCTCAACCCAAAATGTTTTTAGGAGCTCATTCTCCTATGTGTGTGTATCTTTGGGCTCCATTGCTTAATTCAAATGCAATCCAAGATTCACATGTGAGCGTCAGAAAGTTTTTACATTTCACTATATACAATACAGCTATACTCCATCTTAGTTGGAAGTCCTTTCCAGAAAATGAGAGGATGAGTATCTTCTGAGCAAATTCTTCCTCCCAAGTAGATCAGTTGCTCTGTTTGTGCCTTGCAATCTAGCATTGCTCCTGTGTCAACCCTTTGATTTTAAATCATTAAATACACACGCTATACTTGCTATACAGGTAATCCTTGATTTACAATAGTTTGTTTAGTGACCATTCAAAATTATGACACTAAAAATGATTTATGTCCATTTCTCACACGTATAGCCATTGCAGCATTGTCATGGTCACATGATCAAAATTCAGATAGTTGGCAACTGACTCATATTTATGACAGATGCAGTGTCCCAGTTCATGTGATTCCCTTTTGTGACCTTTTGACAAACAAAGTCAATGGGGAAACAGATACACTTAACAACTGTGTTACTAACTTAACAACTGCAATGATTCCCCTATGACAACTGTGCCAAGAAAGGTCCTAAAATAGGGCAAAACTCACTTAACTGTCTCACTTAACAACAAAAATTTTGGGCTCAATTATGGTCATAAGTCAAGAACTACCTATACTTGATATAGAGGGAGACCCATGGTCTTTTTTCCAAACAGGCTAGATTATTGGTCTCCTAAGGCATATTTTCATCTTTGAAGAATGACTTGGATTGCAAGTCCTGTGTTCTTAGAACCTAATGTGAATTATTTGGGTTTGAAGACCAGAGGCTTTTGTCATAGGTCACGCTAACAGCTTTGAGTTTATGAGAAACCAGCATGATTGACAAGAAACAAAAGAACTATGCTTGAATGGCTGCTGATATTTTTGTAACTAATGGGAGTTCAAAAGCAAATTGCAGTGCAGAATGATTAAAGTTTCTAAATATTTTTTTTTAATCTTAAAGCTCATTTAGGAAACTGAAGCCTAGACATACCTAAAGCCCTTTCTATGTGTTAGAATAGGATACGACAGGATAGGATACGACAGGATAGGATAGGATAGCATAGCATAGCATAGCATAGCATAGAATAGAATAGAATAGAATAGAATAGAATAGAATAGAATAGAATAGAATAACAGAGTTGGAAGGGACCTTGGAGGTCTTCTAGTCCAACCCCCTGCCTAGGCAGGAAAACTTATGTCATTTCAGACAAATGGTTATCCAATCTTTTCTTAAAAACTTCCAGTGTTGGAGCATTTACAACTTCTGGAGGCAAGCTGATCCACTGATGAATTGTTCTGTCAGGAAATTTCTCCTTAGTTCTAAGTTGCTTCTCTCCTTGATGAGTTTCCACCCATTGCTTCTTGTCCTGCCCTCAGGTGCTTTGGAGAATAGCTTGACTCCCTCTTCTTTGTGGCAGTCCCTGAGATATTGGAACAGTTGTTATAAGATGTTATAAGAGAAAAGTGAGGTTTCTCATCAAGGGAGGATTAATCAGGAAGGGGCTGCTTCTGGCATACCATCCTTCACATCTGATGTTCACAAAGTCCTATTTTTGGGAATAAAACGTATCTTTATACTATACTTCTGCTGTTGTTTGCCAAATATATTAATCACATTAAAAGACAGTAATAACAGCAAGAGTGATAATATTGTGGGAGAATCAGCTGCTACAGCAAAAACAAGAAAAGCAAGGGAAAAAGAGAAAGCTTTTAAATACATACTATGTGCCTGAAATAGCTATTATAAACATTTGTGCTTGCTATGGCTTGCAGTTAAACTTTAAAAACAGCACTTAAATATGCATATTAATAACATCCACAAGGCATTTCTTTCAAGCCTGGGCTGTTGAAGGGTTTAATTTAACCGCAGTATTCATTTACGTCTAGCAGTTCGAATATTCCTTTTAACCCCCTCAAAGGAACTGGGGGGGTTGGACTATGATCTAATTGGTGAGGAATGAAGAATGCTTTTCATGTTTTATAGACAACATGAAGCCTGATCATTTTACATCCATAAATTATAGACCATTCCAGTCGCTCCATCTCCCTGTGGTGGCCCAAGCCCATCTCTTATTAAGTTATAAAAAGAAGTTGCAGTATTTGGAGATCCTACTAAAGCTCCTTGGTAGAGAGTGCATTTTTGTGTTGCTAATGCACATTTGCTAGTCAGTTTGGAGCACGTTAGACTTTTTATTGGCTCTAAGTAAATTAATTTATAGTTTCACCTACATGTCAGAGGGGACCTATGAGGAAACTGGCTTGCTAGAGTGATGGATAATTTATTATTGATTTCTCTCACACATCCCCACCAGCTTCTTTTTAAAAGCAGCTACAACTCACCAGCCCTTCAATTCTGTCTTCAACATCACAAATTATCTACACGACATAGCTGGTGTGACAAAGCAGCTCCAGTGGGTAAGGAAAGGATATAAAAGTCATCACTGCACTATTTCCTTCTGGCTTAAGACAAACTGCACATCACTGGAACATGAATAACATTTAAACACACACACACACTACAAATTAAGTCCTTTAAATGGGTAAACAAATGGATACAAAGAAAACTAAGGATCACTTTACCTTTTTTTTAGAAAAAAAGCATAATATTTATATATTAATGAGTACATACTGGTAGTCAAGCAAAGATTTACTTTAATAAGATTAGGTTGGGCTTTTCTGATGTTGTTTTTATGAATTATAATATTTTAAACTGAATTCCAAAGCATGTTCAAATTACATAGGCGGGAAATAGATACTTAAGTCACTGATTTAAGGCAAAAATATTGCATTTTTTTCTCTGTGGTACCAAGAGAAACACAAAAAAGTCTACAGTCACATTTGAATAAAAATAAATATAATGAGACTTGTGGCACAGAAAAAAAAATACTGATGCCACAGTTTTTTTGTTCAGCATGAAGAAACATTCCAAAAAAGTAGGTTGGGTTGTAAGACATATTGCAAACATTAGGACAAATTGGAAATAAAAAGAAGGAATGAAACATCTGCCAAGTAAACCCATGACGTCTATTTTATTAAGATATACTATAACCATCAACTTCTGCTATTTTCATCCTGGGGTTGGACTACAAGAACTTCAAGGTCCCTTTCAACTCCATTATCCTGTTATCTTCTCTATTGTATATGTCTTTCCCAATCTTCATTCCTTCCTGGTTCTGTGTGCATAAAAATAAGAGTGATGTTTTTTTCCTGCAGTGCTGTTTTAGAAAGAATAAAATAAATTATTTATTAAGACTCTTGATCAAGTGCTTAAGGTTTAGACAATGAAAATACTGCTTCTCATTCATTTTCCTTAAAAAAGAAAACTATCAACATTTTATAAAGTATATTGATTTTTATTGATCCATGGAAATGATAATATTACTTTTATCATGTTTATTAATGTTACTTTTATTGGAATGCCACTTCTCACTGTGGAAGACATTCTGTCTTTTATTATGGCTTCCCCCCCCCCGCCGCCCTGTTTTTTCAGTTAGGAAACACAGTCTGAACATAGAAAAACAATATTTATAGCAAGCAATATATAGCAATCAAATTTAATATTATTATAAAAATATATCTGGTATCTGGGGAATTGCTTTAACAAAAGACAATGAAAATTTAAGGATAATTATTTCCAGGCTTGGAAAATGTAACAGCATATATTTTAAGATGAAATACGTTGAACTGTTTTGATTAAGAAGAATTGCAGCAGTAAAACTGAACATCTTGCTGTGGCTCAACTTATTTCAAATTATTCCAATAAGCATTGGTGATAATGACTGTCAGACAAATAAATAATTTCATGTAATCTAATAAAAGATTGAAAATGAAATCCAAGATGGTACAACAATGCAAAAGAGCAAGGCATATTAGAAGTACCAAACTTCAGACTGTACCACCAAGCAGCATGTAATGTGAGCTACAGAGTGGATTATCTCACTTCTTAGTTGGTTTCTTCTATGAAAGAAGAAGACTTCCAGATGATTTACACAAATATCTTTAGTCAAATAGAAAGAGAAACTACATCATTCAATAATAAAAAGCAAGTGGATATTTTGAATTAATACAGAGAAAGAATTAATACAGATTTATCATTTCTTTCTTTGTATTTAATATTAATTTATGTACCATTTTATTTTCACGAAGATCGATGAAGAGAAAAATGTGATTGGTTGAAAATTAACGAAGTGTTCATGTTGCAAAATTTAACTATTAATAAGAAGAAAATGATGAACTCTTTGAAGATTCTATCTTTATAAACATCAGAATTACTTTATTAGTTCCAACGTCTTCAGATAAATAATATGTTCTCAATGAAATTTCAGAAGCAAGGGGGAACATTTGGAGACTTGAGTGAATTTGGAAAACATAGAATACAAAATTGAGATAATTTATTAGGAGCTATTTATATAATAATATATGACACAGAAATTGAACCTGTCAATGACTGTATGGTTATTTTGGTGCCAGAGTTTAATAATATGCAACAATAAGAATATCAGAAAAAGATAAAAATTAAAAATTAAAAATTAATATTCTAGTTAGATAAAATTTCATATGTTACCAATAAGATGTCATTCCAATATTAATTTCTAAAATTTATAAATTTTTTCTGTGAAGATAAACAGGAACATAATTGAAATTATCCTTGCCCTTAAAAGAATCAGCAGTGATATTACCCAGATAGTCCAGTAGATATCAGGCAGAAAGGTTGCCTCCCATGCACACACTCCCTGAAGGCATCCTGGAAAAAACCATCTCAATTCTTCCCTCACACTTTATAAAAGCATATTTTGCCTCTTCCAAAAAACCCAATAAAGAACTGCTTAATCCTCCTTTCTGTGAAAGAAGCTGAGTAACCAGCATTGACCGAATTCACCTGCATCCATGACGCTTTTCGCAAACAACCAGTTGGCAACACCCAGTGCCTTGAAGGAAGTAACAGCATCCAAATATGGCTAGTTCAGCAATATCCTGGTCTTCTCAAGGATAACCTTGCTCTGGAGTTTGCCAACAACTCTGCCCTGAAACCTGAAATAACAGAAGAAACAAACAAGCTAATTCATTATAACTGGGATGGTGAAATTAATGCAATCCAATCATGGTGAAGTCTGATATTTAGGAGAATGTAAAACACTTCATCTCATCTGCTACATGAATGGTCATAATCCAAAGAGCCCGCATATACTTCAAAAATCTGTTGGAGATGCAATAATTAGGTTGATATTTTTTTCTTCCACAGATTTGTTTTTATAGTACTTTTATTAAAACTAATTACAATGATAAAAAAATCAATATAAGCTAAAAATAATAGAATCAAAAGTGCAGAAAAGAAAAAATAGAAAATAAAGAACGAAGTAAGAATCTAGTAAAAAGATGTAGGTCTTTAAAGGTCATTTATCAGCAGCTTGGATTGCTGTAAAAAGCCTAATAGATTTGGAAAATGACAATAGAATGAAACCAATTCTAAAAGC
The DNA here is from genome assembly GCF_049901735.1 of Notechis scutatus. NCBI lineage: Eukaryota > Metazoa > Chordata > Lepidosauria > Squamata > Elapidae > Notechis > Notechis scutatus. The sequence goes on from NC_142010.1 coordinate 213,570,757, forward strand.
AGAATTTTCTTTTCAAATGGCTGGTTAGCCATTAAATATCATGAAAACTCCCTATCCCCTCAAAGTCCCCTTTGTATATGCTAAAATGCAAGATTCTCCATATTTTCCACTGGAAATTACATATTATCCTTTCTATAGAAGAACAGCAAAGTCAGTTGTGAGAATGTACTTCTATGTCAAAATTAACCTCATATCTGAAAATTTTCATAAACATAATTTTAACTGGAAACATAGTATATTAAAATTTAAGTTCTAATGATTTGTTTAATAAATGTAGAATTTTCAGAATCCTATAATTTGACATTTATATTATACTAGCAGTTTCCATTTTATCTATTTATAGAATTTATATGGCTGCCTATGTCATATAAGAATCCTTACTTGTTATGCAATAATTGTTAATATTGATTAAAAGATTTAATATAAAAATCTAATGAATAAAGTTGAATCTTTACTATTTGGAAATATTTTATTTATTCTAATGTTTATAAATATTTCATTTACATTTTTCTTTCTTTCTTCTTATTCAATCATCAATTAAGAATTACAGCATGCCAATTTATTCATTAGAACCACAATAGAGTTTTATTTAATTGTTTATTTAATTGTTTAGTTATTACATTAGGTATATTCCAGATTATATTTCATAAGAAATTCATACATCAATCCATGATTGTGATTGGTCTTATATAGTTTAGGACTGTGTGAACTCTCAGGTTCAATATAAAAAAAAAGATATGAAACAAAACATTCCTTAAAAGTTTCACATTGTATTAGCAGTGTCTACATGTTAAGATGTTGCTGTGAAGCACATTAAATGTTTGTATTCCATGAAGTATGAAAACCTTATATTCCTGGAGTGGCATCCAAGCACACAATAAAATGTTATAGATTACTGTAATTATCTGAAGCATATAAGAGTCCATATGACATTGGAAAAATGAACTATAATTAAGGGGAAACTTGATTAATATTGGCTTGGCATTACAAAGCACAGCCATCCAGTATAACAAAATGTAATTATGGTGCATAAAACTATAATTTAGCTAAATTTGAAAAGGTGATGATACAGTGTGTCATAAAAATATATTGAAGTTGCCATGAAAATAATCTTAATGGTTCAGCTCCTTAACTTTTTAAAAAATTTAATGTGCAAAATAGTTTTGTAGCTTAGTTATACTCTGTATAGGAGGCTAAAATAAATCCTGAGCTGAATGCCTATTGAATATCAATATGCTAGTTTTTTTTACTGTTTTTATTGTTTTTATGCAAATCAATAATGCTAAATTAAATTATTTTTAAGATAGTGCTTGGGATTGTTTATTTTTTTATTAGTAAAAGCTTTGTGGGTACATTCTTATAATTTCTCAATATTAAAAAAACACAGCTTTAGCCCAAAATAATTTGAACAAAATAGTAAATTGCAGATCATTATTGTTTCATGATACATTTGAAACCACTGTATATCGGTTGCTATTTCTTCCTTTTTATTACTTTCTCCCATCCTGTGCATTTTAAATTGTTTCTGAGCAAGACAAAAGTTAACACTATGTAAAATCATGTGATCCATTACAACATGTCTAACTGCAACCAGGGGTGGGTTCCTACCAGTTCAGACTGGTTCTATAGAACCTGTTACAATTCTGCACAGTTCGGAGAACCGGCAAATTGTGTCTGTGGCTGGCCCTGCTCCTCTCTGCCTGCCCCTCCCCTCCCTGCCCAGCCCAATCAGTCCTTATCACTCATGCCCGACATCACTGACTGCATTCTCCCCCATCCAGTCACTCCTTAAGATATTTATTTCCTCCTGATGATCAGCTGTTCTGATGACCAGCTGTGCCAGGATCCCCCTTGCTGTCTTACTGCTTCACCCAGAAGGTTTCCCTGAGGCCAGGAGGCAAAAAGGGTGCACGTGGGGGGGGGTAGCTTCGCTTCCCCCGCACTCTGTTTTTTGCCTTCCTGGACCTCAGGGAAGCCTTCTGGTAGCAAAAATGCCCCCCCAGGAGGCTTCCCTGAGGCCCTAGAGGCAAAAAAACAATAGTGCAATAGAGTACAAAACCATCAATTGATAGGTTACATTGCATTATCTCATAGGGAATTGGATATAAATTTTTTCTGATGCTCCAGTTTGAAGATATGAATATATTGTCAACAGGGAGGAAAGAGAGTAAAGGTAAAGTCTAAAGTGAAGCTGGCTGAAACCATCTTGTCCTGCCTCACAGTTGCTACAAAGCCTGAGGAAGAAGGGGAGAGAGGAAGTAGATAGCGCACCTTACAGTAAAAATAAAAAGTTTTCCTATGGAAACCAAAGTCATTGTAACAGGTGGCTGGTGAAGGAGAGAGGAGCCTGCCAGCCATATTCATTGGAAAATGTGACTGATGACACTGGGGAGGGAGGAAGTTTAATTCTTTTAATTAAATGAAAACCGTGGGAACTTTCAGAATTGGCTTTCACTGGCTGTGCCAATATGATGTATCCAATAAACATCTTCTTAGAGGAATCTACCTGCCTTGGAGTTCTGCTTTCAATTGGTGCATTACGTCAGAATGCTGACATATATGCTACATCAAAGTATATTTGAATTACCAAGAAGACAGAGAAGAAAGAGAGAAAAGATAAAGTCATTTGGAAGACTAGGCTGGGTTTCTAAGGTGGAATCTGAGATTTCATATAAACTCTGCCATCTGACTAAGCATTAATAGCAGATCAGCTAGACTGAGCCTGGTCAGCCATATCTACTCCAAAGCAAGGGCTTCATTCTGAGAAATTTTACTTGTTGCAATAGAAGCATACCATTCTGCACTGAGCTAAAAAGCTGACCCTTCTTATATTTGATTACTTTTTTGGGAACTCAATTCTTACAAAAATTAAATCCGATTATATTCATCTTCTCTGACTCTAGAATTTTCTGAGGCTGAAGTGATTCGAAGCTTGACTAATTTTAAACTTTCTAAAAGTAAAATTCAAACCAGCATCTGGCATCAGGTCCAAATGATATGCTACAGATACTACTGAACAGAATTTCATTCCTGTAATATTAAGTAAGTTACAGATTGTAACTTCATTCTCTGGCTTTACGGCAAACATCATCTAATTAAGTGAGTGGAGAGTGGTGAGTAGGGAAAAAAATGAGTATATTATGTATATTATGTATCCCCAATCCATGATGAAGTGGGAAAAAACATAGGAGTTTCATTTCCTTATATGCTGCAGTAATGATCACAGCATGGATTATTTTCCTAAAATTATTTTGCAAGTCCCACCACCTCTGAACAATAGCCATGTTAGCAGAAGCTGATGGTTGTCAGAGAAAAATTACATTGGGCAATCTTGACCAAATAAAATGGAGGGCTGGTTAAGACCTACATAGTACTACATTTCTTGAAAAAGTAATTATTTCCCCCGTATTGTGCATTGATTCTGAGATAGATTGGCTTCTTAACATTTTTTTTATTGGGTTCTGTAGACATATTAAAAGAAACTCATCAAAGTCATGTTAGAAAGTTCTAAAACTGAGTTGATGATCCACATAATTATGAATCATAATCAATCTTATGACACTGTCAGAATATTTCAGAAGTGTATTCGGAAATTTTACAATTGGTGAGGAGTCTTTCCCTTTGAGAGTCCCTCCTGAGATACTGCATTCTTGTATGATATGGGAGAAGCTCTGTAGCGGACAAAAAAAGCTCTACAGAGAATAATTAAAACTGCCCAGAATATCATTGGGCTCCAGCTACCAGCCCTGGATGACATCTTTGCATCTCTCCGTTTGAGGAAGTTGCACAACATTCTCAGAGACTCTTCCCATCCTCCTTACAATCTTTAGGAACTGTTGCCTTCTGGCAGAAGATACAGAGCAATTAAAACTCGGACCACACGTTTTCTGAATAGTTTTTATCCCAGAGCTATAATTGCACTTAACAATGAACTTAAGGACCATCATCGGTGAGCTGTTGGACAGTATGACTTGGTCTGTTGTGTGGATGCTTGTGTGTTTTTAAGAGGCAGGGAATTTTGGTGAGAGGGAGGTGTTTGGGGATTGTCATGTATGTGTGCAGGTTGAGTCTGGTCTCTGGGTGTTACATGAATTTCGTTGTATGTATACTGTGTATATACATGTACAATGAAAATAAATAATTCAATTCAATTCAATTGCAGATACAAGAAATATCTGTGCAGCTGAGCAAATGGGTGTTTCTCTTACCTGGATGCTTAAAACTTATTTAAGCAGACCTTGTGGACTGAAACATAACTATTGCTAAATACTCTTGTTTGCCTCTTATCTGTATTCCTACTTGTAACCATTAAGGTAAAGAGCTCCCTAATCTAACTCCTGCCAAGAGGAGAGGAAACAATAAACTGCCTAAGAGAAAAGTTCTCATAATCAAAGGGTAACTAATCTGGCTTTCCAGATATGTCTTTAAATTAATTTTTACTGACTTTAGAAATTATGTATTCTTTTCTTTAATGTACAAAACACAGTGACATGTGCCATTTTTAGAGAATGATTATGGCTGGAATAAAAAAACAAATCATGGTTTTGGCTCACTTTTGGTTCTAAACTTCACAATATCCCACAATAGAGATAATGTTTTCTACCAAATCTACTTTTCTATTAACATACACTGGGAAAACATTAACATACACTTTTCTGTTAACGTACATTTTTATATTAACATACACTTTTTGGCTTATATCCAAAATCATATTAATCAGACTGATTAGGCCAACTGAATGGATTTACCACAACTCAGAAAAATTCAGGGTTCATTCTTTTCTTTTAAAAAAAAACCATTGTATTCAATGTAATGAATCAGATCATAGATCTCAAATCACATTAGGCTACTCCCAGGCTTGGTGTAATTTTGTATCTCCCTGGTTTAGCTAAAAATTATATATGATTTAATTTGGATCATCCCATGTTCCAGCTTTTCACAGCCCCCTCATCTCCTTTGGCTGGCATAACTTTCTACTCTAAAGTTTGATCATCGTAACCAGTTGGCAGAAAGTGCTTGCAGCCTGCAAGCATTGCACTCAACTGACAGAAATAAAAGTAGGTTTAGCTGGGAGGAATTACTTCCAAAAATAGTTTGGCATAATGATAGAAATGCAATTATGTATTAGAACTTGGCCACAGAATTGCCAAGAGTTGGATATGACTGAATGGATAACTTCATCATCATCTTCATGTTTTCATAGTATTCTGTGTTTACCATGTAGGAACTGTGGTGGAGCAGCAGTTAGTATGCAGTATTGGTCAAGGTTGACTCATCCTTTGGTAAAATGAGGACTCAGATTGTTGGGGCAATATGTTTACTCTGTAAACCACTTGGAAAGGCGGTAAAGCTCTGTGAAGCAGTAGATAAGTCTAAGTGCTGTTGCTATTCCTATGAGACTTACAGACTTAAGATCCCAGCAATTTCTGCCATTTTCACACAGCAACTTTGTAAGTTTGTTATAGGAAGTGATCAAACATGACACAGAGTAAAAGACTCCAATTTAATATGGATTGCAATTGAACAATATACAAAAGTAAACTAAGTTCTTTGAATCCAAATATATATTCAAGAGAGCAGATACAATACAAATTGTGTGCCCAGAGAAGCACAGTGTGTTAGAGCAATATCAAAAGCATTGTGGCATGACAAGGTAAAACCCATCAGTTTTCTACTTACGTTATGACATGGGTTACATAAGTTTTCTACTTACATTATGACATGACTTGCCTAGTCAATAAGCCTTCATCATTCTGACGAAAGTGGCAAGTTTCTTTGGATGTTGGTGCTCAACACAGCTGACCTGTGAAATAATTTGCTTCCCAAATATTTTATTTAAAATATCAGTTTTAAATTCAAATTATCCATTCTATCTCTAGTAAAACTGCACAAAAAGCATTTAAGGCACTGTGAATACAATCAAACTCACAAATTTGGGGGGGGGGTGTCTAAGTAATTCAGACCAACTCACAATCAGATTGCTACTTAGGTTTATACATGTTTAATAATTTTAATAGTTTTATACAAGTTTAATATTCCTAATATTAAAGTGATTTAAAGTGTAGAATCAACAACTTCCTGTAAATGAATTTCTATCAAAACATATAATCACAGTTTCTGAGCAGAGGTGATCAGATTTCAGTGCCATGAGAGCCCCAGAAAGAAAAGGAGTGAATGAAATTGCCATACTTGGATACAGTTTCCTTTTTAAAGGATCTTTGCTATGCAGTTTTGAATATACTGGAAAATTGCTTCCTTTGAAGCCAAGATAATGATATGATGACAATAAGCTGAAGTACTGCTCTTTCCGTTCTCATAAGCTTTTGAAGTCTTTGCTATTTGCATGAAATGTAATTGGCACCCCCAAAACCAGCTTTGAGGCAGTATATTTTAAATCAGGAGCAAATAGTCAGAAAGTGTGAACAGTGGAGCAAATCACAGTAGTCATTTGAGACATCTCAATTAATCAACATCTAGTTCCCCTTTAAACCAATTTAGGACTGAAAGCAAAATAGATTTTGTATTCTGTTTGGCTCTTCTATATTTAGAATTCATCTTCATTTGTCATTGCTTAGTCAATCTCCCATGGAAGTTGGATGCCTGTATGCTTATCTATTCATTTTTTACAAATTTTATATCTGTCCTATCCAAAAGGCCCTTGGTAATTAAAAAAAATTAACATTACATAAAAAAATTAAAATCCCTTTAATTAACATTGAGAAAGGTCTTGCCTAAAAGACTTCCCTAAAAATAGAAAGAACAATAGATGTACAGAGCAGTTGGGAACAATATAGACAAAAAAACATTAGATGCCAAAGAAAAAGACATTGGAAAGGTCACTTAAGAAGGCCACTTCTCCTGACTTAATGTCTTAACAGGTTCATATGACATAGCCATGCCCCGAGAGAAGTGAGCTCCAAGTTAGTGTTTTAGAGTAAAGGCCAATATGTTAAACTCAGCTAGAGAATTGTGCTGAAAAATCTTTTTCAACAAAGGGATAATATGTTCCTGCTATTACTCGTTCTTTTGCATTATTCCTTTATTTTACATCAAATAAAGCAATTGGATGTTTCTCAAAGACTGTCCTATTTAAAGTAATTTTAAAATGCAAATATAATTCATTTCCCATTAAAAAACCATGAGGAAGAATATGCATTATGGTTCAATATTTCCACTCTTTTTTCTAGACTTCTTTATCCATTTTTCAAGTCAAGGTTTTTGCACCAGCATATTATTTGTAGCAGAACTAGATTTTTGAGTATGGTTATTAAGTATCTTAGATTTGGTGTAAATTGACTGTTATCGAGTATTAATACAACAGCTGCTGCACATATACCACAGTCCTCTGGTATTAATGTACAGTTGAGGGATATTAAATTACCAGAATAATTTACTAAAGGCTTTTTAAACTATAAATTGTGAATTTTCTACCATTTTAACACATTGTGGTTTATCCTATTAAGTGTCCATTCATGCAAAGCAAGGAAACAAACCTTTATGATTTAGTGATTGATTGTTAAAGGGCAAATCATTTAGGCAAACAGAATGCAAGATATTTAAATATATATATATATTTTAAACCTTACACTCAAACTATGCTTCTCTTAGACAAATAAGCTATTAAAATCTATTGAAGACAAATTCAGTGTGCAAGCGTTGATAAAGAGTCTTTGTTATGGGACATCTGTCCATGAAAGCCTAGAAAAATCTAAAGTTGTAGATTATAAAACCATATGTACAGAGATACACGACATAAATTAGTTGTTATTTTGAGGCAAAAAGCCGGTTGCAGTTTGGATTCTGTTGCTGTGCCATTAAAAAAATTAAATAATACTGTAAAATATTCTGCCACTTTTTGTAAAACTATACAGGTAGTCTTCAACTTACAACCATTTATTTAATAGCTATTCAAACAAATGACTTATGACCATTTTCCACACTTGCAACCATTGTAGTATCCCCATAGTCAAGTGATCAAAATTCAAGTGTTTAACAACTGGCATTGTTAAATGCCAGTTGACAGGACAGTTACTGTCAGCTTTGGAAGCCATATTGAGATTTGATGTCTCATGCTGCCACAATTGAGCCTGAGAAAGTGGGGGAGATGAATTCATTTGAGTATATCTAGTTAGACAAAATAAAATTATTTTGCTGGTTCAAGGTCACTGAGTGTGGCGCATAATGAAATGGGAATCTTACTTTAGGACAGATGGTGATTGGACCATGTGATGTGATGATGGCTAAGGGGGGATGGATTTGTAGTTTTGACTTTTGCAAGGAAGCCCAGAACTTTCAGATTCGGGATTCCACAGATGTGCCAGTTACTATCCAAATAAAGGAAACTTTGAGAGATGTCTGTCTCAGAGTTATTGGTTTGAATGGAGGGTTGCTGGAACACTGACGGTTACACTGTCCTGGGGTCATATGATCAGCATTCCCAGCTGGACAAGCAAAGTCAATTGGGGAAGCCAGCAATTGGGGAAGCCAGCTTCATTTAACAAATGCAGTGATTCATTTAATAACTGGGCAAAAAAGTCATAAAATGTAACAACTCATTTAACTGTCTTGCTTAGAAACCTAAACCATGGTCTCCATTTGGTCATAAATCAATGACTACCTATACACATTTTTACATCTTTACACTTTTTAGGCTTTGCATTTAGTTAAAATTCACTAAAAATTACATAGAAAGAACAAAAAGTAATCAATTCAGGAATTAAATGTTTAATCCACTAAATATTAATGAAATATATAGCATCAGTCTATATCAGATTCAGAGTTTTTTATGATGAATATGATGAAATGTCCATGTTGTTCACATTTCCAGCAAAGATATGAAGCATCTTTCTGCACTCAAGATACTTTTTTCTGGATAACTAATAGATCCTGGTAGAGATGGGAAAATTGATGACTTTGAGGAAAGATGAAAGTTTTTCTAGCTTTGTTTCTATGTGGAGATCACTTTTGGACTTAATGAAATTCTGGTTTTAGGGTTTGATAATTAGATGTGTTACAATTATAGAAACGTGAATTTTTATTGGTATTATATTGTACATATTGTATATTCTTAAAATTTATGCTTAAATTTAGAATAAGTCATTATTTTGTTACATAGTTTTAAGGATGTTTGAGATTGTTTAGTTTGTATGTTGTTCTACATCAGGGGTCTTCAAACTTGGCAACTTTAAGACTTATGGACTTCAACTACCAGAAATGCTCCTCCAGTCATGTTAGCTCAGGAATTCTGGGAGTTGAAGTTTACAAATCTTAAACTTGCCAAGTTTGAAGACCCTTGGTCTATATCATGGGTGTCAAACTAAATCACATCATGGGCTGTGTCATGCCCCTGGTGGAGACTGACTCTGAGGGAGAAGAGGAACAGCTGACAAGGAGTGGAAGTGTGGCTCCGGAGGTTGTGGAGGAAGCTGGGGAAGGGCAGAGGCCGGCTGAGCAATCAGAGGAGGACCCAGGCCCATCCTCTATCCATCCTAGGGCATGCAGGGGGGAGAGGATAAGGGAGAGATGTGGTCTACTCGGGAGGAGAGGGCCTTGATCCTCTTCATGGGCTGCAGCTGTGACAACTGAATAAGAGGACGGACTTACGTACCTGAAAACACTGGAAACAAAGTGTGGAAGTATCTCTAGTTTATGATTCCTCTCTGAGTTTGGCATCCTTCCCAGTGTGTGTTATCTGTGGACGTCCTCCAGCCCTTATCTTGCCTGGTTTGTGTTGCTTTTTTTCTTCTTCTTGTAACTGTTTGTGTGGGAGTTTTTTGTCTTCCGTCAAGAATATTCTGAGCCTTGAAGCAAAGTGAAGGAATAAAAGGGGCTTCACCTGTTTTCTGTGACTGTGTTTCTTTTGTATCCCACCCTGGGTCACCACAGGCTGGATCATGATGTATTGCAATGTTTTTTGTCTTTGCGGAACCGGGGTGGGGGTTATGTGGTTGTGCACATTACTTATCCGACCCACAGGCCACCAGTTTGACAGGCCTAGTCTATATGATGTTTTTGTTTCAGTTTGGAGTAAGAAGTATCTTTATTATACATTTGTACTTGTACTGAAGAACGTCAAAAGTTATTCTTATTATACATCTTTTGTTTTTGTCTTTGTTTTCTCTTGCCATCTTTTAACTTTTTCCCACCTTTGATCCCCTCCTCCTTTCTTTTAATCCTTGTCCTCTTTGTTCACTTGTGTTTTATATCTTATTGAAACTCACAAACTTTATAAAAGATGACAAATAGCAACACTACAGAATTTTTAAAAATTCTCTTTAAGCTTAGGATATCATGTAAGTTTTGGTCCTTTCAGCCACATATTTTTCCATTATTCTATTTGTAACCAAAGTTTTTAGCCCATTTTATTATACATTCATTCACTTTCTTCAATCTCATATTTCAACAATTCCAAGTCTCTGACATTTTATCTCTCTGTAAAATAGAATTCATCACATTTTGTAAAGGTTGTAAAAGTTCGTTCTCAAAGCAATTATAATACAAGCTTGATAGTTCATCAGGTCCAAGTACCATTCACAGTTTGCTCTTTTTAATTGCTTCTGAAACTTCCCTTATCATTATAGTCCATTCATAATTTGTTTTTGTTCTTTTTTAATTCTGAGTAAACTTTGTTTTCTCAAATATTCATCTATTTTCTCCAATGGAATATCATGTCCTTTATACAAATTAGAGTAATATTGATCAAATGTTCTTTGTATGAACACATTGTCTATTAATATATCTTCCTCTTGTAATTTCAATGTCATTTTCTTTTCTTTTTTTTCTTTTCACAATTTATAAACCTGACATTTCCATGGCTTTTTTGCAAATTTAAAATTTCTTTGCTTTGCATAGTTGAATTTTATTTCCATTTTTCTTATTGTTACCATAAGATAACTCTTGCTCTAATATCTTAAATTGTTGAGAGATACTTGTCCTGTTGAGTCTATAACAAACTCAGGAATGTGCAACATTTTTCAGGCCACATATTGTGCTTTTTGATCTTAAAATAGATAGAATGGGGAGAAAAAATGTATTTTAGTTTAATGTAAATTTCAATAAAATTAAATACATTTGGCAATTTTACCCTTGTACCATGATAAAAGTTTAAAAAAATTGTGCAATATTTAGAAAGGGTCTTGAGGAGGACATCAATGCAAGGCAGAAAAGTCAAAATGGAGTCCATAGCAACCCAATCAAAACCCTGCTGCCTTTTATGTCCTTCAGGCATCCCAGTTATCTTCTTACTATCTAGACCAGTGAGGGTGAACCTTTTTGTTGTGGTGTGCCAAAAGCATGCATGTGCATGTGCTGGCATTCACAATGCAATGCACCCTGCCCCCCCCTACACATGTGCACACAACACCCCTGCCCCACCCCCTTACCTGCACTGCACATGCGGGCACTTCCCAGCTGATTTTTGGCTCGTTTGAAGCCATTTTTGTCCTCCTGAGACTCAAGGGAAGCCTCTGCAGCCTCGGGAGGCTAAAAAACAGGCCTTCTGGAAATACCTCTGGGGGCCTCTGGAACCCAGGTGAGACCATTTTTGCCCTCCCAGAGGCTCGAGAGAAGCCTCTGGAGCCTCTGGAGGCTGAAAACAGGGCTGTTTCAGCACTTCTGATATTTCTTGAGCCTCTGGGAAGGCAAAAACAGCCTCAAATGGACTGAAAATCAGCTGGGAGGTGCATGCATACCCAGTGCAGGTAAGTTTGGCTGGAGCTCACACCCATCTAAATGGCTCTGCATGCCACTTGTGGCACACGTGCCATAGGTTCATCATCATGGTTCATCATCATCATCATCATTTCAGAATACATGTTCTATGAGTGATTCATCCATCATATAAATTGGTTGCTGAAAAAATAGCTTATGTGGCATAAGAAGAAGACCGCAAGTTGGGCAATTGAAAAGCAGGTAGTCCTTAATTTGCCATCACAGTTGGGACCAGAATTTCCTTCTCTAAATGATGAGATCCCAGGCACAATTATATATTCCCACATCGCTTAGTAGGGGCACTCCCAGAAGTTCTAGTTGCTGTCACAACACAGATGCATGATCATCAAGCAGTAAATGGATGAAGTCGCATGGAAGGACCCTATCAGCAAGTGAAAATCCAAATAAATGTAAAATACGTCCCACATCTTCCTACAATCTTTTAAGGGGAAAGGAGGGGAGGGGAGGGGAGCCTAACAAAGCCTTTGCTAAACTCCACTGCACTACATTGTTAAACTCCAGTACACTGCATTGTTTCAAACTGCTTGCCAATTGATTGCTTTATGAGCTATTCCATGGATCTTTCTTTTTGAAGATATGGCCATTTGCTCTTGCCTAGTCACCAGGTATTTAATCTATTCTCCAGGATTTCTCAAAGTAATGAATAGAGGGTTCAGCCAGACTGTCAGCATTTTCCCTTGGTACACTAGGAAGCAACCCATTTCACTCTGGAGATTTAAACTCATTTAAAGTCAGTAGGAATTTGCTACGTTTCTATAATGCTCAAACTGAAGTCTTGCTCCTTCAATCAGCTCTTCAAATTGTCAAGAGGAACATACATCCTTTTCTCAGAGAAAGGTGAGTGAAAATAGTGTTTCTGCTTCCTCTTTGTAAATCTGTCATTCCTTTACCATCTTTACTGAACATCTACTATACTGGTGTTTTTCCACTCCTTTTATTTTACTTTTCTCTTCTCATATCAAAGGCATAGTAATTGGGCTAAGGAACTTGATGTCTCTTTCATCATAAAAACTTGAAGCCACAATCAAATCCTAACTGACTATCATGGAATTAGACAGTGGTGGGATTCCAATTTTTTTACTATCGGTTCTGTGAGCGTGGCTTGGTGGGTATGGCAGGGGATAGATACTTTAAAATCTGCAGTCAGAGGCTGGATTTGCCAGTTCTCCGAACTACTCAAAATTTCCGCTACCGGTTCTCTAGAACTGGTCAGAACCTGCTGAATACCACCTCTGGAGTTAGATACATGCAAAATCTATTATTTCAGGACTGGGATATTCTGAAAAATCCTGGAAAAGTTCTGTTTATGGTGTTCTAGATAGAACACTCACGAGTGGGAAAACAAATAATGAAACATGATTCACAATATTATGATGTAGACTCCACCTCTTATGTATTTCTATGTGAAGGTATGATGCAAGTACAAAAGGCTGGCACTTGTATTGTGACATCACAATACAGATTTCATCATTTTGTTCTCAATGGGGGATGAACATGGTGATTCAGACAAAAATGGTTTGGGACACCATTAAGTACTTCTAGTTAATAAAATTATCTTCCAGAAAACCAGCTCCATAATGATATAGAAGAGAAACTGGTAGTCTCTAGAATTTAATTCCTGGAAAAGAAAATTTGCAGATCCATAGAAAATTCAGATTGACAGCTGAATTACTTCAGTTGGTTTCCTATTCATCCATGGTTAATTAGTTATCATTTCATATTTGTGGAAAATAAAAGTTTTATTTTGGTTAAATCTCTAAACAATTTTTCTTTAGCAATATCCATGTAACAAAAATGTATTAGTGCTAGAAATAAATCATACAACAATATTTAGTAAAATTATAGAGAGAAAATATTTTATTTAAAACCATCTTTTGTTCTATATCCATTCTTTCTCTACATTTGAATATACTTCTGGCCGATTAACTAAACACTAAATTTAGTGCTAAAGAAGCTGTCCCCATGGTCTCCAGACATTTGTGGACTGATGCAATGAATTTGTTTGAAATAGTTAGCATTTGCTAAAATAATCACAAGAGGGAGAACCTTGATTTAACTTCAAGCTTTCACAATTTCCCCTGGGACATACAGTAGATGACTGGGAATTTGGCAATGGTTAAGGAACATACAAAATTATTGAGAAAAGAAATCAGCAAATCTGTGCTGTTGATTTGCATTCTCTAAATCACTGCTCATTTATATGGTCATGCATGTCGAATTAAGAATGGCAACATTAAGAAGTTGCTTCAAAGCTCCTTCTAAATTACGTTGTTTTGTTCCCAGAAACCAATTCCAAAATGCAAGGAACACCATACCAATAGCCACACTATAGCTAGTTACTCTACTCTTTCTATTTTATTTACTTGTGAGACTTATATACACTACAATCAAAATCTAAACTATAAGCCTCTCTAACTCTTGCCAATTCTCTCTTTCCTAATCCACTATAATCAAAATTTTCATCAGTTTATCAAATATCTTTTAAAAATACTACAAAACATTCATGGTATAATTATTCAAGTAAAAACCAGCCAACCCCCAATAACATATAAACCAATCATATACCAAGGCTGAAAGTCTCTCCAGAGTAACTCAGCTTTTTGTTCCTTACAAAAAGACAATAGTGTTGAAAGAATAGGTAAATTTATCGAATAAAAGAATATTATTTCTAGAAGGCCATGATTTACAGAGGGGGTGGTATGCGTTCTTATGGGACACGGGGAAAACCAAATAGAATTACTTCCACAGACATGTAATTAGAGATTCTTTATTGGCTAATTGGAATAAAATAAAGAAAAAACACTATCTAAAGATCCCGATCTGGAGCTCAACGATGGAGGCAATGATACATCTGAACAATTTGGATCTTAACAAGATGATAAAATACAAAGACCTACTGGATGCACAACGAACTTTAAAATCATGGCAAGATCTTCAAGAACAAGGGCTACGAATTGACCGGTGGGCTTACCTCCAAATACAAAATAGATATAGACAGGATCAGAAAGCTTTTGGAATTTACAGTAAGCCACAACAATTAGACAAAATCTTACTAGGTTCAGACAAAAATAATATAACCAAATTTTACAACTACCTATTAGAGATAGAACTAGAGGAGGAAGTAGTCAAAGGCAATATGATAGCTTGGAGTAGAAATATAGGATGTAGCATCACCTTAATAGAATGGGAAAAGCTCTGGATCAGGAATAATAAAATCACAAAATCGGCAACATATAAAAAAAATGCCTATAAAATGTTTTACAGATGGCATCTCTCTCCTTTGAGATTAGCGAAGATGTCTCCTAACATGAATCCGAATTGCTGGAAATGTAAAAAGAAACACGGAACATTCTACCATATGTGGTGGTCCTGCACAGAAGCCCAAAGATACTGGCGGAGAATCAAAAAATGGTTGGAGGAAATAATGGCTGAGCAGATTGAATTAAAACCAGAATTCTTCCTATTAGGGATATTCAATAGACAACTCCCCCCAAAAAGCCAAATATATAATATTACACATACTTACTGCAGCTAGATTAGCTTTTGCACAATGTTAGAAACAAGCTGATATTCCAACAGAGGAAATGACTATTCAGAAAATAGTAAGCTGTGCAGAAATGGATAAATTGACCCTAGCACTTAAGGATAAAGAATCATCAGAATATTACAAGAGCTGGGAATGTTGGTATGATTGGACAGAACAAAGATAGATAATATAATAGTAAACATTATTAAACCGTAAAGGAGGTAGTAATTCGCATTAAGATTTAATTGTAAATTGACACCAATAATGATAACAAATAAGGAACCACAAACTGTTGATAATGGAATTGCCTTTTATTCGGGGGTTTTTTTTTCTCTATTTTTCTATGCTGTGTATGTGTTTGTTCATTTATTTTAATTGTATATTCAATAAAGTTTGTTTTTTTAAAAAAAGCCAATAGTGCAAGAGCTATTTGAAATCTCAAGTGGTGAAGTGTTAAAGAACATCCATATTTTTTAGAGAACTGTGTTTTTGTTCTGAGTCTTTGAGAATAAATTCAATGGCCAAATTAATGGGTGGGGGACAAATTAATGGGACACAGAGATTTAAAACATGGACAGATAATTAAAGAAAGATGTTGATCGAATGTGCCATGAAATTAGCATAATGCATCACTGCCAGTGTATTTTAAAAGATCATTTGGAAGCAACCTGTACTCCATTTAAAATGCAAGGATTTTCACACTACATGGAGTCAGATTATACCATTGGCCTGATGAATATTTTTATATAAGTTGCCTCCCTTTGTAACATGCAAGCTGATATAACCAGCAATATCACTTTATCCCTTTTATATTTCTGAGTGCAGAGGAGACCAACAAATGCTAATGTAAAGGAAATGAATCTTTACAAGACACCACTATAAGTTTTCCCATGGGAACATTAAAGACTGGTGTTAATGAGCACTCTAATAGCTTGCTTTTTAAGTAGTTTAGGTAAACAGATCTTTATTAATAAAGATTACACCTGATATTTTTATCTGTAATAGGACTGAGGCTTGTATATTTCTTTTTTAAAAACCCACCTCTTTACAGTACTAATCCTTTCCTCTGGGAAGACTGTCCCTGATTCAATTGATCTAAAAAGCTCCATAAAAGTAACAAATAAAAAATCAAATATCCTTTTATCATCTGAGGTAACTTTTCATAATCAAAACTAAACTGAGTCAAAATTTTATCTATGGATCTCTGGTAAAGGTTCCCCTCGCACATATGTGCTAGTCATTTCCGGCTCTAGGGGGTGGTGCTCATCTCTGTTACAAAGCCAAAGAATGTCTCCGTGGTCATGTGGCCGTCAGGACTAAATGCTGAAAGTGCATGGAACGCTGTTAGTATCTGGTATCTAGTGTATATCAAAAATGTGATGTTGGATCCCTACAAACTATTCTTATCATTTAACCAAGGGAAGATGTGAATGTTATTTTTCAATAGGCAATTGTTGATCAATGAAGAGGCATGAGAAGCATTAACTTTTACAGGAAACTCTTCACTCTTTGTGTTGATATTTTTCTCCTTTTGAGGGTAGAAGACGACTCACAGGTATTTGTGATTTGATCCTAACCCAATAGACTGAAAGAAAAAACTGAAAGAAAAAACAACCATGTAATACTGAAATTTTGGAAACCAAGGGAAATTAAAATTGAGTGAAGTTAAAAACCTGGATTCCAGAGTAGAGCAAACTTTAATAAACTTAATGCCATGGCTGATATGTTTCTATGGCAGCAGCCAAGACCGGTGGACATTCTGAGGAGGAGGAAAGCAAAACAAGGTCAATAAAGAATGTGAAGAAAAAGAAGTTATTGTAATATATTTAATATAATATGAAGAGAATAGAATTGCAATAATTTGCAGATGCTCACTAAAGATGGTGAAAGAAAGAAGCAATTCTTACTACGACTCAAGTTCCTCTAAGAAGAGTTTAGTATTTTATTGGTAGGTATGAAGAATAGGCTGAAGAGATCAGACTGCAGTCTGACTTTGTTAGAAACATGATCAGATCAGGAATGTCTGTTGACCTTGAATAAGTGCCAATCTCCAAAACTTGTTGAACTGCATCCTAAGATTTCTCTTCCATTTCTTCTATCAGTATGATTATTTTCACAATTTTTCTATTGAAGTCAGTAATTGGGAAAATGTATATATGGAGGAAAAAAACAAATTATTGAAATAGTTCTTGATATTGTATCTGCCTGGAAGAAAAGTATCAATCTATCTGATCATTTGAAATGCTAAACCAGTCCTTGAATGGGTGACCTCTGTCTATGGAGCCCTATGTATACCAAATTATGTTAAAATATGGTGGATAACATTCTGCATTCATTAACATTTGAATGTCAAGCAGCAATTTCATTTGTTAGAAATACTGACTCAGCAGCTCCAAAAACAAAAGGGTTCCTCTGTAGATCCTGACCAAAACAGTATAAGAATTATTCTGCAAGGTGGGTGCAAGGAAAAAATTAGTGAATAATACATTGCATTCTACAGTCTGCAATTTAGCGGAATAATGCAACATTTTGGGGGGGAATAAATTTACCCTTTGTGGGATAAAATTGGACTTGCCCTGGAAGAGCATTTGGAAACTTCAGGTGTTTAATATAGTTTTGGGTTCTAGGTTTAAAATGAAGGGGCTTTTTTCCCCTTTATGTATAATATTTGAGTAATTTTTAAAGTTTGTAAAATAGAAAAACTGGGAAAAATGTTTTCTCCCTTTAGGGTTAAAAATTGAAATAATATAAATTATGGCAGTTTATAAAGATTAATGAGTAAACAGAAATATATACTATTCCCCACAGCAAAAAGAAGCAGAGATGGTCAAATTGACTCTTTTATCCAAGAAGATAATATATTTAATGTTGTTTCTATTTAGAAATTGCTTCCGGATTTTGTGCTTGCAATGAAAAAAAAAATGAAACTTTGATTTTGTTTTTGCTGAATAGATAATATATTGTATAGAAATGGCTTGTATATACTGTAGTTTAAATGTAAAAAGTTGAGGTTGTAATGTTGTTACGTTCCACTGTGCTGAAGAGAGTTGGAAGGCAGGGCCTCTTTTCTTTTCCTTCTTTACACCATATTTTCTCTTTTTTTCTTTTCTTTGCGCTCCTTCCTAGTTTTCTATTACTTTTTTAAATTTCTTTTTTGATAAGCTAATAAAAATATATTACAAAAAAGAAAAAAAATAGAAAATGAAAATAAACTAGAATTAGATCATCTTTTAAAAAAAAAAGGAAATTTCAGATGGTACAAAATGTGGCTGTGTGGGTAGTAAATGATCCAGCTACAGAGCACATGGATTACCACTGGATTGGTTGCCAGTGTGTTTCCAGGTTCAATTCAAGGTGCTGGTTGTCACCTTTAAAGTTCTACATGACTTGGGATTCGCTACCTGAGGGGCTTTCTCTACCCATCCAATTTGATCCAACAGACTGGGCATGGTTCAGATCCCATCAGCCAGAGTGATGACTGACAAGAACTAGAAGACAGGCTTTCTCTGCTGTAGCTCCTAACTGGTGGGCTGTTCTTCCCTCAGAGATTAGAATGGCCCCAATCCTATTGGTTTTTCGCTAAGCTTTAAAAACTTGGCTCTGTACTACAGCCCAGTGTTCAGAAGGCATTAAGGGCCCATTTGTTGGCTTTACTGTTAAATTAATTATCTTGGCTTCTGTTTGTATTTATTTATTTGTGGGGTGTTTTGTTTTAATTTTTCTGTTTTAATTTTTTTCATTGTTTAAATTGTGTTATAATTTTAGAATTGTAACCCACCCAGAGTCACTTGGTTGAATTGAGGCATTATAGCAATTGAATAGAAATGTAATGATAAATAAAAAGAATTATTCTTCTTCCTCTGTCTTCTCTCTTATCTTTTGGTCCTAAGAACAGGTCCTAAGAGTTTAGGGCCCCGTCCCTTCAAACCATAGTCTATTGATTTTGCTTATTTATTAAGTAAAGTGTAATTATGTTCTACATATACATTGTAAAAGCAGACACATTGTCACCAAGACCAAAAATGTTGAATTCCAAGAGGAGACTTTGTGTACATGGCAACAATTTCTATGGATTAGGAACCATACGTAGAAAGACAACACAATTTATTGTATTTTGGAAATTCTAACTTAACTGAGCACTTCCTGTCAAGCCTCTTTTAATTCCATGCATTCAATTAAAACATTAAAGAAATGACTTCATGATACTATTGCCTCTTTCATTTATTGAAACTAGTAATTATACTTTCATCCATAACTTTCATATTTGCCAGTGTAGATCCAGGATAACTTTTTTTCAGTCTATCAAGTGCCTATTATTTCCCTATCCTATAGGGTTGAATCTGTATCCTTCTTTGCAAAACGGAGAACACTGTTCTGATGGGATCAGATAATTCACACAGACTAAATACATCTCCCTTTTCAGAGAATATTTATCTCTGTGTTAAACCAGAAGATGCTGCTTGATTTTGTATCTACTTATTATGATAAACATTAACATGTCTACATAAGCAAGTATTGAAACTATATTCATATTGCTATTTGCTCATTTTATATGCATACATTTTGAGCTTCAAAATAATGTCTTTACCCCATTTCGAGTCCAACATCCCTGTTGATTTTGCATGTACAAAAGGAGCAGAAATTGCTTTACAGTGGTATTATGTTGCTTTTATCAGTTATCCCTTCTTGACCTCCCCATCCATGGATGCCTGTGATAACTAGTATATTTTAAATAACTTAAGCCTCAGATATTATCTAAGCTTTTTCAGAAAGACATAGATGCTTTTCAAAAATAGACGTGATTTGGTTACTAAAAAATTTATCAAAGACTTATTAGACCATAATTCTGTGAGTGTGGTTTATAACAAAAATTCTAGTTCTTTCAGATGAAGACTAAATATGGAATTATTACAGAAAGAAGAAATTGCTGAGGATTGTAAACAAAATTAAATGATTTTTTTTTTAAATTAAATCAAGGTACTGCTTTGAAAATGGTTGGGGGTACAAGTAAAGCCTTCATTAGAGGTATCTTGATACAATATACAGTAATTATAAATTTAAGAGACAAAAGAAGAAACAAAATATTTTAGATGGGATAAAAAGAGAATTCCATATAAGCATTTCTGAATGAATTAAGATTTTTGCAGCAGCAGCTATCCATATTAATGATAAATAGAAATAAAATTGCATTATGTGAAAGAGAAAAATTAATTTGTGAATAAACCAGGGAAATGGCTTAAAATGATATTGAAATGATGATATGTACTGTATTAATGGATAATGTAGTTATAAAACATTTTCAAGTGGTGTCCCCTGGATGCGCAAGCCGTTAAACGCTGACCGTAACTGAGAGCAGACCCTCCGACGACAGGCCCACGCGACAGGCGGCTGGAGTACTCAAATGCCGCATCAACATGGTGGAAACGTCCACTACTGAACACACGCCCAATGCTACCGCGTTCGGGGAACCGGCGGGCGCAGGAGACCATTGGCCTGCGTCAAAAATCAACGAAATGGTCCACGCGGAAGCACGGCGCACTTGCACCGTGTGAGAAAGCTATGACGGCGCGTCCGGGTCTGGCGCCCACGGAGACTACCCGATCCGTGTGAAAAATCGCATAGCGGGGAACAGAGGATTGCCAGACGCTCAAGGTGGCCACCTGGAACGTGGATTCGCTGACTGGACGCTCGACCGAGATCGTCAGGGCCATGCGGGACAGGAAGCTGGACATCTGCTGCCTCCAGGAAACTCGCTGGAAGGGCAACAAGGCTACGACTATAGACGGCTATAAGATCATATACACCAGCTGTAAGGAAAACCGCGGCGGTGTAGCTGTGGTTGTCAGTCCCAGCTGGCAAAGCTCCGTTGCAGAAGTTAAGCGCCTCACAGAGCGACTGATGATAATCGTCGTAGCGACCGAGAGGCAGCGCCTACACATCTTGTCCGCCTACGCCCCTCAGACCGGATGTCACGAGGAGGAGAAGGATACCTTCTGGGAACTGCTCGACATCCAACTCAGGCAGATCCCATATGAAGACGACATCATCATCTCTGGCGACCTGAATGGTCATGTAGGCGGGACAAAAGCGGACACCAGTGCCAAGGTGGACACGGCACAGGCGATATGAATGAGAATGGCCAGAGGATCCTGGACTTTGCCGACTCCCATGATATGACCATCACGAACACCTGCTTCATTAGGCGAGAACCCCAACTCCTCACCTACCATAGCAGAAATGGGAACCACCACACACAGATCGACTACATCATCGTGCGACGAAGAGCCGCTAAAAACCTGCTCAACGCCAAGGTGTACCCGTGCAGAATCGAGCAGTCAGCACAGGCCGCTGATGGCGAAGATCAGGATCAGCAAGCCCAAGACCAAGATTGACAAAAAGAATGCAGACCAGCCACGAATCAAGTGGTGGAACCAGAAGAAGATGGCGGGACCCCTCATCAAACCGGAGCAGTTCCTGCAGATGGTCGACGGGCCACAGGAAGCGTGGTCCATGCTGAAGAGCACTGTTCACACTGCCGGCTGCCAACAGCTTGGTTGTACCAAGCCAGGACGGAGACGCATCGAACGAGATACATGGCTCTGGACACCGGAAGTACAAGATGCCGTGCACCTGAAGAAATGGCTCTACAAGGCCTTTCTTCAGGACAAGACCAGCGAGAAGCTCTGCGAGTACAAGGCGGTCAAAAAGGCAGCCAAGAAAGCAGTAGCGACAGCCAAAGCTCCCACTACGACGACATCTACGAGAAGCTAAACACGCGAGAAGGCGAGAATGAGATCTACCGCCTAGCCAAAAGCAGACACAGGAAGACCCTGGACATTGACCAGTTTCATGGGATCAACGACGAAGGGGGAAATTTGATCGTCAACCCCAGAGACGCTGCCGAGAGGTGGCGGCAATACTTCGAGAAGATCTCCACCGAGGAGTTCCCACGCCCACGAACCCCGCGAGGTGACCCCGTCGAAGGCCCAGTCTCAGGCATTCACGCCAGCAAGGTCACCGGCGCCATCAAACCATGAAAAGCGGTGGCAACAGGACCAGGCGACATCCCTGCCGACTTCTGGAAAAAGGCACTACCGGGCTCGGCATTGTGGCTGTGCGAGCTGTTCAACAACATCGTCTCCACGGGAATAGTGCCACCACGACTGGTACTGCAGCACCACTGTTCCGATCTGGAAGGGAAAGGGCAGCCCAGCGGACTGCTCCAACTACAGACCGGTCAGGTTACTGTCACACACTATGAAGATCTTGAACGCGTCCCTCGATAAGCGCATTCGGGACATCGTCGACATCAGCGTCAACCAGGCCGGATTCATCAAGAACTGCGGCACCACCGATGCCATCTTCGGTGTGCGGATGCTGATGGAGGCTCACAGAGAGAAGAAAATCCCGCTCCACACCGCCTTCTTGGACTTGAAAAGGCCTTCGACCGAGTCCCGCACGATCTCATCTGGTACGCACTGCGAGATCACGGCGTGCCTGAGCTACTCGTACAATGGGTCCAACTCCTATACAGATGTCACAAAAGCCGTGTAAAAGCAGCAGCTGGGATATCAGAGGAGTTCAATATCACCGTCGGCGTACACCAGGGCTCTGCTCTCTCACCACTGCTGTTCATTCTGGTGATGGACACAATTACACCACGACCTGCACACGCCCGCCCCATGGACGCTGCTCTACGCCGATGATGTGTTCCTGGCCAACCTGCGCAAGGCTGAACTCGAGCACCTAGTCCAACAGTGGCACGACCGCCTCGAGCAGTTCGGGCTCCGGTTGAACCTAAAGAAGTCCGAATACCTGACCACTGACAACGATCCGACAGGCTCCATCCACGTGAACGGGCAGGAGCTACGCGCGCGCCTCCACCTTCAAGTACCTGGGAACTACTCTTGGGGAAGAAGGCCTACTACAAACTGAGGTGGCAGCCAGGATCAACGCAGCGTGGGGCAAATGGAAGTCCGTCACGGGCGTCCTCTGTGACAAGAAGATGCCGATGCGCCTGAAGGCGAAAATCTATAACTCTGTGGTGCGCCCGTGGCCATATACGGCGCAGAGTGCTGGCCGACGACCAAAGAAGTCGAAAACAGACTCCAGACAATGGAGATGCGAATGCTCCGATGGTCGGTAGGCCTCACCCTACTCGATCGCGTCAGGAATGAAGAAGTGCGCAGACGGTTCAACGTCGTGCCCATCCCCACGGTCATGAGGCAGTCCCGGCTACGATGGTTCGGCCATGTGAGTCGCGCCAAGGAAGAATCCATCATCAAATCTGCGATGAAGGTGATTGTCGGAGGAGCGAGACCGCGTGGTAGACCTAAGCAACGCTGGATGGACACGATCAAGGCCGATCTAGAGATCGCGAAGGCAGACCCGACATACGTGGCAGACAGAGAGGCGTGGAAGCAGTACTCAAGGACATTAGCGGACCTCGCCAGAGTGTGAGACAAACGCTGAAGAAAAAGAAGAAGAAGAAGAAGTAGTTATAAAACATTTTATTAATATTAGTGTAAATTGTACTGAGGACATAATATTTCAGTGAAGAAAATAGAAGAATATTGCAGAAAAGAAAATCTACTGAAGATCACCAAAGAACAATGACAAATTATAAATGGATATATAACAATAGGAGAATTTAAAGAAGCTATTAAAAAGAGTAAATCAGGAAAAGTGCCTGGACCACATGGGTTATAGAGTCTGTATTATAAGTGTTTTGAGGATGAAATTTTGCAATCTGTATGAAGCATGATGAATGTTATTTTATAGAAAAAAATGACACAGACTTAGAAAAGGACTAATATTGATTTCTAAAGAGGAACAAGATCTGACTTTAGCAAGATACCATGGACCAATATATTTATTGAATAATGTTATAAATTGTTTATAGAATTGTAAATTTTTACAAGAATTTTAACTGAAAGTCTGAAAATAATTTTGCCAGAATTTATTCATTATGATCGCCTAAAAGACAGTTAAAGGACAGTGTCAGAACTGTGTTTGATATTTTGGAATATTTGGAACAACATAAAGAAAAAATAAATCACATTCAATTGTTTAGATGCTGAGAAGACTCTTGACAATTCAAATTGTACTTTCTTGTTTAAATTTTTGGAAAATATGAATTTTGGAGAAAATTTTATAACAACAAGTGAAACTGATTTTTACTTCACAGTGGCACAAATAATTGTTAATGGAATATTTAACCAAACCATGCAAGATACAAGAAGGAAGAAGATAAGTTTGCCCACTGTTTTCTTTTTCTTTAAGTTCTCAACGTATTGAATAGAGACATAAGAAAAGATTTGAGGTCCGGGGCATAAATATATGTTAAGAGCTTTTACAATAACTTGGTTTTTGTTTTGGCAGTCCTTTTAAAAGTAACTGAACTATTCATGTATAAATTTAAAAAATTGGAGCACTAGCAGGTTTCAAGAATAGCAAACAGAAAACAATGATGTTAATTATAAAATCATGGAGATATAAGATCAACCAGAATAAATAAAATCGGTTTTAAGACTGAGAAGAAGGTAAAATATTCCAGTAATACTCCTTATTACTATGATATATCTGCATTCAAATCAACTTTGTTAAAACATGAAATGAGGTTTAAAAAGATGCATTAAGATTGGATAAAGTACAGTTGTCACTATTGGGGGAAAAATATGTGGTTAAGATGAATATGTTATCTAGAATGTTATTTTTGTTTCAGACAATATCTATTTTGACAATTGATGTTCTCTTTAAATAATGGCAGAAGGCTAAGTTTAAATTTATATGGCACGGGGAAAAATCCAAGTTAAATATAAGATATTACAAGATGCAAAGGAAAGAGAAGGATTGGGTTTTGAAATTACACCTTGCTCCCTGCTCTTTAGCTTGGATTAAAGAGTAGGTGTTGCTAAGGAATAGAAGGCTATTGGAATTAGAAGGACATGATCTTTGAATTGGGTGGCATTAATATCTACAGTATGATGAAGCTAAGGTTAATGTAGATTTTTTAAAATGATATCAGGTGGGCCATTCTTAGAATATGGAATAAATATAAACATTGGTGGTACCTGAAAACACCTTTGTGGTTCTCAGCACAAGAAGCACTTTATAGACAAGAAATAATAAGTAAATTAATTGGTTTACTTATTGTGATATACTAGAACTGTCTCAAGGGCACTGTAAAATGCAAATGTTGTCAGAAGATCTGACAACATTTGCATTTTGAATAATGCAAGACTGAGTCTGAAATAGAATAATGTACAATGATTAACAAGTTATTGCTAAAATGTATAAACTTTTGTTGAAATATGAGACAAAAGAAGAACAAGTGAAAGAATGTATGGTAAAATGGGCTAATGTTTTGGCTGCAAAATACAAATGGGAAAATATCCAAATGGGAAAATACATGGTTAAAAGGATTTATTTATTTATTTATTATTTTTATTATTTTATTTTATTTATTTGATTTGTAAATCACTTACAAGATAATAGGTATAAGTATAAACATAGTTATGCATACATGAAATGGATACATATAAGAAAAATAAAGAAACAATATGACAGCGACAGTAGGCACGTTGGTGCACTTATGCACACCCCCTACAGACCTCTTAGGAAAGGGGTGAGGTCAATAGTAGACAGTCTAAGGTTAAAGTTTTTGCGGTTTGGGGAAGAAACCACAGAATCAGGTAGAGTATTCCAGACATTGACCACTCTGTTGCTGAAGTCGTATTTCCTGCAATCAAGTTTGGTGCGGTTTACCTTGAGTTTGTATCTATTGTGTGCTCTTGTATTGTTGTGGTTGAAGCTGAAGTATTCATTGACAGGTAGGACATTGCAATGTATGATTTTATATACTATACTTAGATAGGACTGAAGGCGACGTAGTTCTAGGTTGTCTAGGTCTAGAATTTCAAGTCTGGTGGCATAAGGTATTCTGCAACGAGTAGAGGAGTGGAGAACTCTTCTTGTGAAATATTTCTGGCCTTTCTCAACTGTATTAATAATAGGTAAGTTATGTGGGTTCCAGACTGATGAGCTGTATTGGTCTAGCAAATGTTTTGTATGCTCTAGTTAGGAGTGTAATATTACTAGAGAAAAGCTACATAAGATTAGGTTAACAACTCTTAATGCCTTTTTGGCTATGTAGTTACAGTGGGCTCTAGCACTTAGATTATTAGAGATGAGTACTCCAAGATCCTTAACAGAGTTTGGATCATCAACAAGGTCTTGACTATTCAGGCTGTATTTTATTTTCTGATTTTTTTTGCCAATATGTAAGACAGAGCATTTATTTGTTGAGATTTGAAGTTTCCATTTGTTTGACCATTCTGATACATAGTCAAGATCTTTTTGAAGGGTATTGTCTGTGGTGTTGAATAGCTTTACATCATCAGCAAAGAGAATGCAGTTGCTCTTAATATGATCACAGAGGTCATTTATGTAGAGTATGAAGAGAGTCCTAGAACACTGCCTTGGGGGACACCACTGTTGACAGGTACAGAATTTGATAGGACATTTCCAATTTTGACCATTTGTTGTCTGTTTGACAGGAATGCTTCTATCCAGTTATACAGTTGTTCAGAGATACCATAAGATTTTAGTTTTAGGAGTAGTTTGTCATGTACCACTGAATCAAAGGCTTTACAGAAGTCTATGTAGATTGCGTCTATTGCTTTGCCCTGATCTATATAAATTTAAATTTATATTATGTTCTAGCCTTAAATATTTTTTATATTATATAGCATGATGTATCATTGCCATTTATCACCAGAGAAACTGTATAGAATGTATAAAGATACTTCAAATCATTGCTGGAAATATGAACAACATGAAGGAATCCCAGAATCCCAGAAAGGGTATGGCTAGCTGAAGAGAGCTAAATAGCTTGAAATAGATCTATACTAGTCTCCTTTTATTTCTTTGTCAGTAAAATGTAAATTAAACATGAAGGAACATTTTATCATGCATGGTGCATACTTTAAAAAATCAAAAAGTGAATACAAATAAATTAAAGTAATTCAGAAGATTTAAAAACTTAATGTACAGTTGAAACTAGGGAGTTTTCTTTTGGAATTAATGGACAAAAGAATAGAATAGAAAATAGAAAAAGAATTGAAAAAAGCCACAGAACTTTGCTTTTGTAATAATAATAAGTCTGTATTGATTAGCCCTTGGGCCATATCAAAGTGCAAAGTTCCAGCAACAATTTGTTACTGAAATTTAATAAAAGCAATTCAAAATGAAATTTGATAAAATACTATTTAAAATGGAACTTGATAAAAAATTTAAAATTTTAAAATGGAACTTGATAAAAAATTTAAAGTAGAATAAAATACAATCCAAAATAAAATTGTAATAATGTACAATAATTTAATATATAGATAAAATATAATAACATTATATTTCGGAGTCGCCCTTGCAATCTACCCCAATCAATCCCACATATGCAGATCTCAACCAAATCAGTTTGTTTAAATACTGTGCTACTATAAATGTTATTTTCAAGTTCTGGCCGGACATAAGGTAAGTTATTTTGATATGGGTATCCCAATGGGTCATTTGTCTGATATATAGACCAAGATACCTGTCTCTCATCCTCTTATACAGGCAACAGTCAAATAGGATGTGAGCCAGATCCTCTACCTCTGCCGCTCCGCAAATGCAGAGATGCTCATTGTACGGTATTGCTTTTGTATATAACAACTGTAGTGAGATTACTGCACATAATCCATAATTTATAATCAGTCACTTAATAACCATTCATAGATACAACGGACTTGAAAAAAGTTAAAATTTTGTTACCACTCCCTCATGTTCATGTGATCATATTTCAGGTATTTGACAAATGGTTTACATTTGCAACCAGTTGCAGTGGTCATGTGATCATGTTTGCATTTTTTTTTTTTTTTACTTTATAGCACAAAAAAGGAAAAACAGCCATTGGATAAAGTCGACTCAGACTTACGAGCACATGATACTTAACAATCATCATAAAAATTATATATCAAGCTTGTCACATTGTAACTCAACTTGTACAACAACGTACAAGCAAAATTTTAACTTAGTTGTGGTCTATCTGACTATGCTCTATACACACAATGGAAGAAGGGCTAATAAAGATGATAGAACTTGCAGAGATGACTTAATTGAGTTCCTTGATCAAACAAAAGGTAATAGCTACTTTAATGACTGACTGAAAACCCCTTACTGACTTTTTGCATGAAACAAAAAATGACTTGTGGCTTTGATGATTATAAAAATAATAATTAGAAAAAAGTAGGCTTTTAAACTGATTTATTATAGCAGTATGATGTAGTTAGTAAAGTATTGATCTAGAAGCAGGGATACTGAGGTGGCATTAAGTCCATTAAGAGTTGCAGCTGTGGAGATAAAATGAAGAGAGATCTCCATATGAGCTACGTTGAGTTCCCCAAAGAATGGTAGGTTATATATCTTAATTATAATAACGACAATAACAATATAGCTCTACTATCTCAAATAGTTGTGGCATCTTGCTACATATTTTGGCCCTAAGTGTGACATTTTTGACTTGACAAATTTGGTCTTCCCACTGTCCCCACTTCTTTGTCTAATTGCTTATTGATAAAAGAGATGACTGGCTAGAAATTCTAGAAATTGTTATGGATACAACATAAGAATACTAACATAAGGCTTATTTTCTTATCTCCCTAATCATGCTGTTAAATCTTGCTAATCACTTTTAGAAGACATGATACACTCTTCATGTCATCTTCAGCCCATTATGGAAATGTCATCTTAACTATTCTTGTAGTGGCATTTTTTTCTCTTACTGATACAAATCTTGCAGACATCGATATCTTGTTGTCATATAGATATTTAAGGACTGAAGTTGTTGCTGATGACATACTCTGGAAGTGTGTGAGCTGTCATATCCTCTTGTACATTTTGGGTTGTTGCAGGCACACCCTTCCCTTCAATTATGTGACTGCTTTTCATGATTGTTTTTGCTTAGATGCAGGGCAATCCACACATTAGTACTTGATGTTAGCTTAAGTATCTACAAAGACCTTCCCACCAGAATCTACTTCTCAGGGACTTTGAACTGGTGCTAGAAGTCCTAACAATCAATTTTTCCAATTGTGGACTGCTAAGTTTTTTTTCTTTTTGAACATAACAAGTGTTTTTACACATGTGTAAAAAGAAAAGAAAATCAGAAAGGCATGTGGTAAAGCATGTTTTACTTCTACCCCACTGAGAAAGATTATTTTTCAAAATGGAAATGTAGCACTGCCCTAGACACGTTTTAGAAAAAGCCCAAGTGACAGGTCATCCATATAGATCATAACACACACACACACACACACACACACACACACACACACTGGAAGTGTGTGAGCTGTCATATCCTGGGTAACCTGTTGCTCTGTCAAATTAAGCTAGGAAATGCCTCACACTGGCTTCCCATCCACATTTACTCAACTAGGTGTTAATGATAAGAATGGTACGTGTTTTCCACTGTCTATTGTTGCTCTGCGAGAGGGAATAGGGCCAACTATTCACCTTAATTTGTTTCTCATTAAAGGCCAGGACTTCTTGCAAGCTTTGCTATTGAGGCAGATCAAATCCTGGACAGCACAATTTATGCTGGCATAGTTTTCTGATGACTCAAGAACTAGAATAATGCATGTTAATATGGCTATGAGGAAAAGCAGTAGACTTTATTTCCTTACTTTCCAATATATCCTCCAAAGTATTCCTATAAAACTTGCAAAAAATTCAAGTATCAAATATGCTGGGGTTTGTTTGTTTTTTTATAAGCCAAACATAAGCATATGAAAATACATGTGTATATAAAATGTAAAATAATTTTCCAACAATGCCTCCATATTATATGCAATATAAGTATCTGTTTTAACATTTTAATGAATTCAAACAAGGTATAAATTTATAAATACAGTGATAATTTGTGAAGTATCTTCCTTTTATTTGCATCTTTTTATTTTATTGTGAGATCCCTGATGCTTATGTTGATTCTAAAGGAAGTTTAATTCACTGTAAAACATTTTCTTTTCATAGTTTTGATCCAAGGACATTTCTTGTTATTTTGCAAGTGCTACAGCTCAGAATTGATTTTTGATGAATTCAAACTTGCGCCTCAACATACGAGCATTATCTTTAAATATTTATATTGTGCTGCTGGTGGTAATTATTATTCCAGCTTAGTACAGTTCTAATGCATTTAAATGTCAAATGTTTCTCAGTTTAATTCATCATGCATATGCTCAGGTACTTGTATACATGTATTCATTATGTCTCTTCAGGAAAGGATTTGATTTATATGTTGGTAGCTGTGTATTAAGGAATATCATTTCTCATATGTTTAAATGATAAACATTAATGAAACCTTCGAATATTCTTAATCCAAATTTCATTTGTTTTTTAACTTATCTTATTGATGTTCTAATCAGAAAATATGATTAAAATATCTTCTGTCAAGAAAGTTAAACAAAATCAGATAAAATAAAATTCGGCCTATTTATGCAGTTTTCTGGGCAGAGGGAGAGGGAACAACTCTATAGAAAGACCTCAGAAATGTCATGCTTTATTATGTGCATTCTGATGTTAAAGAGCAATTATGCTAATGTCTGTTTTCTCAGGCAATCTACTGACTAAGCCACTGTGAAAAAGGGGAGTATAAAAATATAACGGACTAGTTGGCATTTGTTAATAGTCCCCAAATACCTCTCTAAGGTCATTCTTTTTTAAAAAAACAACAATAATTTATTTATATATTTGTCCTTTCTGTTTTCACCATTCAGTTTTGCTACTCAGGTAAGTATTTTCTTTTCTCTGTTTGAGAGCAATCGAATGAAACATTTCTTTCCCCTGAGAACAGGCAAAGGATTTCCAAGGTCAAGTATAATACACAAACAAAAACTAAGATCTTGCAACTGCCTGGCCCTGCTACCTGTAGCAGCCAGTTTGACTGCCCAAGAATACTACAGAAAAAGGTCTACTTCCTTAATATGAGATGCATACACGCAAGCTATGATTCCTTTTATTGATTTTATTGGTGTTCAGCCAGCCGGACTGTTTTGTTCAGCCTAATGTAGTAATTCCATGATGTGTAATTGTAATTGACCAGAACAGGATGTCAGGATTAATTATCGCTATTGTCTCTGGGTGTATGTGTTTTTATCCCAAGAAGGATAATGTCATCATTTTTGGCATTTATTTATTGTGACATTTAAAAGACACAATAATTTCTAAGCAATTGTTACAATTTGAAAAATGTAATAAAAAGCAGTTAGTTTGAAACCAAGTAGATTGTGTGTGTGTGTGTGTGTGTGTGTGTGTGTGTTCACAATCACACATAGCTTTTGAAAGTTCTGAAATTAATGAGAAATTTGACTATTTAGGAACTTATCCAAGGAATATTAAAAATTCTATGCTCACTAAATGGATTTACTTTTGCTGTCTAATTCATTATGCTAAAACCATGAAGCAATTTCCTGTTCAAAGCCCTGCTCATAGACTCTCTGTTGTCAAGTATTTGAATTTCAGATTATAAATGGGTTCATTTGGATAGCATGAAGGAAAACCTTTGTTGTCAGTTTTGCTTTATGTTCTGCCAGGAGCAAAATCTCTCTTCTTCCGCAGTCACCAGCCAAATGCCAGACCTTCCGTTCTGGCCTTCCCTATCTTGAAAGCCAACCTAAATGCTTTTTGGCCCTGAAGGCAAGGCACCAATTGGAGCTCTACCTAAAGGCTAATAGTATATTTTAAATGAGTGATACCAGTAGATGTGTAGCTTATTAGGTGACAAACATAACAAAAAATGAAGAGGGACAGCAGATTTTCCCTCATAAAAGTCCAAAAAAAGATAAAAGTGTTATATTTCAATATGAAATGGGTGAGTAAATTAAAGGGATTTGAGAATTGCCACTCCCAGACGTTTTGTAAGCAATATCAAGTACAGAATTGAAGATGGAGCCATGAAATAATATGTCTTCCTGAGTGGACTTGTTGACTTGTCTTATTTATATTCAGTTATTTATTATTTTAGATTCACGTTCAGCATAATCCCAAAGAAGAAAATTAAGCCTTTTCCTAATTCTCACCTTACAGCTCATATATCCAACAAAGGTAGATGACTTGGTACATGAACCAAGGGACCATTTGCTAAGTATTAGACTGTAGCCAGAATCAGCTGTTGGACCAACCTCTGATGCAGGTTGACCCCTACAAAGTTGGTTGATTTGTGATTTGGTCTCTGAAATCTCAACCAGATCACATGAACTTGCTTCTACTTTAGATTCATTATCAGAAGACCTGCTCTAAATTGCTCTTTCTGCTCAGTAATCAGGAAAGTGGTTGAAAGGAAGATATTTGCAGATTGACATCCAGATTATTCTCATTTCAAGTCAAGCTTTATCTATATACCTATATCTGAATTTATATATGGGGCCCACCTCAGCAAATAGCAGAATTTGTCTGACCTTAACTAATGTTGACAGCCAGAGCTGGTTAGTATTTGGACGGGAGATCAATAGGAAATTCCAGAACTATAGCTGGGCTGGAGAACTGGAAGGTATCCCAGAAGAAGACAATGCTAAACCAGTTGTGTAGTATTGCCAAGAAAAATACAAAGCTATATTTATATTTTTCTTGACCATGCATTTGAATTTATTCAGAAGTTGGTTTTAGTCGTGCCTTCTATTGATTTTCACTGCCTTCTATGCCATGGTTGCTTTATTACTTCTTATCTTTAAATGTGTGTACTATATACAATTGATATATAATTGTTTATTTTAAAGCTATCTTATTGTGGTGGCTTTATTTTGAAGGTTAGATTATCAATGCGCAAGCCCTGATTTTTAAATAAAATGATGTATAGGAAGAAAGATCTGGGAGATGGCATTTCCCCTGCTCCCATCTCTCTAGCTTTCTCACCCCAAGTCCTTTTCAAACTGGGAAGATTTGACACATCCCTCACTACTAATGCTGAATGAAGGAGCTTAAGCAGCAGAGGGTTTAACTCATTCAGTACTCAATTAATTCTCCAATTACAAAAAATCTGAAGGTACTGTTATTTTGATCAGGAGCCTGTGGATTTTTAGAGGAATTGGCTTTGAACCACCTGACTATCTCTATAGTAAAAATAACAAACAAAACCCAGGCATTTTTATCAAGAAAATGATATGTACTCAATTATGCAATGGAGTTTTAAGATTAAAGTAGTATGCACTTAAATGATTCTGAGCCTAGAAATGTAAAATGAATAGCAAAGCCATCAGAGTTCACAGTTCTTTTTCTTAAGTATTCTATTCCTTGGTTAGTCCTATAAGCCAAGATAACATAGATGCTCCCAAAGCTGACCTTAATGGTTTCTGTACTCATGCAAGTGGCAAGGTGTAACTAGTGCATTCCTGATCCATCATGAGAAGAAGGATCACAAAGGAAAGCCTTCAGTTACATTTAGAAAAATGGTTAAATTTGTCACAGAATTTTAAGCAGTATTAAAATTTTTACTACCTCTGATTGTTCATCATTCTGCAATGGAAAAAAATTCAGAAGCTGTACAAAGGAGCAACGGTTTTCTCTAAATGGAGGTTTTAATTTGGCAGAAGGACAATATATCTTCTCCCTCCCCCTCCCCTTTGTACAGTTGTAGTTGCCAAGCAACCATTTCATTTCTGCAACTCAGACACTGTGTCATTACTGCTTAAGCAACAGAGGGTTTAACTCATTCAGTACTCAATTAATTCTCCAATTACAAAAAATCTGAAGGTACTGTTATTTTGATCAGGAGCCTGTGGATTTTTAGAGGAATTGGCTTTTCTGCCTTTGAACCACCTGACTATCTCTGTAGTAAAAATAACAAACAAAACCCAGGCATTTTTATCAAGAAAATGATATGTACTCAATTATGCAATGGAGTTTTCCTCTCGTTCCTTCAATGCCCTTCCCTTGTCACCTTCATTCATATCCAACTGATTTCCCCCCGCAAAAAAAAAAAAGCCCCTTGTAGAAAACATCATTTCTATGATGCCTAAACAATTACAAGTTTAGAAATTTTTTAAATTTAATTTTTAAAAAGCCCATCACCTCTGCTTCACACAGAAAGAATTAAATATATTGCTAGTTATCCCATATTTTCATACACGTGGGGTGGGGGGGGGGGCTGTGCCTGTGTGTGCCTGTGGATATTTGGATACTGGAGGGAGGGAAAGCATTTGTAACCAGGGTGAATCTACTTGGTTACCAAGCCATCATTCCTTCTGTATTAGAAATCCCATTAAGAACTGTGAAGGTGATGTGTTATCTAATCATCCATTTTGCAACCAGACATTTTCCTAAACATGTCTGACCATGATCATAACCTACAATAGTGGCTGAAATGAGGGAGAGAGTATGATAATTCCTAACTAAAATGCATAATTTTAAGATGGAAGAAACCTGAATATATTTTCAAGGCACTACTAGAGTGCCTGTTTCCATTCTAGAGTAACAAATAGCAAGCAAATTCTCTTTCACAAATTCTAGCCACGTAAAAGGGAAGTGAAAGAAATAAAAACTGCATCTCTGATATGAAAAAGAACAAGAAAACAGCATTCTTGCCACTTACACCCAGAATTTCCCTTAAAGGTCTTCTAAGGGCGGAATCCAACAGCCTGTACAGAAATTCTACCAAGTTCCATCAAAAGACACATTTTGAGTTATTATCCTGTGAGTCAGAAATAAATAAGCTTAATTTCACAGAAGACCATGGCTTTTCTTGAACTGGAAAAGCCATAATTTGGAGGATGCATAATGATAGGAGCACAGCTGGTAGACTGGTGCTTCCCTAATCAGATTTTCATAGCTATGTTGCAAAACAACTCAGTAGAAGTGAAGACTTTTCGAGGAGGATAGAGAACATCCTACACAAAGTTTGTATATCTGTTTTTCAAGCTTTGCCTGTGGTGAGTTGCTAAGGATTTTGTTCCAAAACATGTTTCTCTTTGTCTTCTCTCTGTAAATACAGTTTTATTTTTCAACTAAGGCAAGTTTGACAAATTCCTAACTCACTGGATATACTCTATTTGTTCAGAGGCACTCTCCTAACAGGATAGTCATTTTTCTTCGGTTAAGAAATGATGGCACTTTTATTAAATGCAGTTTTCCTTTTCCAGGAAAATGGATCACTGTTGTGAATCTGGTATGAAACTTGTGAATCTGCTATTTCCCTTAGCACATGACCAAATACAACTGAACTATTACTGTTATTGTTGACATTGTCATTGTTATTTTCAATTTATACCTCCTCCTTCCTTTTAGAAAATGCTCCTTTCTAGAGCTGTAAGGTGAATATACATTAGCTGATATGTGGAGTGGATATTTAAGAAATATACTTTAATATTGCCATTCCTGGGAGGGGGGGCAGTTTTTTCTTATAGTTTAAGGGCACAATGAGTTATTATCTGCTGCCAACTCTGCATTGGCAACAGGAAGGGCATCTGGCCAGTAAACACTCAACTCCATTCAATTGCCCAGACTTCGCCCCGATGTAAGGAATTATGGGATCATTAAAAGAAAAAAAAATATTTTGCTAGCTTTTGCAATTAAGGATATTGTTAACTCTCTCTTTATCACTCTCTCCCTCTCTTTCTGTTTCTTTTTCTCTCTCTCTTTGGTTAATGGAATGTAGGTTGGCCTCTTCCAGTCAGGTGGCCATTGTGTTGTTCTCCCATCTGCTGGCATGGCTTGCTGCCCCTCAAAATAATTTCTAACTATTTTTACTGTCTTTCATATTACTAATCCAGTAATCCAGCAGGTGAAGCTAGGCAGAATCACACCCGATACCTGTACAATCAGCACAGCACCCCCCAAAGGCTGTGTGCTGTCTCCATTTCTCTTCTCCCTATATACCAATGACTGCATCTCAAACGATCCATCTGTTAAAATACTGAAGTTTGCTGATGACACAACAGTGATTGGTCTCATTCGAGACAACGATGAATCTGCATACAGACAGGAGGTTATACAACTTGCCTCATGGTATAACCGGAACAATCTGGAACTGAACACACTCAAAACCGTAGAAATGGTGGTAGACTTTAGAAGAAACCCTCCTATACTACCACCTCTTACAATACTAGATAACACAGTATCAACAGTAGAGACCTTCAAATTCCTAGGTTCTACTATATCACATGACCTAAAATGGACACCTAACATCAAAAATGTGATAAAAAAGCACAACAAAGAATGTTCTTTCTGCGCCAACTCAGAAAGCTCAAACTGCCCAAGGAGCTGCTGATACAGTTCTAAAGAGTCTATCATCTGCACCTCTATAACTGTCTGGTTTGGTTCTGCAACCCAACAGGACAGACACAGACTTCAGAGGATAATTAGGACTGCAGAAAAAACAATTACTACCCACCTGCCTTCAATCGAGGACCTGTATACTGCACGAGTCAAAAAGAGGGCTGTGAAAATATTTACAGACCCCTCACATGTTTCAACTCCTTCCCTCAAAACGATGCTATAGAGCACTGCACACCAGAACAACTAGACACAAGAACACTTTTTTCCCAAAAGCCATCACTCTGCTAAACAAATAATTCCCTCACACTGTCCAACTATTTACAAAGTGTGCACTACTATTACTGTTAATCTTCTCATCACTCCTTATCACCCATCCCCTCCCACTTGTGATTGTAGAACTGTAACTTTGTCGCTTGTAACCTTACAATTTATATTGACTGTTTCTTAGTATAGTTTGATTGTTGATTGTACCCTATGACTATCATTAAGTGTTGTACGTTATGATTCTTGATTATTAACTAATGTTTCCTTTCTTTATGTATACTGAGAGTATTTACACCAAGACAAATTCCTTGTGTGTCCAATCACACTTGGGCAATAAATTATTCTATTCTATCTTCCTTTACCTTCATGTTGGTTCAGATTTCAGGTTTTGTAGTATGCATTCCAACATAAGATAAGCAAAATTGACATACGGTATTTGAGATCCTTTTCTAAGGTATGAATTTTTAGTGTCTGCAAGTCAAGTGTTGCATAATGGATTAATCATAATAAATACTAATTTACATTCAGAACATCTAGCAAAAATATTTTTTAAAAAACTTCATTTCATCAAGAAAGAGCATTTTACCGTCGTACTGTGAGTTTAATTTATTCCTAGCATAAACTTTTTTGTTGTTATTATTAAATTGTCAGGCTTTACTGGATTTCCAACATGGAATCCTATGACATAAATGTCATTCCTAAATCATCACACCCTTTTATGAGTACAAACCTAAGATGTAGCTTATCATTCTTTAATTGTGACTTCATCTGTAAAGTTCAGCAGGATCATAAAGAAGAACTAGGTAATATTTATTCCACAGTTTTTATTTCCTTTTTCTTTTGAAGGCAGAAAAGGGCAGGCATTGAAGTAAATGTCAGAGGAAGCAACTGATGTTATCTTTCTGCAGATTACATCTTTGGTATCTTTGGCTTTTCTGTTCATGCTTAAATCTTGAAGTCGCTCCTAATTTACCAGAATATACTGTAATTCCATTAGAGGACAAATATAAAAATTCCAGTAATACAATATGCATAAAGAATTACTAAGGATAAAAGTACATTGTAAGTAGATATAAAAATAAAATGCCTTTTAGTTATTTTTTTTTAATTCCTGAGTCTTTGAATCTGACACTCTACAATTATATGTAACATTTAACATTTGAATGGAAGCTGTACTCTAAACTGGGAAATATAACAAATTCCAGAAAAAGACTATAGAAAACCACCCTCATGTTTTTTCCATGAAGTCAACCAGAAAGAAATATTACTGTCTAACGATGGAATTAAAATCCTTCTCTTTATTTTCTCTATAAATTCTACCATGCAGAAGAATATAAGAAATAAGTGAAATGCAGATAATTAATGTTCAGTTTAGTTTGAGAGTAAAAGTGCAATATATAGCATGTGTGTGAATATGTATAAAATGTCACCTGGCTCAAGAAACCAGAAAAGAAATTCAAAGAATAATGCAACCAAAATAAAGGAGCACAATGCACCACATAAGAGAGAATGTGTTATAAAACAGGCTAACACATTATAATATTGTTACCCTTAGCTAACTGTGTATTGCATTGTATGGTTTTGCTAGTTAAGATCTTTTAATCAATGTTCATAACTACATAGCTGATGTATCATTCCCACATTACTCCCATTGTTGATTAACTTTCATTTAAAAATGCATTTAAATTAATTTAAATATGCAGCAATTGTGTGTGTGTGTGTATGTGTGTACAAAGAAAAACTCTCTTTTTCCCTTGATTCCATTTGTCTATGAGAAATTTATACCAGCTTCTACCAGAAGTCAGTAAATGCTAACTCTTTCTTTTAAAATAACTTCCTGGATTCACCTTCTGACATTTTGCTCATTAAACTTTTCTGTCTGGATCCTAGTTTTTGCATTTGATAAGGATAATAAAAGAAAATGGAACTCTTCCTACTAATGGCAAATTTTCTTCTACCCTCTACCCTCTATAAAGCTGTGCTAACATGTATACTCATCATATTCTTCAAAGAAAAAATTATGTGAGGTTTGCAAAGATGATTTACTTAATAATAATTCATACTTTCCATATTTTCGGCAATAAGCAACTACTGCCAAAGACAGAGTATTTTTTAAAAGATATGTGAGACTTTGTATTAAAAATTAAAATATTTTAAAGTTTACTTAACAGGTAGATACTATCCCTGGAAGTGATTGCTAATATATATTATTGCTTTAGTATTTTAAAACAGACACAAAGAGACTCTTCCTCGTGGTAGAGTAGGGGTTACACTACTTTTGATAATCTTAAAGCAAAAATATACTACCTCTAAGATTCTGGCAATTGATGTGGAAATCTAATATTTGAATAAGTTTTATAAGCATACAGTCCAAAGCAAGAAATCTCAAACCTTGCAGTAACATCAACTACATAATTTGAGCCTGTATAAATTGGATTTTGCAGGCTTAAACCACTCCTAGATATTTGCTGTCCATGTAATGACCAGAAGCTGCTGTGTCGTGGATTTACAAGGAGAGGTAGTTCTTGTTTCCATTTCTTACTGAGAACCAGAGGATTAATTGAATGTATATATGTATATCTAATTCATTACAGCTGCCTCATAAACGCCTGATCAAAGAGGATATAGGTAAACAGTTGAAAAGTGGGAGAGGCAAAAGAAAGCTTAAGTTTAAAAAGTTTAAGTATAAGGCCAGGTGTCTTTTGTATTTTCAATCCAATTTCCTTTTTTCTTGAATTTCTTAGCACACCTTTTTTTTAAGAGAATGGGTACAGATACCTGATTATACTTCTTTTAAATATATTCAATAATCAGTGCCAGAGATACAGGTGATATATATTCAGTAATATTTATATTTATAAAGAATGCAGCTGTTCTTACTGCAGCCATTGTGAGACAAGAAAGTGTGTATAGTTTTAGACACCTTGGCAAGGATTTGTATTTGGACAAGCAAATTGCCTGATAAGTACAAAAAAGTTGCTGTGCCAGACATAAAGAGCTACAAATTTTAAAGGAAGGAGTCGGGAAGCAGGTGAAAGCTGATGGTAGATTTTTTTGCGCTTAATGAAGGCAGTAATCATTAGTGTGAAGCAGGGAGCCAAAAGGTCAAGAACTTTAAAAAAGAAAGTCTATAGCCTTGAAGATGGTGTACATTGACATGAAATGAAGGCAAAGAATGTTGTGCTCATAGCAACAGAAAGGCCTCATCTAAATTTTAAGCCTACACAGTTGTTAAGCACTGGTGTGTGAAGCTTAGATTAAGCTGCTAAGTGTTTGTCTTAGAAAGATTGCATATGATATGTGACATTTTTTGCTTAATTAAAACCATTCTTTATTGTTATGTGTGTTATAAAATATATACCCTCAGGCATAGATAGTACTGAATGGATGCTTAAAATGTATATTACATTTGCCTTTAACTAAAGTGACACTCTGTTTAGGTATCTACATTCACTCATTCATTTATTCATTCCACAGAGTTTTATGTTTGTTCAATTTGTTGACTCTGGGTGATTTACTTCATGCCAGTATTTTAGCAAATGATCAAAAACAAAAAAAGAGGCCATGTCATTGCTACCACAAAACTTGTGTTGTAAAAAAACAATATTACTTATTAATGTCCATATATTTGCTGTTATAATTCCAATAACCTGTCACCTAGGACCTGGATAGAAGCTAACGTCTGAAGCAAAGTAGAAAACCTTGAAAAGGAATCCTGAGGAAGAAAATAGAACACTTAACACACTATCAACTATCAAAAATCATAAGTACAGCACTAAAAATGGAAATTTCAAGTTTCTTTTGAGGAGTCATTAATACATATGCAGAAGTATATACACTTCTTTCAACAAATAGTTGTAATAAAACTCCATATTTAATATGACTAATATTAACATCAAAAAGAATAAATGGAGGACAACCACAACATTTCCCTATTAAAGGAAATGGGAGAGTGAAATATGATACATAAACTTTTGGAAAACTGGATCTGCAGTTTGAAGACACTGCCACCAGTAGGACTGGTGTAATCCAGTAGACTAAAAGAGACATAACTCCTTCCAATTCTCCATCCCACTCCTTCCAAAAGTCCAGTTCTCAATAAGAATAAAGTTATGAAGGAATATACTATAGCAGAAGCATCAGGAGGATGTTATTGCGCTATGAATCAATCAGAGATAGCTGTACTGGAAAAAAATCTCTAATGAAGACTGTAATAATAATTCCTGAATACAAACTGATAAAATCTTGACTCATAATACACCAGATGTAAGTGTGGTTGAAAAGAAAAATATATATATAGATAATTGATGTAGCAATATCAAGAGACAGTAGAAGACAAAGAAATTGAGAACAATATGATACCTGGTAATAATATGTTTATTAATTCAGAACTTGGAATCAAGAAATTCCAAACTTCTAGTCTAATATTCAAAAAGAATTTTAATAACAAGGGAGAGTAAAAATTTCAGTTGTAAAAGTATCATACTGCAACCATAATAAAAATAGGTGAAACTGAAAGTCAAGAGGAAAGCACTGAATTATTCATACAATTTCTAATGGGCATTCAATAACATTTCTTGACTATTGATTTACTACTGATTACTACTGACTTTCAAATAAATCTGTTACAAAATGAGAAAAATCATTGAATTCTGATTATATATAATTCTGTTCCTTCCTTCTTTCCTTCCTTCCCTCCTTCCCCTGTGTCCTCCCTCTCTCCTTCCTTCTTTCCCTCCTGTCTTCCTTTTAGAAAGGTTCAACCCTGATCTTTGACAGCTGTCTTAAAGGCATTTTGCACCATGTGTTTTGTCATTATCAAAACAATCCGATACTTTCCCAATATAGGGAAATTTTTTCTTAGCTGCCAGTTCTGTTGTCTTTGTCCTTACTTCAAGAAGGCAAAATAGTAAACACATGTAAATCATTCACTTTTTCATACTGATTTATGAACCCAACTATTACTAATTAACATGGAGGTGCAAAACCACAAGAATAATGACAGTTTAAACCAACATGGGTAGCCAATAATTAGATTATATATTCAGCTATGTACAGGTAGACATCTCAAAAGAAGTAGTACCTTGTGCACTTGTTCCTTTGCTTTTTTCTATTGAGACAAAACACATAGGAAAGAAACAAAAGCATTCCAATGAAACAAAAGGATTATTTTCAAGCTTTTTTTTTCACATAATAAATGCCCACTGCATTTATAATTAGGTTTGGGGTAATGTGTAAAATTCCAAGTGTTTCCATGAGTCTCTACGAAGGCTGCTTTGAAAGCTTCTGATGGTGTGGCTATTGCCTATAACCTAACTGAAGAAAGGAAAGCGAGGACACATTCCTTTTGTCCTGTCATGACTGCATTGACTCCCTGTTCCTGTATATTTCTAAGTTCAGTGCAAGGTTCTGTCTTTGCTTTGAAAAACAGCGTCATTGTTTAACATGTAAACATTGATCTCTGCTTGAATAATTCCATTACCATCTCCACTAAATTCTGCTCAGACAATCTACAGAATATCTGAGTAAAGAATCATATGCATGTTTATACAGATAATCTTCAGTAGAAAAGTATGCGTTGGACTTAAAATAAGGTTTTTTAATGGTCTTTAATATATGAAAATCCTCTGTGTGGATCAACATAAACCT
The DNA here is from genome assembly GCF_049901735.1 of Notechis scutatus. NCBI lineage: Eukaryota > Metazoa > Chordata > Lepidosauria > Squamata > Elapidae > Notechis > Notechis scutatus. Next base: position 213,613,226 of record NC_142010.1, read on the forward strand.
TTTTTTTATTTTAGATCTTAATTTTTTTCTTTTTTTTTTGCTTATTTTTAATGGTTAATTATTCAGTTAGAGAATTTTTGTTCAGTTGGCTACAGATTTTTTTTTGGAGTGAAGAAGCTATAAAAATCTAAATAATAATGATAAAAATACATTCGTTATTTATTTTTTAATCTTGCTTTAAGATTAGGTTGCATTGTACAACTGTTCATACTATTTGCATTAGTAGTTTTAAAAAAAGGCAAATGGATGTAAATAAATGCAACTTATTGGTAATGTCTTCATTAAAGAAGCCTCTTAATGACATATCATTTTTATCTGAATTCTTCAGCATGTGGATAAATAACATGTTCCAAAGCCTTTTAGTTTAATTTCACAGCTGTTAGTAACCATGCAGAGATCTAAAGGCAAATCAGAAAAAAACGTGTTTTAAAATAGGAAAGAAATTACAGTTGCTGGCCAAATGCTGGACAGTTTTGAAAAGTCTTGCAATAGCCCAGTGTTTCCAAGGAATCACAAAAAATATTTAAAATAATGGTTTTAATACAATCCAAGCAATGTTGGGAGGTTGGGGAAAACTATACACATTATGCAAACGTATTAGCAAATGTAAAATAATAAATTAGCAAGCAACTATTTAATTATTACTGTGACTAATTCTTGTAGATAGTGACACAACAAATGAACCTGAACTTGTTCTGGTTGACTGTAATGTTTTGCTGAAACATTTCCATTTGGTTTTTGTTTGCTGCTTGTGTGTAGTTTGCTGAAGGAGACAGCATCTGTTTAATGAGCTTCCACTTCATTACTGAGCTGCTTTCCTCACTGAGTCATTCTGCTTAAGTATTCAGGCTGTGTAATCCGGTGTTGTTTTAAAGCAAATACTAATTTATGATTACCTGTCACATTAGGCCATTGAAAATTGTACTCACACTTCCTTGCATGAGCAGAATGCTAATGAGCCGATTATGGATTGTTGGAACAGGCTCTTATTAGCTGTCCATGCGGGTAAATATAGAATACAAGTTACTGGCTAGGCAGTGTGCTTGCTTTACTGGAAAAGGATAAAAATTCTTCATATGCAAAGTGGATAGGCTGATTCTCTGACCAGGGATTACATATAATGATCATTTCATTATAGCATCATTAGAAACACAAGTAAATATATCAAAAACGCAGTAAAGGGCTATGGTCTGCAAAAGCTAGAAAAATAGCTATAATCTACAATGGAAAACATTATCTTTTTTCAAAAATACAAACTTTCTTCAATCTTCACATGCTGGCCTAGGAGTCTAAGCAACATTTTATTCTAAAGTAGGATATTGTCTCATGGAGGGACTTGAGAACAGATGGCATCTCTCTAGGTTTTGCACCTGAGCAAAGTTGGGCCTGATAATAGAGGATTTTTGGCTGGACTAGGAAATTGAAAAAAAAGCAACCTGGCAAAATGCAAAAGACAATTACAAATCACTCCTACTGTTGTCAAGAAAATTGCATAGTTGCACCCATGAAGTCCCAGGAATTTGGTTCAGCCCAAAGGAGATTTTACAGTTAGCAATTATTTGGGAACCTATTATTAGGAGCAAGGTGTGCAGTTAGAATTACCTAAACTACATGTCTCTACTAATTACAGGGATCTATAACAGTAAAATTGCAACTCCTACAAAACTAAGGTTTGATGATTGGGATATAGAATATATCCAACTATATCCCAAGGATAGGTTTTTTTTTTCATATGAACTTAAACAAGCCCTGTACTTTTTTGTATTATAAACTATTTATAAACAGAATTTAGCTGCCTTGAGGTATTTTATAGAGAAAGGAAAGGTAAATAATCAATACTTTAATGATAAAATGCCATATATTAGCATGATATTATTTATTCTTCACAATGTGTATGATCCCTGCATGATCATTTCTTTTATATGGGAATATTTATCCCAGATTTCAGGAGAGAATCTGGCTTCAGATACAAAAAGATCAAGCTGGAAACAACCTGCATTCCACATCTCTTAAATAAGATTAAACAAAATGTGTGTTTGCTGTGTTTCTTAGAATCCTTTCAAGGTCATCACAACTACCCAGTGGACACTTTTCTTTGATGCTCTGGGCAGGTTGCTTAATGGGTGCTCTAAGATTTTGAACTTTTCTGTCTTGTCATGGATAAAAAGTTGCTTCTGCCACATATTAGTATTGCATGTAGTTGGAAAACGAATTTTTGCTTTGTCATTCTAAAGATTACTACCATTTAAATTTTCAATATCTTCATTATAATTGTATTCAAATTTTCAAGAAAGCAAAGAATGTTAAAAGCACAAGAAATGGCTGCTTCTTAAATTCTCCAGCTGTATCAGCTGCAAATAGTTTTCTTTTTCCATTTCTTTTATTTAAAGACATAGATACTTCTAATGATTTCTACAGCAATTTTTGTGGGGGGGAAAGCTCCCCATGGTTTCATAGAGTTAAATTATAAATGAATGTATGTAGAAAAGACAAAAGCAGTCAAAGCAGCAGTTAAAATATAAAAGACAGCAGAACCATAATCAAGGCAACTTCCATAATATGTAGAAGCATCTGGGGAAAAGGTCCACTTGGTATTGAAATAACTTTCAAACTGGCTTGAGGCTAAATAACCTTGTCTCAGCCTTGTACTTGGTCTGTACTTAATATACCAGTCCATTTTATAATGCTTCATAATAGTAATTCAACTGTAAATTGCCCAGAGGTTCAGGTATACCTAATGAATAATCATATTTTCTAAAATAGTGATTGCTACCCACTATTCCTTTTTCATATTTACACTATGATTGCCACTGTTTACACTTTTTTTCAAATATTAAGGTTTTTTCCCCCCTTATCTAAGCAGAGTGTAGCCATTTTGAAAGATTAATGTATTTCAGAAACATACTGACTGAAACCTAAACTCTGTTTAAAAATGTGATTAGTCAAGAATTTTAATATATGAGGATGACAGGTACATTGAAGTCAGTCGGTACTTAATCGATACACTATTATCAAGTAAAATGAATAAAATCAAAGAACCCTAAAAACCTTTTAGAGAAAGCACTTTTGGACAAATGTTAATTGCTGTGTGATAAAATCCTTTTTACACTTTTAACTATTGACATTTAGTTTGATGTGAAAAAAATGGGACTTTTTAAAATCAGAGGTAACCAAGGAATGATGAAAAGATCTATCACCAGGAATGTATACAACAGCACCTTATTTCGTTTAACAAGAGCAAAGTGAGTACTAATCATTTCCAAACAAAATATGGAAGAAATCCAAAGGCATTCTGTGATCAAGAAACAAAAGCCAAATGCTTCTATTTTGAGAATGAAAAACTTTCAGGGAATTGGGAAATGATTTTTGGCATCATAGTGAATTTAACCACAATTAAAACTAGACTACTAACCTGCTGTATCTTGATATTCTGATTCCATATTTTTCTTGTGCTATGAAAGGATGAATCAAACTCTCCTGCCTGTGTTTTTATTTTAAGAGGACACTTTAAAATTTCAAGTTTTCTCCCCGACAATCTTCACCAGCATAAAGTCTTCTTAATCTTCTTCTTAAGAGCGAATTAGTGCAGAAAATAAAAAGGGTGGCAGAAAAACGAAAAGACAGATGAAAAGAGAAAATTGCCCTGCAATTCTATTCTGTAAGGAGGATTTTAAGGGAGCACTAAGGTGGCAATTGAGACTCAGCAACAGGCAAAACTAATTTCAGAAGAAAGTCAAATGTACATCCTCCCATGGAAAAACCAACCAGAAGCATTTCATTTCACCAGGATTTTCAGTCATGCCAGAGTTGAGACACTCACTGCATTTAAAAGCCATTATCTACATAATTATTTTGTAAAGGTGCCTGAGAAAATAGTACTCAAAATGGCTCAGGAAGATTGTCAATAAAATAATCCAGTTCTCGTCCCTGATAAATATCTAGTTCCCATGGTATTTATCTCTGAATGAGATTATTCTGAATGGATCAGAAGTGGTTTTTTTTAAAAAAAATCAATAATTGCTCCAAAATAGATAAAAGCATTTCCTCCCTTTTCCCCACTTGCTTTCATGTAAGAAATTGCTGGCAAACACTAGTGTTAGTCTCTGCATCCCTCACTGATATTCCTTATGGAAGTCTGAGGTAGTTCCCATACTTGATGCAGGCAGCTGATCTGAGAGAATCCGCAAATGTCACTAGATTAGTCTGTTGCATATAAACTCATCAATGTAATAGTCATGTAAGTGAGCAAAGGTAGACTCTAAACTGGACTAGGTAACCTGCATCTGAGAATGATGAGGATAATGAGGATGTGAAGCAGTTCCCTTTCAGCCATGAGTGCCAAAAATTAAATGTGGTATCCTCTTTTTAGGCAGGGAATGGGCAAAATGATAATTCATATTCTAAAATTAAGCTAATCTCAAATCTCATTTTATTTTAGACAGGAGAAAATTATCCTCTTGGCTCTGACCCTTTATGTGATACTGTCATGACACTTTGTCCCTGAACTGCCCACTGTGGTCTTTAATCACTCTCAGTTTATTAAGTGGCCAGCAAAAGATTGTGCAGACTATTCTATAAAGGGCTTATGGTAAGAAAATCAAGAAAGCATTTGAAGATATTAAAGGTAAGTGAATGTTATTTTCTCAACATTGTTCTCTTAGAATAAAAAATATATACAGAATTAAAACTTTCAATGGAAACTATAATTATCCTAAACTTTCTGGTATAACAGGTTCTTCTGGGAATTTAGAATGATAAAAGATATATGATAAATACTGTAAATAGATAATAGATAGACAGATAGAAGACAGACAGACAGATAATGATTGATTGATTTAGTTTAGGAGTATATTCATGGGCTAGTGAAAAATGTCCTTTTCCATGTGAGTTTTTGCACCTTCCCAGGGATTACACCTGATTAAGCCAGAAGAACAAGCATTTTAAAATCCAACAAAAATGTTAATAACCTTTCTAGATGAATGCAGTGCTCTTCACCTCAATTAGTGTGCATCACACCATAGAGGAGGACAGGGGTGGGATTCAAATTTTTGAACAACCGTTTCTGTGGGCATGGCTCAGTTGGTGGGCATGGCTTGGTGGTCATGTTATTGGCTGGGCGTAGCCAACTCAATATCACTCACATCAAGGCCCGCATCTCCTCACCTGGCCTCTCATGACTGTGGGGATGCTGCAACAGTTGTAAGTGTGAAAAATGGTCATAAGTCACTTTTTTCAGTGCCATTGTAACTTTGAATGGTCACTCCACACAAGCAAAGTACCAGCAAAGGAGGGGAAAAAAACTCCAGAGAAGTTCATGAGAACCAATAATGCCAAGAATGTAATAAGGGTTAATGGAGAGGCAGTTTCTATAAGCAACACCAGAATGTTTCCTTCCTGCCTTCCTTACAGGATTAGGACAGTAATTTCTTCTAACAATCGGTTCTCTAAACTGCTTAGAATGTTAACAACCGGTTCTAGCAAATAGGTGCGAACTGGTAGAATCCCACCCCTGGAGGAGCACAGTTTCCTGCACTGAGGTGGCAACAATTCTTCTCATCAAGGCAATTTGTATTGCCTCAAGTCTCTGCCTTGTCTGAACAGCCAGACAAGACTTGAGATAACACATAGTTATCTCAACAAGGCAGGTTCACGCTTTAGAAGCAACAAAGGGAAAAGGCACAATACACCATGAAGCAGCTCGTCAGAGAGAATCGGTTCAGTCTCAGCTAATCTTTGGCACTACCAGTATGCCAGAACCAGGCCGAACCAGTAGAATAGCACCACTGATGGAAATCATATACAAGCAAGATGTTACATTCAGCCACACCTAAAATGAGAACAGTTAATGACAAGAGGCATCCATATTGCCACAGTGTTCATTCCCCACAGTTCAGAATAAATGTCAAGGCAATTTATGATTGTCTTCACATTTACCAACCTGGAATGCTTATTGTCAGGACTCCAACAAATCCACCCCCATTCAAATCATAAGTCTGTAGCCGCATCTCAGAGAAAAGAAAATTGAAGTGGACATGTTGGTGTTGGCTGGATGCAGCCAATACTAAAATACATCATTCATTTCCCCATTGACCCTGGTCTTCCCCCCCACTCCCTGGTTGTGTATTCTCCAATGGGACACATCCACCCACAAGAGTCACGCTCTCCAATAATTTTCTTGCACTCTGACAACTTTGGGCTGCCAGGGTGATTATCTAGGCACTTAAGGAATGCACTATTTTCCCCAACTCCCTTTTTCTGGCAGCTAAAAAGACCAAAGGAGTGTCTTTTTAGTTGACACTTATAATAAGATGAGCAAATCACTAGGTGGTCAAAATGTGACACAATCTGCATGAACAAAAATTCCTACACCCCCATTCTATGCAAAAAGAAAAGGGGAAGAGAGGGACCACTTTGCAGTTCAGGAGTTGAAGTAAGTAAAGCATATCATTGCCACCGATATGGGGCTGGAGGATATATCACATAAGATGACAATCATGACTGAGTGATCAAAGCTTTGTCCTTTTTTACATGTTTTGCATCCACTATCTTGAATTTTTCAATCGCCTCTGCTGCAGCCACTCCTAAACTTTAATATTTCAACTTCATGAAAGGTGAACTAGAAATAAATCAGCTCAGTTTTATAGCACTGTAAATGTTGTAGGAACATGAAGATATACAACTGTTTTCATTCTTGCAATGCATTCCCATTATTTATGTGAAATGCCATTATTTATTCCAGTGTTACTATTATATTAAACAAAAAATAAAGATGAAACTAAATACATAACAAATAAAAGCTGTTTTTTTTTTACTCACAACTTTTTCATCTTTATTTAATTTGATGGGATTTCTTACTCAAAACATACATTTTATACTACTGATCTAATGAAAAGGCTACCAGATAGTAGAAAAATGTGACACCATCAATATTCCAAGGAAGGATTCCCTTGTGTCAGGTAATTTGGCTGATGTCCTTTCAAATCATTTACAATGTCCTAACAATAAACTAGCAAGAAATTTACTGGTTTGGTAAACTGAATTTATTGAGTCAATCCCTAGCTAAGAGCACTCTCTGATACATCCTGTTATTCATTCTGTGTTTAGTACAACAGTTGGTTTCCACCACAACCTGTTAAATGCAATGGTATGCAAAGTACTTGCAAATCAATTTTAATGAACCTGATTTGTGTAAAACTATAGAGACTGCTAGATTTAAAGTGTTGATTCCTCTTTGCAGAGAACATTGTCTAAATGGAATTATAACTGAACTGAACACAAATGCCTAAAACAAAAGGTGGATAGTAATCCATAACACTATACAGTAATTAAACCTTCAATCCAACAATCTCTAAATATGAAAATTAAATCTTCCAATTATCAACAAAAAAGCAGAACCTTTAGGAACATATTTTCTTCTTCGCCCTTGCCCCAAAAGGCCTGAGGTTTGTTTTTTTTCCAACCAGTTGGGTAGACCTGCAGAAATAAGGATCCTAGCAACATGGTCATGAAGCATTAGAAACACTTTAGTGAGCAAATAATTTAATTACAGTCTTTGCTGAGGCAGCTTCTATGACTTACCCTCTGACCCTTTGTATTGTGGTACCTAGAGTCAGCGTGGGACTCACACTTCCTATTCCTGTCACAGAATCTCTCCATCTTGTACCATTTAATATAGTGTGCTCCAGGTGTTCTGTGGTGAATGAATAGTTATATTACTACCTGTCAGACACAATCACACTCTATTCATCATTCGCGGATGGCTGCATGAAGCCGTGGTTCCAGCAGGCTCCCTCTCTATTTCCTTGTTCAAACGTCTGCAGTGCTTTCGGCCCATCTGTCAAGACTGTCATTTAGAGGGAAAACAGTATCAGCGCTTTAAATATATAGAGTTCTCTATTGAAACAGTGCTGTGATTGAACTGTCAGTGTTCTCCGTATCAGACAGTAATTCATGAGTGGTCAGAGCTCCATTTAGGTTGCTATTACTATGTTGACCCCCATTGGGTCAGGCTGACGGAGTTTTTTCTCTCCTGCCAGATCTATAAATAGTGCAATTAACCTTTCAGGAATTACAAAATGTTCGTCTTCCCCCTCCCTCTTCAGTTGCTGCTTATGACATTTACAATAAAGAACAAATATCTTGAAATGTGAGAAGAAATTAGCGTGTGTTGAAATGTGTAGCAGATGGCAGTACAAATAAAGACTATATTTATTCCCCTTCCGGTGTCCCTTTTGCTGGCAAGGCCTGTCCACTCATTTCAGACTTAAGTCTTTTGGAAATGATTGAATTTTGAACAAACATGGCTGGAAAAGCCATTTTGGATAGTGTGTAAATAGATAAAGCGCTCATTTTGTGTGTATGTGTATATACACAAACATATATGTTTTTATGTGTGTGTGGAGAGAGAAAGGGAGGAAGAGAGGGTGAGGGGGAAGGGGAGGAGGAGAGGAGAGGGAGAAGGAGAGGGAGAGGAGAGAGGGAAGGGGAGAGAGAGAGAGAGAGAGAGAGAGAGAGTATATAGCCAAGCAATTTGCGTTTTGTTTCCTGAAGAGATTTTAGTCTTGGATTTTAAATATCATGTATTAAATATCATCAGTAGCTGTACTGTGGCCCCAGCATTATAAGATACCTGACTGGGCGGGGGACAGACAAATATAAAACAAATTGCCATTTGCTTTTTCTATTATGGAGTCTTTTTCTAATTTTTCTTTCTTCAAACTTAAACCATCTTTTCCTCTATCAAAATTAAGCTCTGATCTGTAATTTTTTTAAAAAAAAATTCCATGTACGTGTATGAGTGTGTATGCATTTATATGTATAAAAATCCCTGCTTACCTCTAGGAGTGGTCTATGCCTCCTTCCTTAATCTAAAGTCCTCTACTAGAAACCACGGAGTCTGAAGGTTCTGCATAGTATCTTCCAATGGAACGACTTTGGCCTTTACTTTTTACTCTATTTCCTCCTTCAAGCTCCAATACTCTCCAACTTCTCCAACTCCTTCTTCCTGATGTTGCTGTCACTTAGCATTGCTACATCTAGCACCACTGCTGTTTTCTGGACCTTTTCTTCTACCAACAATGTCTGGTTGATTGGCTGAGTACCTACCTGTTTGGAAGTCTCACAAGATCTTAGCTTTGTTATTTCCAGGATCTTCTATAGAACCTTTCATCTGGACTTGGGAAGCTCTAGCCCATGCACTGTGCAAATGTTCCTGTATACAATGCCAGCTACATGTTGGTGCCATTCATTGGATTTGTTTTGGCTCTTACACTCTGCTACTTTGAGTTGCACTGTCTCCCTGCACAGTCTGCACCTTGTGTCCTGTTAGTGTGGTTTGCCTCTGCTTTGTGGATCTGAATGTTTGTCTTTGGGCTGCTAGGTTCAGTGCGTCATTGCTGTCATTTAATCCAGCTCTTCCCAGCCACTGTAGGATTTCCCAGTGTCTGCCATTTCAGTGATCTGTCAATAGTAGATCCCATGCAGGATCTTGCCTTGGCATAGCACTTCCACTGTTTTTCTTTATTCCATGTCTTCATTCTCTCAACAGTTCATCTTTGGGTGACGTCTTACTGATGTACTCCTGATGCTCTGGCTTTTCATCCAGAAAAGTGGCTTTTATTAAGGAATTGGTGTTAATATCTTTATTAACAGGACATTAACATATTTTAATAAATAAATACAATGGACTATATACATATATGTATGCATATGTGTGTGTTTATATGTACATGTATGTATGTATATGTCAGTCTGGCAAATACAGTTTTCTTGGTGCTAGGATTTGGGGTTCCCCACCACAATCACCTCCAAAGCCCTCTTTCCTCACTTCCCCCTCCCTCTGGAGCATTAATTATATGTCCCCCTCCCAAACTGGGAGAAGATGAGTTGATTGACAGTTCAAATGCCCAATCATTACACAGCAACAACAAATAGCATGGACAAAACATGATTTGATGTATGAATCCTCGCATGCACATATACACACAAACACAGACAAAATGGATCCAGCAAAATTAGCTGATAAACCTTCCATTGCTGTAAATATGATTTTATATTATTTTGCCTCAATTTATTGTTTTTTCAATGTGCTTTTATTTTGAAAGATAGAAGCTATTTCATACTGAATTTATCTTTGATGAAATAGCTTCCTGTGATGTTGTGTCATGGCGGTGCAGAGGAAACTTTGCTCTGTCCCCTGTACCAAGGCTCCAAACTTGGCAACTTTAAGACTTGTGGACTTCAACCCCCAAAATTCCTCAGCCAGCTTGCTGGGGGTTGAAGTCCACAAGTCTTAAAGTTGCCAAGTTTGGAGACCCCTGCTCTAGATACTACTGCTAAAGTTTTGTTTATTTTTATAAAACCTCAGGGTTTTATACAACTTATACTGGACATAGAGACCCAGTTCATTGCAGTGGTTAAGACAGCGTGTGCACCCCCACACATATGCCCTGCCCCCACACATGCATGCGTGACCCCCCCATGCATGCATGCATGCACAACCCCTGCATGCATGCACCCACGACACCCATGCATGCACCCAACCGGCACATGCGCACATAACCCCCATGTGTGTGTCCCGGCCCCTGCACATGTGCAGCAGAGACCCAAAGACCAGCTAGCTGGTGGGAGGTGTGTGCACCCATGCGTGGCAGAGCCGAGCTGGGGTGATGGCTCATATGTCCAGAGAGAGAGCTCTGCGTGACACCTCTGACACACATGCCATAGGTTCGCCATCATGGAGTTAAGACATCAAGCCACAAAATGGAAAACTGTGAGTTTTTTACCTGCCTTAGGCGTGAAACTAGCTGGGTGATTCAATTTCTCTCAGTCCTAGGAAGCGAACAATGGCAACCCTCTTTTGAAAAACCTTGCTAAAACTGCATCTAAGCAATTGTCAGGTGTCAACAACTGATTCAAAGGGTGTGTGTTTGTGTGTGTGTTACACATGCATGCATACACACACACACACACACACACACACACAAGACAACCCCCTCACTTGACATTATCTGAGGATGTAGCTATCTTGCCTGCTCAAAAGACGTAAGGAGTCAAATCTTGCAGCTGCTTTGCAAACTTTTATCTGGCCTAATAAAGTCAATACAGATTCATGTGGCTTGCAATAGAAGGCTAAGGGCAGATAGTATTACAAATTACAAGTCTGGAAGCCTCACTCAGATGATAAGTGTCAGCTTAATATTTCAAAAGTTTGAAGAACTATTTTTTTCATATCTGAGTGTTTTATCACTAAGATGAATGTGTTGTGCCATTGTTAGAGTCGGACTCTGAGGGAGAGGAGGAACAGCCGACAGGGAGTGGAGGTGTGGCTCCGGAGGTTGGGGAAGAGGCTGGGGAAGGGCAGAGGTCAGCTGGGCAGTCAGAGGAAGAACCAGGCCCATCCCCTCTGCATCCTAGGACACGCGGGAGGAATGGAGAAGGCAACAACTTGGCTTACGAGAGAGGAAGCAGCCATGATCCTTCAGATTGGTTGTAGCTGGGGAAACCATTATATAAGAGAGACAATTACAACACAGCGTTGCCAGAAGCAAAGTGTGTGTTATTTGGGGCTGAAGTTATCTTGGTTGGTGTCCTTCCAACAGACTGTGCCTTGTTATCTCCTTGAAGTTGGTAATTAATTATCCTGTCCCATTGTGGAAATTTCATCATTGTAGTTTGTTTGGTTTTTTATTTCACCTCTATCTGCTCATTAAGTTCGGACTGTATTGCTTTCTTTTGAAGACTATTTTTGAGTACGTTTTATCTCCAACTGAGAATTATTGAATAGTGGGGCCAAGTTGGAGGCATTAAAGAACATTTATTTACATTTTGGATTTTGTTATGTTTGTGTTACATTCTGGGTCATCACAGAATGTGACTTATACTGTTCTCTATATTTAATCTTCTATTTGTAATCATCCTTTTTAAAAAGCACGCAAACGACTTATAAATGAAGAGGTTAATTTTAGCCATATCAGATGGGATTATATAGATACCTAAATTAATTGTTTACAAGTAAGGAATAATCATATACATCCTTTTTATTCTTTTTATTTTTGCAGAAAATAGGAGAGAAAACAGATAGCAATCTATTTGCCTAAAAGCTAATGGAAATTTTTAATATTAGTGAGAAAAAGGCAACACTACAGGCAGTTCTTTTTTTAAAAAATTGAATATTTATTATGGTCATAGATATACATAGATGAGCATCATTACATCTTTTTTTTTTTTTTGTAAAAAAATTTATTTGGGTTTTCACAAAACATAATACAAATAAAATATCTTTTTTTGAAAATAGCATGGTCCCAGGTTATCACTTCTCCATACAGACACAAACTCAATTACATATTCATATTTGTGGTCTGATCCATATCTTATTACTATTTTAACATTTTCTCAATAATTTTTCCCTTCTTTTAGTTTTCTCAACCTTGCTTTTAATTATCTCATTCCTTTCTAAATTCAATTATATATATATATCTTTTTCAAAGTTTCAATATCTTTCTAATCATTATATTTATACTTTTGTCTGTCCTGTTTCAATTTCATATTTTCTTTTCTCATTAAACAAAATTTTCCCCTGTAGTTACTGATTGGAGTATGACACCTTTGTATCTTAATTTTTGTCCATTCAACTCTTATTTAAACTTCAATTTATGCCTTTACAATTGTAACATTTAATATAATACATAACTTCCAGCTGAATTCTGCTTGGTACATTTTTAAAATATACACTAAGTTCTTAAAGAGAATATATATATTCTATATATACTTATTCTATTCCAATTCAGCTCTATCATTAATGTTATTTATAATCTTTAACATCTTTAACATTTCTTTTTAATGGGATATCATATTTCCTTAGGAACACTTATAATATTTCAAAAAAAATTCATTTTTTTTTCATATTCCTCTTCACTTAAATTTTTAAAACTCATTAATAATAATTAAAATGTTCCCATCCTTTGCTAATTTCATTCTCTCATTCTCTTTATTTCATTTATTTATTAATAACATTCCATTACATTACAATGAACATTTTATCTATCATTTTAATCACATTTGTTTCATATTTTCTAAGTTCATTTCTATTTCTAATATAACAATACTATCTTATGTACCCTTGCAGAATCCCTCTTTCAATTAAATTTTCACCCATTATCTCTATGTCTTCTAAATAGGTTTATACCTTTAATCCTTGTACGTTTTCTCTGTTTCCCTATATCCTGTTTCTGTCCTTTATAACTTTTTTCCTTTTCCTCTTCCCCCTCTTCTTCTCCCTCCCCTTTTTGACTCCTTGTCTCTCTAATTCTAATTCTCTCTTCTGTAATCCTCTCTTCTGTTTCTTCATAAAATTGTAATTACTTTTCAAACTATTCTTTTTTTTTGGTTGTTTTTTCAGATCTTAAATCTTTCACTCTCTTCCCCCTATTTCCTTTTTTTCCCCACATAGAATTACTTGGTCATTGAAGATGGCTTCTTCTTTGTCCCACCCTTCTTGTTCTACAAGCATTTCTTGTTGTTTCTCATAGTTCAGGATCTCCATTTCTAAAAATTGAAATATGAAGCCAAAAAAACCTCTTCCTTCTTCTGCATCTTCTTTCTGTTTTTTAAGTTCCATTTTCAGTTCTTCCAAGATTGATACCATTTTAAAAACTTTTAAACAACCACCCGATTGATTTTAGTCCTTTAGATCCAATAACCAAAAATCCAAAAATCACCAAGTAATCCAAATAATCCAAAGCTGTTTCTTTTTGGTTCTTTTTTCCACTTTCTCTTCCTGGGGTTCTATTATCTTGTTACAAAGTTTCAGTTGGAATGTATCTTTTAGGAACCTTGTTAAAGTTTCACTGTTAATTCCTTTTATTTCCAGGTGGTCTCCTCCATTCCAGATCCCACCCTTTTGTTTTTTCCTTTTCTCTCCTTTCCTTCTTTTAAATGTTTTTGAAAATCCAGAAGTCTTTATTATCCCTTTGACATTTTATTTTCAGCTTAAATGCCTGTTAATGTCAAAGTGGATTTTTGTCAATTTCTTACTTAAATCTCTTAACTGTCAGTATGGGGAAGGAAAGAAAAAAAAACCAAATCCTTTCCCTTCCCTCTCTCATTCACTGCTTCAAAATCTTTTTTGGGAATAATGTTATTCTTTATAGTTCAAATTCCAGGGTACCTTATGTTGTTGCTTTTTCAGTTCAACCTGGTCAGCCAAAACTTTCTCTTCTTATCTTCCTCCTGCACATTCTTTTCCGGTCGAGTTCTTCTTTGAGGTGGCCATTGCTGACCACCGCTGCAACCGCCTTCAGGAAAGGGAGTAATGGCTAGCTGGAGAGGAAAGATGTGGCTCTCCTCAACCCTGCTGGCAGTCTTCCCCTTCTTCACCACCTCTATGGGGTGGCTTAGCCCTGAAACCAGCCAGCTCTGGGCACTCCAGCGGTCAGCATGGATCGAAACTGCACACGATCGCAGATTTTGGTCTGTCACCAAAGAAGTTCAAACCGGAAATCCCAACACTACAGGCAGTTCTTTACTTACAACCATAATTGAGCCCAAAATTTATGTTGTTAAGTGAAACATTTAAGTGAGTTTTGCCCCATTTTACATCCTTTCTTGCCACAGTTGTTAATCGTTGCAATTCTTAAGTTAGTAGCATTGCTGTTAAGTGAATCTGGCTTCCCCATTGACTTTGCTTGTCAGAAGGTCACAAAAGCTGATGACGTAATGCCAGGACACTGCAACCATCATAAATGTTTATTTATTTATTTCTTTTATTTTCTCAAATGGTTACAATATAAAATAAGAATAAACATACGTTTAAATATAAGAATAAACATACGTTTAAATATAAGAAATAGGAACTAATATTTGGGGACAATAGGACAGGGACGGTAGGCATGATTACACAATGTGTAATCATGCTTATGCACACTCCTTACAGACCTCTTAGGAATTGGGTGAGATCAGTAGAGGTTAGTTTGAGGGTAAAGGAATGGGGGTTTCAGCAGGTGACAACAGAATCAGGTAGTGAGTTCCAGACATTGACCACTCTGTTGCTGAAATCATACTTCCTACAGTCAAGTTTGGAGTGGTTTACATTAAGTTTATATGTGTTTTGTGCTCTTGTGCTGTTGTTGTTAAAGCTGAAATATTCATTAACTGGTAAGACGTAACATATGATTTTATGTACTATGCTTAAATCCAATCTTATCCGGCATAGTTCAAGGTTGTCTAAGCCTAGAGTCTCAAGTCTGATGGTATAGGGTATTCTGTTGTGAACAGAGGAATGTAGTATTCTTCTGGTAAAATACTTCTGGACTCACTCAATTGTATTTATGTCTGATATACAGTGCAGATTCTAGACAGCAGAGCTGTATTCAAGTATTGGTCTAGCAAAGGTTTTGAATGCCCTAGTTTTCAAATCAGTATTATCAGAGGAGAAGCTTCATAAAATTAAATTTACAATTGTTAAAGCCTTTTTGGCAATACTGTTGCAGTGAGCTTTGGCACTTAGATCATTTGATATGAGAACTCCAAGGTCCTTGACAGAGTGAGGGTCATCAACAAAGTCATATCCACCTAGCTTGTATTTGGTATATAGATTTTTTTTACCAATGTGTAGGACAGAGCATTTGTTAGTCAAGATTTGGAGTTGCCAACTGTTAGACCATTCAGACACATAATCAAGGTCGTTTTGAAGGATGGTAGCATTGACAGTGGTGTTGAAATGTGAACCAGTTGCCAAGTATCCGTATTATGAGCACATGACTAAGAGGATGCTTCAATGGTCATAAGTGTGAAAAATGGTCATAAGTCACTTTTTTCAGTACCACTGTAACTTTGAATGATCACTGTCAAATTCCCAGCCCACAGGCTGGATGCGTCACACGCTGGCCCTGCCTATGCCCCGTTTAGCAAAGGGGGAAAAAGTCCCGATAGGTCACATGATGCCGCTGTGATGAAGTGAGTTTGACACCCCTGATATAACAGAATTAGTGGAAGAACGGAAACCGAACAAGCTACTTAGAGAATAAGATTACAGAGACACTGTCCTGATCCTGGTGAGACAGAATGGAACTGTGTGTTGTGCTTCGCTGGCAGCCTGTGCAAATGGCAGCAGAATTGGACAGTGGGGAAGAACAGGGACCAAGCAGAGAGTCTGGAGAGGACTTGGACAAGGGTCCTGCATCTGATGCAGAGATGGGGCCAGGACCATCTGGGAGTGGGATGCTACCTCCGGAACCTTCAGAGTTTAGCAGCAGTGAGGCAGAGGAGCCAGGGGAGCCTGTTCCAGTGTGCATGTGTGCAGAGCTGCTAGAAGGTGAGAGCAGCTGAAACAAAAGGGGCAACTCAGGAGTAAAGCTGGGAGGTGATTGCCCCTCCTATAAGGTATAAAGGTCAAGCCAAGATGATGAAACCTTTGCAGGAAGCAAAGTAGTTCATTCAGTTCAGAGTCATTCTTGAAGCTCTTTGTACTTCGGTTAGGTTTTTTTTGTACTTCAGTTGGGTTTTTTTTCTAGTTCATTTGATATTTCTGTTATTGGCAGCACTTCACAGTGCTTATCTAGGGGGACTGTTTCAGATTAATTCTGGCTGGGAATGAAAACAATTCCCATCATTGCAATGAAATAAGTCTTATTTTTAAAATAAGCATGTGTGTAATTACGGTTAAGAAGCCTGGGTCAGAACACTGTGCGCACCTGTTCAAATCCAGAGTTATACAGCAACTTTCTTTTTTGGTTAATGAAAATTAACCAAATGAAAATTAAAAAATGTTAAATTCACCTTGGAAACTCTTATAAACCCTGCAATTTATACATTTCCAATTAAGATATTTGAAGTGTTCGATTCATATCTGAAAAAAAAGCTGGGGCAGGTGTTATATTTGTAATCCAAAGGCCAACCTTTGTGTGTAGACCTGCCACTGAGAAGGAATAATGAAGGAAACATTTATATTGCCTTGGAGATAGTCACACAACAGAAAAGCATAAAGGAGCTTCTTGTCTCTGTGATAATTATTTGTGGATGCACTTCAGGCTGCTCTCAGTATCTCAGCTAAAGCCTTTGGTCTGATTACAGAGTAAAACTCATCCCATTAGCTGCTACATTACCAGCCCTAAAACTATCCCAATTCAGGTTTTGCAGAGCATTCAGAATTGTTTAATTATTCACAGCAAAAGGAAAATCTGCCAAAGCTGTACCTTTCCCATAAATACAGAGACAAGAGGGCAGAGGTTATCCGCCATCATGATCTAATGTGGCTGGAGATGGCAACACTGGAGACAAAACAATAAAAAGTCTTTTGTCTCAAGCAAAGGAAATGCAGAGAAAATGGAGGAGGTGGGGTATGATGTTTACATCCAGAAATAACTGCTTTTGAATCTCCTAGACTAACAATTGGTTCTTTCCCTTCCCCTCTTCCTTCATAGTGGAACTAAATCACACAGTACATTCTTTATAAATTATACCACCCTTTGTTAATTACAGGGTGTTGACACTGCTTGTCAGTACTAAGCTCAGTAATGCTTTGTGTACTTGGATTTTTAATAGCTGTTTGTTCTGCAGAATGTGACAGAGCTGTACAAGCCATTCGGATTGGACATTGCTCATATGCTTCTTTTTGAAGCTTTTCACATTTGGTCTATTTTTAATGCACACACATATGCATGCGTGTGTGTGTATATATATGTATGTGAATATATATATAATATATATATATATATATATATATATATATATATATATATATATATATATATATATATATATATATATATATATATATATATATATATATGTTTTCTTAAGTTTTCGCGGTACTTACATGTATGGTGTTCGGCTTGGTTCGGTATTTTCCCACGTCATTGTAGTTGTTCTTTTAAAGTTGTAGCAACGTTTCAGCAGAATCTCATCTGCCATCATCAGGCTTCTGTATTGTGTCCGTCTGTGAGTCAGACTTTTACAGTGGTTTCAGATTTGAATTTGGGGCAGCCTATTGCTGTGCCAGAATGGTTTTTTCTTCATCCTGATTGGTTGGGAGTCTTGGTCTGTGTTTATTGGTCTCGGAGTTTGCTGTGTTCTGCTTGATTGGTGTCTCTAATATCTTCTGTCTGTTTTTGGCTCTTTTTGTATCTTGATTGGCTGGCAGCATTGTGTTGCTTTAATGGAGGCCTTTAGTGCAGCTTGGCTTCGGGTAAATGGACGGCTATCATTAGTTAGGAAGCTGGGTTTCATCTGGGTGCCTGGTTGGGATGTGTTTGAGCTGGAGGTATCAGGGGGATCTGTTTGTGCCCAGGTGTTTGCCTGGCTTGTGGTGTGGAGATTTTTTTTGTTTGTGAGTGCAGGCTTCCAAATGATTGACAGCCTGGTGGAATCATCTCTTCTATTCATGCTTTCTGGTCTTTTTCAATCTCTATGGCTTCTCTGATGATTCTGTGATTAGGGTTTTCTATAGTGGCCAGGGTTTTGGTGCCATTGAAGTTGATGCTATGACCTGTGGCTTCCATGTGTTGGACTAGTGAGGAAGTGTGTTCCAGCTTTTGACTGCATTTTTGTGTTCATCCAGGCGGGTGCTTATTCTTCTATTGGTCTGTCCAATGTATGTGGCCGGGCATGATGCACAGGGGACTTCGTATATGCCTTGGTTTTCCAGGTCAATCTTATCTTTGGGGTTGCTAAGGATGGCTGCTATTTTTCTGTCTGTTTTGAAGGCAGTCCTGATGTGATGTCTGTGTAGTACCTTACTAATTTTGTCTGTAGTACCTCTTATGTAGGGCAGGACAGCTGTTCCATAGGTCTGTTCATCTTCTGGGTCCCTATTATGTTTCAGTGTGTTTTTGTGGATCAAGCTGGTGATTTTGCTTTTGTGGAAGCCGTTGGCTGTCAGTACTTTAGTCAGGGTGCATAGTTCAGTCTTAATGTGTGTCTTGTCTGCCAGGCGTTTGGTTCTGGTAATTAGTGTTTTAGCCACGGAGTTTATCTGTGCTGGGTGGTGGTGGGATTGGGCGTTGAGGTAGCGGTTGGTGTGGGTTTTCTTCTGGTATATGGTGTGTCCTAGTGTGCCATCTGTTTTTTTTTTGTAGATTAGTACATCTAGGAATGGTAGTTGTTTGTTTGTTTCTGTTTCCATGGTGAACTTGATTTTGGGGTGTGCGCTGTTTAGGTGTGTTAGGAAATTGTTTAGGTTTTCTTGTCCATGGGGCCAAATCACGAATGTGTCATCGATGTATCTTAACCATATATATATACTGTATATACTCGAGTATAAGCCTAGTTTTTCAGCCCATTTTTTGTGCTGAAAAAATTCCCGCTTATACTCGAGCCAGATTCCCTCTAAAAAAAATGGTGTGGAGTCGCGGCTCGGCGGCAGCGACTCCCAACAGCCTTGGAAGCCGGGAAGGGAAAGGCAAAAGCGCTTTGCCTTCCTTCCCGAGGCGGCGGACTGGGGCCGCGCCGGCGGTAGTGACTCCTGACTCAGGGGCCTCCGAGGAGGGAAGAGAGTGACTCCTGCCTCCCGCTGTCATCATCATCTTCTTCTTTGGGTTAGTGAATCAATTAAACCTTTCATGATAGTGAGATCGTTTCCCAAATTAATTATTTTATTTTTGAAATTTACCAGTAGCTGCTGCATTTCCCACCCTCGGCTTATACTCGAGTCAATAAGTTTTCCCAGTTTTTTTGTGTAAAATTAGGTGCCTCGGCTTATATTCGGTCGACTTATACTTTCGAGTATATACGGTATATATATATATATATATATATATATATATATATATATATATATATATATATATATATATATATATATATATATAATTCAGCTTTGTTCGGGCATTTTCCCACGCCATTATAGTTGTGCTTTTAAAGTTGTAGCAACGTTTCGGCAGAATCTCATCTGCCATCATCAGGCTTCTGTATTGTGTTCGTCTGTGAGTCAGACTTTCACAGCCGTTTCTGTTTTAAATTTGGTGCTAGCTTACACTGTGCCAGAATGTTTTTTTCTTCATCCTGATTGGTTGGGAGTCTTGGTCTGTGTTTATTGGTCTTGGAGTTTGCTGTGTTCTGCTTGATTGCTGTTTCTAATATCTTCTGTCTGTTTTGTAGCTTTTTTTGTCTTGATTAGCTGGCAACATTGTGTTTGGTGTATTGGGGGCTTTTAGCACGGCTTGGCTTTGGGTGAATGGCCGGCCATCGTTTATTAGGAAGCTAGGTTTCATCTGGGTGCCTGATTGGGGTGTGTTTGAGCTGGAGGTATCAGGGGGAGTCTGTTTGTGCCCAGGTATTTGGCTGGCTTGTGGTGTGGGGATCTTTTTGTTTGAGAGTGCAGGCTTCCAGATAATTGACAGTCTGGTGGAGTCATCTCTTCTATTCATGCTTTCAGGTCTTTTTTCAATCTCTATGGCTTCTCTGATAATTCTGTACCTAGGGTTTTCTATAGTGGCTAGGGTTTAGGTGCCATTGAAGTCAATGCTATGACCTGTGGCTTTCATGTGTTGGACTAGTGAGGAAGTGTGTTCCAGCTTTTTTACTGCATTTTTGTGTTCATCTAGGCGGGTACATATTCTTCTATTGGTCTGTCCAATGCCCTGCCACATACATTGATTCCGACAAAATAGACTGTGCCTTACGCACAAAGCTTTAGAGGCTAGAGGAGAATCCAGTAAATCCTCTGCACTTCTCAAGCCACATCTGTGCCATAGATCTAGGATGCATTAGCATTCTCCTCCAGTGAAAAATACATTGCCTGTCAGTTTGTTTCCAAAAGAATAACTTGGAAATGAAGCAAACTGGCAGGCAAGCCAGTTAGTCACCATGTTTCATTTGAAGCTACATTACACAGGCATTTTTTTTTAAAAAAAAAAAAAGCTTCAACACATACACAGAGATAGACACACACACACACACACCAGATACACAACACAAACTTTACAACATACTTCAGAAATAGATTTTCACCAAGTATCAGATACATCAACTACAGAACTTCTATTTAAACCAGGTAGATCAGGGGTGTCAAACTCAAGGCCCGGGCACCAGATCTGGCCTGCAGGACCTCCCTGGAAACAGTGAAGGACCAGCACACGGTTTCTCTGCCAGCGAAAACAGAGTTCAGGGGGGCTGCACGCAGCCCTCACAGGCCCTGTGGCCCTCTGCCAGTGAAGATAGAGCTCAGTTTTCACTGGCAGAGGGATGCAGGAAGCCATTGCAGCCAAAAACAGGCTACATGGGGAAGGAAAGCAGAGCCCACCTGAGGTCTGTTTTTGTTGGCAGAGGCTGCTGGAGGCTGTCATGGTTGAAAACGGAGATCCGTTTCCATCAGTAGAGCACTCAGGCCACCACAGGCACCCCCCAACAAGAGTGACATCAAGCTGTCACACCCACCATGGCCACGCCCATCCCAGCCCCCAAGGTCAAACCACAACCCTGATGCCCTCAATGAAATCAAATTTGACACCTCTGACGTAGATGATTAAATTAACATCAGAGAAGCTTTTCTCCCCACAAAGACAGTGTTTGCATGACAGTGGAAACCAAGTCTGGTTAATATATACGTACACACCTTCATTCTAATCTCATTCCAAGCTCAGAGTCATCACTATGTTAAATTTATGGAAACTGAACTTTGTAGTAGGTTTCAAACTTCAGTTTATTCCAGACTCAAAAGGTGGCCATTCTCACCATGATTGGCATGGTATGCTTAAGACTTTGCTTGAAGAATTGCATGCGATGGGAATTAAATGTTTATATGCACACACTCATTAACCAGATTTTGGGCATAGGCTCTTGCACAAGTATAATCTAAACTGGTGTAATCTGAACATGCAACATTCTTTAAGTCATTATACTGCCACACTTTTTTGCTGTCAAAGTTGAATTGTCAAGGCTGGTTCAGGCCAGATATTCTGAATTTTTCTATAGACATACAGTATCCCTAATGTTACATCACTTGGTGGTATTGATATAGTCCACATAGAAAGATTTCAGATATGCACTTACATGTACCTGAGCACCAGGTTCTTGTTGTTTTTTGTCATTCCTGGTATAAAACAGGACATTTTGTCCCCAAATGATTCCACACTTGGGGACAAAATATGATGTGGTCCCAGTCTGTACTCAAATAAAATGGCTGTTCTAAAGCTCCCACATCCATTATTACTACATAGATTTATAGGTGGTGGCATTTCATTTTCAAGATATTTTAACTAGAGGAATATATCACATATATATGATTTATTTACATATATCTTCTATTTGATCTACTGTTCAATCCTACGTTAGTATTTATTCATGGCTCAATTGGTTGCAAAAAAGGGACAAATCTTATCTTGTTCTCCAGGCATTTGATATTAAAATAGATTTGTGATCCTTAATGGTCCCCATAACTTAATATGTTCTTTTGGACCAATAATTAGTTTGAGAAATGAATTAGGTAGCAAAGCACAAAGCAAAATCAAATTAACGTACTTCTGAAGGTTACTTAGAATCTTATTTTTCACTGTTTCTATATTCTGTGTCAGGATATCTAGAAAGCTTAGAAATTTACAGTGAGCTTGTTGAAGTGAAATATCGTCTAAGGCAGATATCTTGGTAACTAATTAGGCATTTATGCTCTATCATTGGTTGACTATTTTATCTTCCTCAAATGTTTCCATTTCTGTGTGTTTTTCTGCTTTCTAAAGGGAGGGGGAGACCTCAATATCTTTCAAGTTCCTGATCTCTCTTTTTGTTGACAAGTAAAAATGATCTCCCAGAGATAAAGATATTCCCTAACAAGGCAAGTTCTCTGAGTATCCTAGAGCTGCATCTGAGATGTAGGATTTATTACAGATGAAGGTGAAGGTTGTGTCATATCTGCTTACACCAGACATACACAATTGAGAACTAGCTTCCTCACTTGACTACACTGAGCATTCTAATAATAGGAATAAAAATGGCCAAGACATGGTAGAGTTTTAACAATCCATGTGCTAAAATTTGCTGATAGTTCAGTCAACACTTCAATGACCTCTTGCTGATTTTCCTTGGTATAATGAAGACATTAGCAACTACACTTCTCAGCCCAGACTCCAGACTTTTCACCAACACATAAATGTATGTAGCATGCAGCCTCGTGGTAATCCTTTGTAGTTCTCTTCATGCATTGACTGCCAAAATAATTTACCAATTCAAAGTTGTACATGGGATTAGAAAAAGAAACAGATATGTTGACAAGAGCATTAAATTACACCACACTCTTGGTAACTGATCCCTACTGCCTCCAGCACTGATGGCTCATCAACAGGATGAATTTATATCTACACTTCAAGATATTAGTTTGAAAAGGAAACTCTTTTCATGTGAAAATAGTGAACCTTTAATTTCTTCTGGCTTTCTGTGTAGCGTGATAAGTATGAAGTTCTTCATGGGGGAATTTAAATATTTAGATTTCTAGTACTTGTGCTTATCTGACAGATTGTCTCTTTCTATGAAGAGATCTAAATGAATACCGTGTGTGTGTGTGTGTGTGTGTGTGTGTGTGTGTGTGTGGTGTGTGTGTCAGAGGTGGTATTCAGCAGGTTTTGACCAGTTCTGGACAATCGGTAGTGGAAATTTTGAGTAGTTCTGAGAACCGGTAGTATCCTTCCCCCTGGAGTGGGGTGGGAATGGAGATTATATAGTATCCTTCTCCTGCCATGGCCATTAAGCCACACCCACCAAGCCATGCCATGCCCACAGAACTGGTAGTAAAAAAAAATTGAATCCTACCACTGGTGTGTGTGATTGGATGTGTATGCACATGTATATACTTTATGTACATTTATGTATATGACTATGTGCTTCAGTCATTTTATTTTATTTTTTAGTCCTGGATAAAAACATTAGCCCCTTTTTCACTGTAACTCAAACATGATGCTATAATAAGCAATTCGATACCCATTTATGCAATGCATATTGAAAATGACGGTTTAGACTTCTGTTCTTTGCTTGAAATAAAGCAGAATTGTTCTCTCTTTACAACTATTTGTGGGATATTTGAGTTCTTATTTTTAGTTGCTCTCATTTTAAACACTCTCATTATTTCCATACCACACAGACAATATAAAATATTTTTACTGCTAATCTAGGCAAAACCATATCTCAGAATGATTTCTAATGAACCAATGTGGGAACCAAATTATGGGGGTAAGGGCCAATTTTTTGGTTAAGAAATGCATGAACAGAACAGCACACAAGGAAACAGAACTATCCTTTGCAGATATCAGAACGTAAAGCAACTTCAAATCTCAACAAACAAATGCTCTGTCTCAAAAAATAAAATACAAACTGGATGGACAAGACCTTGTAGATGATTCTCACTCTGTCAAGGATCTTCGAGTTCCTATCTCTGATGATCTAAGTGCTAGAGCCCACTGTAGCAACATTGCCAAAAAGGTATTAAGAGTTGTTAACCTAATCCTGTGAAGCTTTTTCTCGAGTAATATTGTACTACTAACTAGAGCATAAAAAACATCTGCTAGACCAATTCTTGAATACAGCTCATCTGTCTGGAATCCGCACTGCATATCAGACATTAATACAATCGAGAGAATCCAGAAATATTTCATGAGAAGAGTCCTCCGCTCCTCTACTTGCAACAGAATACCCTATGCCTCCAGACTTAAAATTTTAGGCTTAGATAATTTAGAACTATGCCGCCTTCTGTCTGACCTAAGCCAGGGGTGGGTTTCTACCAGTTCTGTTCACCTCTGTAGAACCAGTAGCTCTGAAGAGCAACAGACATAGAACCGGTTCTATGTCTGCTGATGTTTTTGCCCACCCACTTACCTGGGCTCTTACCTGATCTTTATTTCCTGATTTTTCAACTTCAGCTGCTGAACAAGGCACAGCTGCAGTTAAAAAAGCAGGAAATGAGGGTTGTTTCAAAGGCTGCTTCTCTGCACGCAGCGTGCTGATGACGATTTACAGGCATGCGCTCGCAGCTTGCAGGGAAGCACATCATAAATCACCGAACTTCATAAATCCCAAACCGGTAGTTAACCCTGTCGTATCCCACCCCTGACCTAAGTGTAGTACATAAAATTATCCATTACAATGGATATTATTATCCTACCCATCAATGACTATTTCAGCTTCAACCTTAACAATACACAAGCACACAATAGTTATAAACTCTGGGTAAACCACACAAAACTTGATTGCAAGAAATACGACTTCAGCAACAGAGTGGTCAATGCCTGGAATACTCTACCTGACTCTGTAGTTTCTTCCACTAACCCCAAACACTTTAACCTCAGACTGTCTACTGTTGCCTAACCCCATTTGTAAGAGGTCTATAAGGGGAGTGCATAAGAACACCAATGTGCCTACCATCCCTGGCTTAATGTTCCCTTTTATTTATATCTATTTCATGAGTTAATGATCATGTTTATACTTATATATATTATCAAATGTATGCGTGACAAAATAAATGAATAACTAAAGTGAAAACAGAGATTTAAGTGAACTGCAATTCTGCCAGCTGTGTCACAACTTTGTGGGCTGGGTTTACGCTGACTTTTATGTGGCCAACATATCAGGTGCCCCTCCTTCAAACCTATCATGCAGATGGGAATTTTTCAGTTTTAATCTTATCTTGATCAAAATATATTCAAAATTTTACAGAGCATTTAACTCCTGACTTTAAAATATTGATAACCTGGAAAATTAATTGATCCTTTATGGCTTTCTATTAGTTTGACAATTAGAATTGCAGTTTTTTTTAACTTGTAACCTGATTACATTGTCTACAGTGAGACTAGTTTTTAAAGAACGAGTAGAATGCTTGATACGTGTTTTATAAATATGACAAAGAGCTGCTGAACTCTATAGGAGTTATCTATTTTCTCCAAATTATATGAATAGGACCAAAACATCCTGTATAATGATGTTTTTTTAAGTTAATCCATTAATAATTACTATTTTGTTTTATTTTCACATATAAAAATAAAACATGATTTTAGGGTCCTCTTCAGTATGCTAGTGTAATCCATGTTGAATTTAGATCTTCAGGAAGTCAAAAGCCATGAATATGGGTCATATAGGCAGGCTACTTCTGAACATAGAATGCCCATTTAGACATCATGACTAATAACTGTTAATAAGTCTTATGATGAGTGTAAAATACTTGGGTTTGGGAAGCAGTAGTTGCAGGGACTGATCAATTAGTGTTCTAGAACAGGGGTCTCCAACCTTGGCCCCTTTAAGCCTGGCGGACTTCAACTCCCTGAATTCCCAGCCAGGCTGGGAGTTAAAGTCCTTCAGGCTTAAAGGGGCCAAAGTTGGAGAACCCTGTTCTAAAATATTACCAAGGATATTCAGCCCTTGACTATTTAAAGAGTTTTTAAGAGGTAATTTGTCTTTAGAATTATACTCTGGGTAGTAAAGGGTAAATAGTCCACATGTACCTTCTTACTATGGCAGGATTAAATAATTCTAAATAGAAGATTTGAAACTAAAGGAAATTCTTCAAACTTTCCTCTTAAGTTTATGATCTAAGGTTGAGAAAGCAAGATTATGGGACTCTTGCAATACTCTTACAATACTCCTGAATTTTCAGGACACCCTCCCTTAATAGCATAACCCTATTTAAAAAGTGATGTTCTGAAAATGATAGTAGCTTTTATAACCCTGGTCAAGCTTAATGCAAATACTGTTTAATACAATGAAGCCTCTGACTGGGAGAATCTCAACTGATCTAGCTTAGCAGTTCTGTTCTAGCTTAAGTGAAATACAGTAGGAAAACCTTCAGGAGAAGTCACAAAAGATGATGACCATGACTACACAATCAAAGTCTTGTATCTGTGATGCATGTAAAAAAAGGGACAAGGTTTTGATCCTGTAGATCCCCCAGGAGAAAATCATGAATGTTCATTTGAATTCTCTTCCGCTAAATGTCTGAAGGATTCATCTCAGATGATTACCTTCAAAGTTTCCAATAAGAAAGATGTTTGTAAGAAGATGTTTCATCAGAATTCCCGAATAGTGGTTTTACTTTGGAAGAGCAATTGTAAAACAGAGAAAGAAGTTCAGGAAGAGTAAAAGCTTTAAATGTCCTGATTTTTGCTGAACTACATTCCTTTCAGGAGGAATTTTATTTACATAAATTAATGATCTGGTGGCAAGCCAAAATTGGGCTATAATACTATCTTCATGATCTCCATTAGTATTACCATCTTGGTAAGCTTATTTTTATAGGAAACAACAGCTCTAGGCTTCAGACCATGCATGGAGATCATGTAGGTAGAAAATACAGAAAGCTTCACCTTCACTTACTCATATTTCATGTACTTTAAAAAAATTAATCAATACATATTAAATGCATTAAACACTATACTGACCTATTGAGAAGGATAATTCATAAGAATGTGTTCTAGAAATACAATACTATCCTAGACTGGGAAAATAATCTGGATGTTATTCCACAAGCATTAACTATTTGCTACAAGTTAAAGAGGGAACTGTATGTAACAAATACAAAACACTAGTAGTGATGGGGTGGGAAGGGGAAAGAAGCATTAAAACAAACTTGCCATGAAATCTGATCTTCTCTAAAAACAAGCTATACTATTTATGGGAAGCAGTAGTAACATAGTCTAATTCTCTCAAGCCTCAAGGGAAGCATTTAAGCCTTTTGAGGAATAATGGAGAGAGAAAAATGAAGCCAAGGGTTTATTTATCAGGAAAAGAATGCTGTGGAAACAAATTTAGCAATTTGGTTTAAGAAAAAACCTGTTGATTGCCAAGAGCTGACAGGTGTACACTTTCTTATTTTTCTGGATTACAGCCAATAAATAGTTTTAATATGCATGCAGTGCTTTACTATAAAGAAGAAAACAGCTGTCTCTCTGGCTCAGCATATAAGGAGACAAAAATATTAAGACAATCTGCATGTTATAGCAAAACTCTGAATAATTTTGCCATAACTTATAGCCAAACAAAGCTAAATAATTCATGGATTCTGTGTTAAATATATTTTATATTATAATTCACATCAGGCACACCAAGACCAACATCTTCCTCAACTTTTTGCAAAATACCTATCCTTCTAGTCATCTCTATATTTGCTTGAAGAAATTGAAGCAACAACTACATTTTCTGAAACACAAGCATTTCCAAAAGGACTCAAACATTCAAGATGACTTTTGATCCCCCAGGACAGTCCAAGAATAAGTTCTATGTATGCTAAAGTATAAGACCCTTTGGTCAACTCTCTGATGCTCATAAAATTGCTAATGTTAAATGTAATATAAAAAGTAGCTTCAAAACATGCTCTTAAAACATTTTGCTTTCTATTCATACTTTAGATTTGTCTCTAACTTTGGCTACTTCAGAATTAATAACCATAAGATAATATTGGGTTAATAAGAAAATAGACTTCCTTCCTTCCTTCCTTCCTTCCTTCCTTCCTTCCTTACTTACTTACTTACTTACTTACTTACTTACTTACTTACTTACTTACTTACTTATCTTTGTTATCAATCTGATAGGAACTACCCAGTTTAAATTTAAGGGAAAGCGAATGGGAAAAAAACCTTCCCAATATCCAGACAAACATGTGGTATTCATTTGCAACCACATTCAACAATTGGACCTCCTAAATCCTTAAGTTTTCAGAATGCTGAGAGATGTTTGCCATTAATAAATCCTTTGAACACAAAATGTTTCTTCACTCTTCAGTTGTGAGTGTTTTTCTATGGTTCTTGGCAAAGGTTTCATTCTGAAGTCCAATTCCCCAGGGGAGATTTTTAAAAATCCCAATATACCAGATGTAATAGACTATAAAAATATTCAGCTGAGTTGTATTAAATTTCTTCTTTGGGTTGGAATTTGCTACATTATTAAAAGCTCCTGATAACCAGCTGGCAGATTGCGTGCACACATAGCTTGTTCTCTTCCAAATATAATATCCAAAGTATTAAATGCCAGCTTACTAAATTTGAAAAATTAATTCTAGATATCAGTAAGTCAACTAAAAGGTTAATGTCTATGAAAGTATAGAGCCATTAGATGGACTAAAATCAGTTTCACAAAATGACCTAAAAATTCCATTGGTGGATTGGATTCCAAACCTATATTATCATTCTCTGATAAAATTAGAGGAAAATAATTGATAAGTGACACATAACTATAGTCTTATATACATACAGTATTTATCTATCTGTGAGCCTGTGTGTATTTGTGTGATAGCATACAATGCTGAAGCACTTATTTTCATTGGACACCTATAAGGATTATAAATTATTTTTGAGATTAATATTTACAGAAATGATGAAATTGATAGTGAGAAAATTAAAAGAGACCTATGGCTACCTTTGCTGGGAACATTCATTGAATATAATAACATTTATCTAATAAGTTCTGTTTGGATAGCAGTATGATAGGGATGACAGAGAAATTATTCCATTTGTTACACTTTACAATAGGATAATCTAAACCATATATCATTGATTCATTGACTAATTGAAGTATTTTTTCAATATTTATCAACAATTAAAACAAAACTGTGACAAAAGAGAAAGATTCTCATTCATTTAGTCTTAAAGTTAGCAAGCAATGGTCTGGATAAAAAAATCTGAAATCATAAGCAAGTCTTTGAAATTACAATTATGTATGAAGTTACAATGTTATGTATATATTCTGAAACAATATTATTCTATCATAATTAATGAAAAATGTATAGCTTCCAACATTTCTAATAGCTATATTTATCCTTCTCCTTCAACCACAGGGAACTGGACAAGGAACTCTGAGGGGCTATCCATGACACTGATAACAGATAACAGATAATCAGAGTTGGAAGGGACCTTGTAGGTCATCTAATCCAACCCCCTGCCCAAGCGGGAGACTCTACATCATTTCTGACAGATGGGAGTTCAATCTCTTCTTGAAAGTCTCAAGTGATGGCACTCCCACAACTTCCGAGGGCAAGGTGTTCCATTGATTGATCGTTCTCATTATCAGAAAGGTTCTCCTTATTTCCAGGTAAAATCTCTCCTTGTTCAGTTTCCATCCATTATTCCTTGTCTGGCCTACAGGCGCTTTAGAAAATAGCTTGACCCCTTCCTCTCTGTGGCAGCCCCTCAAATATTGGAGTACTGCTCTTGCTGCAGCTTCTGCCTTTCTGCCTGATGCCTGGATCAGAGCTCCTGTGTCACTGATTGCATCCTGCAATCAATAACATCCCTTGGAACATTCATGTACTATGGCAGTAGAGATTTGCATTGAAGGTATTAGAAATTATAGTTGTGATGCACATAGTAGGTAGCTGAAGAAGGCAACGAAACAATTTTGACTTCCTGATCAGTTTTTAAATGTTTTCTTGAAAGCCCTTCACTATTCTTTCCTGAAAGTATTTAATAAACTACATAGTGATCACTTTCTCTCTTATATATTATACCAGCATAAGCAGAGAATGTACTGTAAGGTGAGGGTAGGAATTAACCATCTTCAAGTAACAAGTCAAATAATCACATCATCATTGTTTATATATGTATGAACCGAGTGAATAGCATTATGGTTTGCTGCACAGTCAGCCAAATGTTCAGACTGGATGTAGCATTTTTATCCACCTATCGAGACCTTCCCAAGGACCTGGGATAGACAGACATTGAAGTTTGATGGTGTTAAAGCTATTGTTTTAGGATGCTAGCTGTTCAATTTAAATCTGTCCTTTGTAATTGACTGGTAGTGATTTTGTTGATGCAGATAGTGATACCTGTAATAAAATCACAGGTAGCGATTTTGTCGATGCTCCAGTCATTTTGGAATTGTACCTATTACTATTGGTACTACCTTTGTTTTCTAGTACAATAGTTATTCTATTTCTGTTTCTATTTCTGTTTGCAGATCTTTTGTTGTTGTTGTTGTTGTTGTTATTATTATTGTTGTTGTTGTTGTTATTCCTTTTATTCATTAAACATGAAACTCAGTCAACTGAACATTTAAAAATGTATCACAAATATAATTAACTGGTGCTGATGGTTAATACAGGTTACTGCCAACATCCTAGGTATCAACCAAGTATCTTCTTAAAATGTATGATGTTCCAACGCGCAGTTTTTTGCAATTCCACTGGTGTTATTTCAGGAAGCTTCAATTTCTTGATGTATTGTATAAAATTCTTGGACATGGCACCTAGTACCCTGATGACAAGGTATTACTGTTACATGTTTCATTTATAATCACATAGTTTCAATGGTCAGGTCACGATATTTCATTATTTTTTTCCAGTTCTTTTTCTTCGACTCTGGTGTCTCCTGGTACAGGATATATTATTACTATTATTATTATTATTATTATTATTATTATTATTATTATTATTATTATTATTATTATTATTATTATACACAAAAATGGCAGTATACACAGAAAACAAGATAACTATGCTGAGTTTCATATCACAAATTATTAGTCGAACACTTCCCAAGTGTTTAGGACTGCGTAATGTATCAGCGGATTATGCGAGCAGATCCCAGTAAGGTGGCCTTCTGCAGCTGATCTATGGTGATCTTGTCAGTGCCAATTGTTTTTAAGTGCTTGCCTAGGTCTTTAGGCACAGCACCCAGTGTGCCAAGTATCACTGGAACCACCTGCACTGGTTTATGCCAGAGTCTGAACAGTTCAATTCTCAAGTCCTGATATCTGGTCACTTTTTCAAGTTGTTTCTCGTCAATTTGGCTGTCACCAGGTATGGCAATGTCGACAAACCACACTTTTTTCTTCTCCACAATTGTGATATCCGGGGTATTGTGTTCCAAAACTTTGTCAATCTGTATTTGGAAGTCCCACAGTAGTTTTGGATGCCCATTTTTGACTACTTTTTCAGGCTTATGATCCCACCAGTTCTTTGCTACAGGCAGATGGTAGTTGTGACACAAGTTCCAGTGGACCATCTGAGCGACTGTGCTGTGACGTTGTTTGTAGTCACTCTGAATGATTGTCTCGCAACAGCTAAGTATGTGATTGATGGTTTCGTCCGCTTCTTTGCAGTCTGCATTTGGGGTCATCAGTTGTTGTTGTTGTTGTTGTTGTTGTTGTATTTGCTGCCATCTCACATTTTTGAGGCGACTCTGAGTGTTTTAAAACTAAAGTGCTACAAAACAAAATTTAAAACTTACCCTGTGGATATTAGATTGATGTAAAAATAATAATTCTAATGGTTCTTGCATCAAATAATGATGCAAAGAATTTGATTCACAATGACCCTCAATAAAACAATCATTTTCTTTTCGCAATTGAGTTATTTCTAAGTAGTTGCAGATGTTTGTTTGCAATACAAATTAAAATTCTATTAAAAGCATTATTTTCAATGCTTTAGTACAAGAAAGAAAATCCACACATGGGACCAATTGCCTGTAAAATCAAGGGCCTGTTTGCCGTTTCAGAAAATGAGCATCTGACACAACCAACACTCAGATTTGTCAAACATAAGGGGATGGGAGGGGGAGAGGGGGGAGGGCACTGTAATCACAAAGCTCACATTGTTGCATTTTGAAAAGGCTGCTTATAACTCATCGTGCTAATAGGCTGTTAATTCCAACAATTTCTCCAACAAATGTATTGTAGATATGACTTTTAATATCATAAAAGTTTAAAATGCAGTTATTTCTTATGCTGTTGTTCTAGAGGGCAATGCCATTGTGAAGTTTATTGGTTCACAAAGTATGACCTTCTAAAAGTTGACAACACTATGGGACAGATAACACTATCAAACTTAGAATATGAAAACCACCATGAAAATCATTTTAATACAGAATGCATTTTGTACCTAGAAAAGGAAAGAGAACTTGGAGTGTTTGTAATGCATTCATGGGCATGTAGGCTAGAAGGTGACTCTTGATCCATAGATTTAAGAAATCTACTCTTACTTGCAAGAGATCGGAGTTAAATGTAGCTGTACCTTTTTTGAACCTAGTCTAAAGGCCAAAAGGGCAGCAAATATTTTAGGAGTAGATTTCCTTGATATTCAGGTCCTTTGCCTGAATGCTGAAAAAAAATGGACCAATAGAGTTAACTTGACAAGGAAAATATAGACACAGGCTTCATAGTTGTTTGATTTCTTTTTATTTCTGCTTTGTTCAAACTAGTGATTGATAATGCTTGGGTTAGAAGGAGTTTGTTCAAGTTAATACATTTTTATTAAATGGCACAACTTTTTCATAAAATTCATTAGTCCATAAAGATGCTACCAAATTAATTAATTTTTCACCACAAATAGCCTTTAGTCTTCTTCTTCTAACTTAGCACTTGTTGGTAGACCTAGACTTCCCCCTACCAGCTATTTGGTTCAGCTATCTTAACCTCCAATTTTCACTTTGCTGCATTTATGAAAATAAAAATCTTCAATTTTTTCTAACTCTAGTGCTGAGTTTGTGTTATTATCATGAATTTCAAAATTGCCTGAACCTGGTTACTCTGATAAACCGGAGCTTCTTGCTTGAGAAAGGGGATCTCTTGTTCTGCTCTTCTGGAGTTCCAGATAAGAAAAAGGAATTTTCTCATTCAAGGACAGGTGGTGGCACCCAAATTACATTTAGCAGATAGAAGTCTTTCATTGGAAGAAATAGCTACATCCAAAAATCCTGAAAGTCATGTCCATAAGTAGAAAGGTAGAAGTCTCAGGCAGTTTTTCGTCACATATCTCTAAAATGTTGTACCTTGTTACAGTGTATCTATACACTGTATAAAAACACCCTTTGGGCTTATTTCTTTATTTAATAGATTTATATGGGTTGTCCATCTACCAATAGGAACTCTGGGTAGTAGCTTTGGAAATATGCTACTATTAGCTTCTTTGAAAAGCATTGAATTAGTGACCTCTGAGCTTATATGAAAGATAAGAATTAGGCAGGCAATGCTGTCCCTGTGACATTTTAGTTCTACAGAACCAGATATATCCTTGGCATATTCTCTTCCAATGAAAGCAAAATTAACAGTGACATCACAATGTGTTGCTTTCCTGTAACTTGGCTAGTTGGCCATTCCAGAACGTAACATAACCATTCAAAAGCAATCAATAAATCATTAAGCCATTTTATGAAATTAATTAGCAATTTCTACTTGTTAACACAAAAACCAATAATATTACAGCAGTGGAACCAAATCTTAATGATTTAATGAAACTCTAATTTACCATAGAAAGACACTGTGCTATCAGTTTCTTAATGGAAACAATCATTACAGAAGCCTCATTGTTAAAAATTAATTTCCTTTCTATGGTGGAATTTTTAGGCACCAAGTGGGAAGGAGATATAAAAAGATGATCATATCACTCTTCTCTATTTTTTTTAAAACCAAGTATATTTTCAATCTAAATGTTTGGCAAGATCTAGCAATAAAAATATCTTAGCTTTTCAATTCAAAAATATCCTTATGTCTACAAATAATTCAGTGTTCCAGTCTTACCTCTCTGTTGTTCATACAGGAAAGGTTAGGCTGAGGTTTAGGGTAGGGGGTATACTTACTTACAAATTACAACTATTTTAGCTTATTATTAATAAAACATAATCTCACACTATAAACATCCCAGAATAGTTCTTTTAAAAATTGGCATCTAACATTTTATAAAACAATGGAATATGATATATTTGCCTTGGACCTGCTTCTCTCCTTCTATTGTTTTTGCACTTTGTCCTTACTTACAGGGAAGATAAACAATGGTGTGCAAATAGAAGATTTATGTGATATCTTTTAATAAAGGCTTATGTTTAATGGTAAATGTGTCCAATGGAAGAGAGGTATTTTACAGTTACTTTTTGCTCTTTAAAAAGCAGCCCATAAAGGTCATAAAGTGCCATAATTGTGAAGCATTAGATCAGAGGATGAGCAGAAGTCTTTCGAGTAGGATAATCAAAATAATCCTAGAAATGCAGTAGGGGTGGGTGCTGAAGGTGTTGTTGCTCTTTTTTTTTTTTTTTTTTTGCAAAAAAAGGCATTGTGATCTATTCTATATGCATTTGTGGATCACAAGCTATCCATGCTTGTATTAATGCAAAGATTTCAATTTATGTAAGCAAACTAGAGTAGCATTTTTTCCCCTCTGATCTATGCATGGTGCAGCAATCAGTACTTCCTGGGAAATTGATTCTGAGGTTTGGAATACTCTCTGGAGTAACAGAGAGCTGCAATATGCAGGAGAACTTGGGGGGAATTCCACCTGACCCAAATATGTTTTTCTAGTGATTCAAGGACACCATTGCTAATTATATCATAATGTCTGATTCAACAGCAACGTTTTCTTTGGCTTTTACCCTATGCACACTTATGAAATGAATGTTATGTTGAAGACATCCTTCCAAGTAAATCTATTGCTAAACTGAAATTAACGTTTCAGTTCATATTATATCATTTAATATTTTGTGCCATTTGCTGTTAAAATTAGAAATAAATTATTTGGGGACAGTTATAATTGTGTTTCAATTGCAACATGGTGTGAACATCTCTATAGGAAGCAAGAGCATTAGTTCATCCTATTGCCAAGTTTTAAGCTCACAGGCACATATCAGCTCAGAGGCAATTTTTCAGGAAAATTGAAAACATCCAGTAGATTTACCCAGCATATTAATTGATATGGGTTATTGATCAATTAAGATCTGCCGCTGCATTAAAATTATTAACTGATAAAGTATATTTAAGATTTGTCTTTTGCAATCCTTTCTCTTGTTTTTCTACAACAATTCCTAAAATGACACATACATCAATCCGCTTTTAATATGTTGCATTTTAACAGAATGTCACCAGGAAGACAATGAACTAGACCTTTCAAACATTCAAAATAAGGGCTGTAACATCACTTCATAATATTCTCCATCCATTTGGATAGCAACACTCTTGGCTGGAAAGTTTTGTGCAATCATAATGTATCGGCCATTCCAGTGCTTTCTCCTCTTAGTTCCATTTGTCATGTCAGCAGGGGAAAGGATGACAAGATTGTGGTTTTCTCAACACCTCACTGAACTGCAATCTTGTCCTCTTCAATCTCCTGCTGATTCAAACAATAAGAACCAATGGAAAGAATAGTTCAGTGTACTAAGGTCCAATCATAACAGATTTGGAGCTCTGGGGTGCTTAAAGGGGCACCTGTCCAAGCAGATGTCAGCTCAATATTAGAGCAGCTTCCCACAGAGATAGATTTTCTCGCTGTCAGAAAGACATTGAAAGTAAATCCTTATTTTGTGAGCTTGTTTCTGCATCAAGACAAGAGAGGTGAGAGCTTTCTTTTATAACACTTCTTGTATCTTCTCAACTTGTGGAAAAGACAGCAGTGCTAGAAGTAAGAAACCCAATGAACATAAAACTTAGGTACAGACATAATATAAACTTCCATTTTACTATACCTAATGAAGGCCAGACTCAATGAAAGCTTGCTCCTGCCACAGGAGCTTTTGCATGTTAAGAAATCTCCCTTGGATTAGTCAGATGAGGAAATTGATTTGATTTAGTTTTCAATATGAATTTACCTAATTTTACACTTTCTAACTAATGCTTGAGGCAACATTTAATTATATAGCATGTATCAGGTTAATGCTACAATCAAAATTCACTAATAATTTTTGAAAAATTGTTTTCAAATTTCAGTATGTAGGAAAAAATGTTTGTGAGTGCAGGCTTTCAGATAATTGTCAGTCTGGTGGAGTCATCTCTTCTATTCATGCTTTCAGGTCGTTTTTCAATCTCTATGGCTTCCCTGATAATTCTGTAGTTGGGGTTTTCTATAGTGGCTAGGGTTTTGGTCTTCAATAACTTCAGTGCAGCGGCAAGAAATCCCTTTCATCAACGGACATAGCCAGAGACTCTCAAAAATAAACAATTGATACCTTAGTTTCATAGTAACGAAAGCTACATTTACTCTGTTCTGGAATGTTGCTGCTCTTTAAGGAACACGGGAGTCATTGGCTGCTTTCAAGAAGTGCAGACACTAATACTGAAAGACACTTAGTCATAAGTACAAAGCAAGGTGACCCAGGAAATTGCTACTTTTAGAATGTTCCTCCTCCTCTTCCTCCTCTGTCTCCTTCTCCTCTTCCTCTTCTCCTTCAATTGGCCAATGAGGATCTAAGTTATTCTAATCAGGGAGATGGAGGGGTAATCCTCTTCCCAATCCTTTATTTGTGCCTGTGTACAGAGGCAGGGAAAATAAGTATTTAATGAAATGAAATAAAGCCAGAAGCAAAGAATTTTTATGTCAACTAGTTTATCCGTTGGTTACACTTAAAATTGGGTTAATCTTAGAATTAGGCTTAGATTTAAGAGTATTTACTAGATGACATGGAAATAATTGATTGTGAACAGAGAGGTGGTGGGGGAGTGGAAGCTAAAGACTTGCCCATACTCATTTCAGCATAATATCTGACAGCAGATGCTCTACCGTTTTCAAATGTTCTGCTTGACAGAATTCCTAATTTGGATATTGCCTTCCAACATGCAAGATCATAGAAGCTGAAAAATGTACTTGCTCACTGCTCTGTTAGTTTCCAACCTTGGTTTGCTTTTTTGTTTTTTAATCGAATAAGCCTTTTATCTTTCATATAAGAAAATGCCACTTGCTGATGAATGTGATGATGAAATGCATCTTTCTGATTTTTATTTTATTTTTTTGCACAGAGTTACCCGGCCTGTGATGCTGGAGTTGATACAGGCAAGAGGATTTTTAGAATTCAAGGGGCAGGAGAGGCGCTTGAATGCACAGGGTGAAGTTCCTGCATTTTATCTCAGGAGACTAAAATCCATCTTGCATTGTGAAGCTGTGATGTTATTCATATGTTAACAGTATGCCATTTCCTCCAAGGGCTCAATATGCTGGAATAAAGACAATGTGTTGACATTGTGCTGAATACTTCCTGTGTAGAATACTGATCAACAATTGACATTCAGTTTTCCAAATCTAATCTGACCAAAATAACCCACGGTCTAACCTTTCAGGTTCTGGTTAAAATAATTTATCATTTTGCAGAATGAAATGATGAAACAGACTATAACTGTATTTTCACTCTGATTCTAAAATGCAGTTCCAGTGCCCCAGGGATGCCTTTCATCTCATGTAAGCACCAGCATATGATATGATTGTTAACATAGCTGGCCACCAGATGAAGTGAATTATCTAAACTGCCAAGGTTTTACTTTTATTCCAATTTAAACATCAGTTTAAGATAGAAACTCAAGGGTATTATGAAACCTTAATATAAGGTATTTTACACGGGGGGGCGACTCTGCTTTGTTTTTTGTTTTTGTTTGTTTGTTAAAAACCCTCTAAAACAAATAGATGAGTGAGAAAATAAACAAACTAGACAGTAGGAAGAAAATAGTGCATTCCTGTTTTTCAAAGAGAACAATGAAGACATCTTAAATTGTGGGGTCCTTGGTGCTCTCTGAGCTTGGTTGCTTGCAGATGTTTTGTTACCCTACCACACAACCTCTTCATTGCTGTATACAGAGAACCTTAAGATTAATAGGAAGTAATCTATCCATAGGAAGGGCTGCCTGATAACGATCTCCAATTCCAGATTGTGTCATTGCTTTGAGAGAAAACATTGATATAATATATGACTATGAGTTGGACTGTCAATAAACAAGATCAATAAACTGGATCGACCATAGTTACCATGAAATCCTAAGGTGCCTCAGAATCTGGACCAAAAGAAGGTAGATTGAAGTTCCTCAGAACCATCAACCTGGGGAATTCCATCACCAACTTGGATATAGCATGGAACAGTTTAATCAGTCGTGCAATAGGGAAGCTATTTAATCTGATTCCTAAAGTGCAACTTCACAAACAGGATCTCAGGTCAGATTATATCAGCCTTATGAGGTGGACCAAACAGGAAAAACCACCAGATCTACTAATTTTACCTTATTGTATAGTTACATTAACAGAATCATACAAGTCTGAAAGTACTTCTCTCCTCCCATCTCCTTTACAGATCAAGAATCTAGGAAGAGGCTCACCTGAGCTTTTTGCCCCTTCCACATTCATTCTGTGAGCTCAGCTGCCTTTTACCTGACTATTCCCTTGGCTGTGTCTTTTGTCGCCCAAGGTCATTCCATATACAATTGAAAGTCAATCTGTGAAGCAGAAACCCTGATCAAAAATATAGCTCTGGCTAATGCAGGCCCAAGCCATGAAAGGACCTGAGATTAATTTGAAAATCTCATCTCAAATGCTCCTTTAAAAAAAGGAAGAGTAAGTGTGTAAAAATCCCCATAAAGCACAGGTAGTCCTCGACTTACGACCACAATTGAGCCCAAAATTTCGGTCGTTAAGTGAGAAAATTGCTGTGAATTTTGCCCCATTTTACAACTTTTCTTGCCATAATTGTTAAGTGAATCACTGCAGTTGTTAAGTAAGTAAATAATACAGTTGCTAAGTGAATCTGGATTCCCCACTGTCTTTGCTTGTCAGAAGCTTGCAAAACTTCTGGACATTGAAACCATCATAAGTGAGTCAGTTGCCAAGTCTCTGAATTTTGATCATATGACTATGGGGATGCTGCAACGGTCATAAGTGTGAAAAACGGTCATAAGTCCCTTTTTTCAGTACTGTTGTAACTTTGAACAGTCACTAAATGAACTGTTGCATGTCGAGGGTTACCTGTATCAGCTTTACTACCACCACGTTTACAGAATGCTTACTGAATGCAGTATATTTTGTAACTTAGATGTTAATAAAGCTGTGTGGGAAAAAGAAGCAAAGTAGGACATTAGAGTACTGATTACAGAGTCAATACTAATAGTATGAAAGAGAGGATGTGATTTTAATATGAATCTATTCTACAATGTCACTTGCAAGCTATTTGCTCAGCATATTGCCTCGGTATAATATGGGGTTGGAGTCACATGGTGGTCATTCTACTATCGGCAGATCGTGTTCAAAAAGATCATTTGCAATGATTTTGCTGTAATTTTAGCCAGTCTTCTACAGTAGCTTTCCAGGAAAGGGAATGCTAGAGGCAAGCTGCCTTTGCACATTATTCACAACTCCTGTGCAAGTTTCCAATAACAAACAAACCCTAACTTAGACATGAAACACAGTTAGGAAGCTCACACAGAAGACAATAACCCAGCTTGAGCAAAGAGTTCAAAAGGTGAGAAACACATTGAGAAGATCCCTCATTGTGTATAGACTAGACTAGACTAGACTAGACTAGACTAGACTAGACTAGACTAGAATAGAATAGAATAGAATAGAATAGAATAGAATAGAATAGAATAGAATAGAATAGAATAGAATAGAATAGAATAGAATAGAATAGAATTCTTTATTGGCCAAGTGTGATTGGACATACAAGGAATTTGTCTTT
This sequence comes from Notechis scutatus, assembly GCF_049901735.1. NCBI lineage: Eukaryota > Metazoa > Chordata > Lepidosauria > Squamata > Elapidae > Notechis > Notechis scutatus. The sequence goes on from NC_142010.1 coordinate 213,653,530, forward strand.
GGTGCATATGCTCTCTGTGTACATAAAAAGGAAAAAAATACATTCATCAAGAATCATAAGAGGCAACGCTTAGTCATACTCATAGGTTACTAAATAAGCAAACAAATCATACAAGGAAACAAAAAACAGTATAAATCGTAGAGATACAAGCAATACAGTTATAGTCATAAGTGGGAGGAGATAGGTAATAGGGATGAGAAGAAGAATAGTAAATACAGTCTTGGTAAATAGTTTGACAATGTTGTGAGAATTAGTTGTTTAGCAGAGTGATGGCATTCAGGAAAAAACTGTCCTTGTGTCTAGTTATTCTGATGTGCAGTGCCTTATAGTGTCATTTTGAGGATAGAAGTTGAAACAATTTATGTCCAGGATGTGAGGGATTTGTAGATATTTTCACAGCCCTCTTTTTGACTTGTGCAGTATGCAGGTCCTCAATGGACGGAAGTTTGGTAGCAATTGTTATTCTGCAGTTCTAATTACTGTATCCGTTGAAGTCTGTGTCTGTATTATTTGGTTGCAGAGCCAAACCAGACAGTTATAGAGGTGCAGATGACAGACTCAATAATTCTTCTGTAAAACTGAATCAGAAGCTCATTGGTGACAAACACCTATGGACTTTTTTTTTCACGTTTATCTCTTCATTCAGACATAGCAGGGAGTGCTCTCCCTTGAGTACCCAGATACCATGTGTTCACACATGGAAAACACCAACCAAACAAGTAAGGGTGACCATAAATATAATGCAACTTCTTCCTCAACCTCTTCTCCCAATCCACAGCTTCTCTATAAAGTGTATAGGATTATACATATATTGGTGTGAGAGTGTATTAAAAATGAAGGCTTAAAAGTAATAAATTGGTAACTGGTACAGCAATTTGCTGTATTGCAATTTGCTGTATTTCCTTAGTTTATTTTCTTGTAATACTTATCATTCTTTTTGTTAAGTTCTCTCTAAACAAGGATATTTTTTCCTGCTCTCTAATGAATTTTGCCTCATTTTCTCTGTGCATGTTAACTGTCCCATACCCTGAAGCATGTAGTAACCAAAGGCCATGAGGTCCCAAAGTCAGCTTATTATCTGCTATGTGGTTTATCCACAGAATATTCTGATCCTCAGTAATCTCTCCAAGTGAAGACTGAAAAAAAGTATATTGTTAGACAATGCAGAACTTAAGATAAAATCAGGAGAACAATCGACTGCAGAGGGATTTATTTTTCAATGGTTTTCATATGAACAAGCAATGACAAACAATGTTATTAGGTAACTTTGAGAAAAGATGCTATGGAAGAAGGATTTTGGGAATGGGGTTGGCAGGTTGTTTGAATCCCATGGGATGGATTCATTCCAGGAGATAGATGATGGGTAGGATGAGGCAAGGAGCGAAGGTTTCGTATACTTAGTTTACCTAATTAAGCATCACTTTCTGGCAATACTAGAAACCTTTCAATTCAACTGACCAATCAAGACTTTGATACCTCAGCCACATCTCCATGTTACCCTGATATATAATCCCATTTCTGAGGCCAGCATACTCACTTCTTTCTATGACTCATTTAACTGCACCACTACCTAGAGTGAGCCATTTATCGTGTTACTTAAATAACACTTTGTCTTCATGCAGTGTAGTTTTGTTGTCAGCCATTTGTACTTTCTTTTGATATCTGGAAAATGTTTTATCTTCTCTCAGAATTTTTAGTGCTTAAAGCAGTGATTTTAGTGGTCTCACATAAAGGCCCTACAACACATGATATTGCCACCTAAGATTTTACACTAAATTGTGGTTATTGGAATTAAAACTACTAGTAGTTGTTGTTAAAGGCAGCAAGGACCCCATTATCAGCTTTGTTTCTCTTTTAAAATAATCTCCCATAAATTTGCTCTGTAGTACACCATTTCCTTTAGTGGATAGTGGTGTTTTAGACTGTGTCTTGAAAGACTTGAGAAATTTCAGAAACAAAGCTTCAGCTCTAACACTGAGTTTTATCTGATCCTCATCATCTCTGTACTTCATATGCATCATTCCTGTGTTCAACACCAACATTTCTCCTAGTCCACATAGCTAGCCACATATTTCCAGTGCCACTTTTCACTATAAATTTGCTGTTCATCTATTTGCTGTTCCTCTATTTCTCTTTATTTTTAAACTACCCAGTCACACTAGTGTGATGGGCAGTATAGTAATTTGCTAAATAAATAAATAAATAACAATGTCTATGTTTTCTACCATTAACATAAGTCTTGTGAATTGATGAGGTGCTCCTTGTGCTAGAAATTATAAGTATTTTTCTCTTTGGACTATTAAATATTCCCTGCAATTTTTACTGTATGTTTATCCCATAACTTTGCAACTTGAAAGTTTAAGCTAAGTTATCTTAAATATGAATGTAAATGCTTGGAAATCTGACTTCTTTGAAGGTCATATATACCTTCATCTACCAGGAAGGCCTTTCTGAATTCTACAAGAAAACATACCAAACTTTGCTCTGAAGAATGGATGAACACATGTTTGATATCAGAACTCAAAGCAAGGACAAAGTAATGTAGGACATTTTGATCTACAGAGACATGCCATTACATATTTCAAAAGTAACTATTTTGGTAAAAGGATACTCGACCATCACAATTCAGTAAACAACTGATGAATTCACACATATTGAAGGGTTTTCAAGTTATCACAGAAGGTTTCAGAAACCCTGATACCATTGTTAATTTATTGCAGCATTTCTCAGTTGGTTGTCTGGTGAATTCTGGATGCTGAAGTCATACATCTTATGGACCAAGCTTGAGAAACACTAATTTATAAGGTAATTGTAATCTATTTTACACTTAACCTGCATATTTATAACCAACCTGTCTTCCATTCCTCCCCCTCATACATCCCAATTTAAATCCCTACACCAGTTTAGCCTCTCCATACGATATTCGTTGAAGTGAGCTGTAACTCATAAAAGTTTGCCTTTTTCATCACATCTAACTGTTTATCTGGAAAGGGTTATGATATTCCTCTAGCTTTTTCTAAATAAAAAGTGAAAGTTAAACTGGGGCTAAACCAGGATGTGATACTGCTGATATAATCTCCCTCTAAATCATTATGTTAAAAAAATAATAGAATAGAATTTTTTAATTGACCAAGTGTGATTGGACACACAAGGTGCACAAAACTCTCAGTGTACATAAAGCTATAAATGATAAATCATGGTCATAGTCATCATAAAAATAGATTTGCATCCACATAGTGCAATAGAATCAGATAGTCTATTTCCATCCCTAAACAAACATCCTCTCTAGGTTGCTCTCATCCTTCACGCCAGAAAATGTTGGTTTTGCCTGCAAACATTTAATGGCAACCAGTTGCTTTATCTTTTCTCTGTTCTCCTGCTCTACAATTGGCCTCTTTCCAAGTATGGAGCAAACAGCTGCAACTCACCTACCTCTGCAAATCACTGATAGGAAAACATTTACACATAGCACATAAAATGCAAATCTGCTTTTACTTATTTTAAGTAATCTATTTTTACTTGAAGTTCTATAGGATGGGAACATCAATATTCCATATCTGCCTCTGTCATGGCATCGTTCGCCTGCTCTTGCCTTGTACTTAAATTGATTCTTATCATATTATCTTTCCATTATTGGAAGTTTATTTAAGGAACCTCATATTAAAATTTTGTAACCACAAAGACAACTATTCAAAATCCAAGCCACCAGAGTCACACAATGTGGCCTGTAAAATATTTCTCTTTCAAATGTGCTTCCTGTCCAATTTAAGTATACACTAAATGTTTAGGGGGCAAAAGTTGGCTTTTCAAAATTCTATTTATATTAGGGATATTAGCCCTGTAAATGTGAGACTGCTCATTTGTTCTGCTTTCATCACATTCTATTTCAGTATTAATGATGTCAAAATGGGTACTGTTTCCAGTATACTGATTAGAATCATAATTGGTTTCCATCTGATAACTCCATACCATTCAAGAAAAGTGACCCGAGGAGAGGATATTTGCATTCTAATTTAATCCAGACAATACTTTCCAAAGGTGATGGACAGGTACAGCACAGAATTGTACCTTGTATTCTCCAGTCTTAGTCTTTCAGCTCAAAGCCATTTATAATAGTTCCAAATGCTGTTAAAACAGAAATCATAGCGGGGCAAATGGCACCGAGAATGATTGATTTAAATTCAAAGCACCATGCAGAATGATTTGTTTGACATACCCAGTAGGAAACTGGTATTTGTTGAACTTATTATTCATTTATGTATTCATGGGCGGTGGGGGAGAGAAAACAATAAGACTGTAATCTCTCTGCATCATATCTGGACATTCACATAAAAATGAACTTAGAGCTTTGAGGTGCAATGAGGTTTTTAACTTCTACAAAATAATTCTACATTGTTCTATCATTACCTTTGTCTAGAATTTAGATTACATTAACAAACCAGCAAGGGAAATTTAACTTGCATGTAATTTAAACTTCTTTTGAGGATTTCACATTAAAAATGAATATGCAATGTGGTAAGTGTTCATGTGGCCTTTTTCATCATTTATTTACTCATTTATGTCCTGAATGCTTCAATTGTCAGGAAAATACTGTTATCGCTCCTTGTTTACTGGAAGCAGATACAGTGCACTCAAACAAATATCAGATCAGGTGAAGGACTCTTTCTCCATTTGTTCGACTTCTGAATCACTGTTTATTTAATTGATAGTTGACTTCACAAGTTAGATGCCCAACTGGCATGCACAATTTCTGTCTAGCTTATGATAAGTTTGCAAACTCCTTGTATGTTTGAGCCTTCCCATCAGATACACTCCAGATGTTTTTGCCTGCAACTTCTATCACCCTTGCTGTGGCAGTCAGGATAATTGGAAATGTAAAGCAGCATGTCTGGAAAATGTCAAAGTGGTTTATTCAAGAGGCACTGCATTCTATTGAGTTAAATGAAAAGAATGAGAATGCAATGCAAACCACTAAGATCAGCAGTGCCAGCTTTATAAGAAAAGATTATATAGTTATACTCCAGCTGTTGAGCAGCTAATTGCAAACATCTTGCACTTCCCAAGCCATGCAAATAAAGCAGTTGTCTATATTATCTTTCTCTGTGTGTTCCAAGGACAAGCATGCACGCTCAAAAAAATGGGATTGCTATTGCACTGCACAGATGCATATTATGTTATATCAATTTATTAAATTCATGTATTGGTTAAATTTATATTCCACTTTTTCTCCAATAGCTCAAGCAATGTACATATCATGCTTTTCTTCTATTTTCCTTATCACAATCCTTGGAAGTAGATTGAGTTGATGGGAAATGACTGTCCCCAGGTCATCCCATAAGTTTTCATGACTAAGGGTAGACCAAACCTGCCCCATTTTAGTTATAGTCCATAGAATATATCTATCTTACACTCCCCCCCCTCTCTCTCTCACACACACACACAGATTGTAAGCCACTCAGAGTGACCCCATGGTAAGATGGGCGGCCAATAAATGTTATAAAGAAATAAATACTCTCTCTTATGTAAGTTGAGTCATGTGAATGGTTTAACACTTGCATTACAAAGATTTTTTACTATAAATTACAAGGCAACTTCTCAGTTTCAATCATAGACCTCCATCATTGGATATATTTTGTAATAAACAAATAGTAATAAATATTTCATTTTTCTTCCTAGCTAGACTACAATCCAAAGGGAAATGAGTTTTATTTTCCAGAACTTCTCCCTGAGGAACATTTCACACATTTTGCAGAAGCAAACCTGAATTCCCTGCAAGTATTCCATCCACCAGGACATGTAAACAGCCAAAGCTTTTTTATGACAGTGCCTTCTTGTACCTTTGGATAGGCATTTGGCAATAATAAACAGCTATTAAGGATGGGGGGAAAGTGCTCCATAGAATCACACCTACTTTATCCTTTGGACAAAAGAACCTTGCTGGTTCTGGGCCAGTCTGCCATTCATTTGACTGCTGATCTGCAATGAGTTGCTAAAAGGGAGGGGGGGCATAAGGATGAAAAGAGATAAAATGTATACAAAAGCGAGGAGAATTTGTCTATGGATCAGTAGTGGGATTCAAATTTTTTTACTACCGGTTCTGTGGGCGTGGCTTGGTGGGCACGGCAGGGGAAGGATACTGTAAAATCTTCAGTTAGAAGTTATATTTGCTGGTTCTCTGAACTACTCAAAATTTCTGCTACTGGTTCTCCAGAACTGGTCAGAGCCTGCTGAATACACCTCTGCTATGGATGCATCTGTATAAGAAAGTTTTTATTCCAGCCCAACAATTTCATTTAATCACCTTAGGACTCAGAACTTTGCCCATCAATGGGATATGTAAAGCATGTACTTAATAACAAATAACAGATTGAACCCCTCTTCTCTGTGGCAAAACAATGCAGTGCCTCTTGAATAAACCACTTTGACATTTTCCAGACATGCTGCTTTACATTTCCAATTATCCTGACTGCCCTCAAATATTAAAACATTGCTATCATGTCACCATTAGTCCTTCTTTTCACTCGGCTAGGCATACCCAATTCCTGCAACAATTTTTTAACGTTTAGCTTCCAGTCTCCTAGTCATCTTTGTTGCTCTTCTCCACACTCTTTCTAGATTCTCACCATATTTTTATATTGTGGTGATCAAAACTGGATATAATATTCCAAGGGTGGTCATACCAAGCCATTATAAAGTGGTACTAACAATTCACATGATCTTGATTCTATCCCTCTTTTAACGCAACCTAGGACAACATTAGTTTTTTTGGCAGCTGCTTACACCACTGGCTAATATTTCAGTGGTTGCCCACTAAAAATCCTAGATCCCTCTTGTAGTCACTGCTATTGAGCAAGGTTCCACCTATTCTCTACCTCTGCATTTGGTTTTTCTTGTCTAGTGTTCAATCTATCAAGATCCTTCTGGATGTTGAGTCTATCTTCTGGGAAGTTGGCTATTCCTGCCAGCTTGTCTGCAAATTTGATGAGTTCCCCTTCTATCCCCTCATCTAAATCATTTATGAAGGCATTTATGGATTATCTAAGTCATCTAAATCAAGCTATACTGATGAAGATATTTTTAAATAGTTTTTCTAATGTTCATTTTAAAATGCTACCACATCTGGGCAGCAAATATCCAGACAATCAGTAGATGGTGTCAAAGACATGGCCACATCTCTCTTCTGAATGTTTGCATCCCGAATCTGTTCACCTTATGCAAATAAATCTGAGAAGCATCTTTTGCAATTATGCCAAGGCTGACCTTTAAAGATACAGGAGAAAACCTGTGTGCCTCTGAGGATCTAAGGCATATCATTAAGTATGCCAGGAAAGTTATTTTGAGAAGCATTCTTCATGCTGTTGCCCTACTGTCACTGTGATGCTGACCGAACACATAGAAGGTGAAGATAGTTTTTTAAGCACTATTAAGAAAGAAATGTATTGAATTGTTTGTAATTTGGTCACACAAAGATCACTTGAAACGTGATGCTTGTTTTTAAGAGCCAAAACTTTCACAGTAATTTTAGTCTAGGTGAAATCTTTTAAACTCAAAATGCAATTATTCTTGTAAATCTCCTTCAGTATGCACCATTATTTCTTAGTTCACTAACACTTAGTTTAGGATTGGTTGTACTTGCTTGCATAATATCAGTGTGCTAAACTGAGTGTGCTAAACAGAACAGAATAACAGAGTTGGAAGGGACCTTGGAGATCTTCTAGTCCAACCCCCTGCCCAAGCATAACCCTATGCCATTCCAGACAAGTAGTTGTCCAGCCTCTTCTTAAAAGCCTCCAGTGGGGGAGAACCCACTACTTCTGGAGGCAAACTGTTCCACTGCTTAATTGTTCTCGCTGTGTTCTGACCCAAACCCTTTTCCAATAAAACAAACATGAACCAAAGGGAACAGAAACCTTTTAATGATTCTTACGAATCCCCAGTTAAAAGGCTGCTGCAAACTAATTAACTTTGATAAGCACAAGCCTTGCCAAAGCTGTGCGAGGCTGCCAAGAATAACAGATAAGAAATATTTTACAACACAAGAGTCTTCAAATACCAACTTAAGATACTGCAATGTCCACGAGGCTGGAGTTTCAAAACGTTTTTGCTTTCTTCAAAGAATGTCTGATTCACTGCTGGCTTTTATCTTCTTGAAGGAGGGGACATTACCTTGCAGCCTTACTCCCAAGTCGCCCGTGCTGCTGCAGCTGCTCTTTCCTACGAGCAACCCTGCACGCACACGCACTTGGCACAGGCTCCTCAGGAACCTCCTCATCGTTGCTGACAGCCCCCACAATCTCTGAAGGCAGCAGTCCACTCCCTAATCATCCTGGCCCCTCATCTGAGTCCTCACTCTCCTCACCTGCTGCCGGCTAACCACAACACACTGTTACAAAATGTCTCCTTAGCTCCAGGTTGCTTCTCTCTTTGATTAGTTTCCATTTATTGTTTCTTGTCTCGCCTTCTGGTGCTTTGGAAAATAGATTGACCCCTTCTTCTTTGTGGCAGACACATATTGGAACATTTCTCTCAAGCCTTCTTTTCTCTACTAGACAATTCCTGCAAGCATCCTTCATATGTTTTAGCCTAATCATCTATCTGAAAAAAATGTTTAATGAAAATGTTTAATGAGGAATATGGTTGGGATTTTTAAAGGTCATCCTGTTTAATTACAGTTTAATAAATAGCAGGGTCTGGCTAACCTTGCCTGAATTCAGCAGCAAAATAGGGTTGGTCTTGGATAATACAGGTAATCCTTCTTGTAACAATCCATTTAGTGACCATTTGGCACTGAAAAAAAGTTACTTATTACCATTTTTCACTCTTACAACTATTGCAGCAACCCCATAGTCATGTGCTCAAAATTTGGACTCATGGCAAACTGACTCATATTTTTGATGGTTGCAGTGACTGGGGTCATGTGATCATCTTTTGTGACAAGCAAAGTCAACGGAGAAGCCAGGTTCATTTAACAACCGTGTTACTAATTTAACAACTGCAGAGATTCACTTACTTAGCAACATAAATTTTGGACTCAATTGTGGTTATAAGTCAAGGACTACCTGTACTTGGATGAGATACCAACAGGAAATACTATAGCTATAGGATAAACTGAAAAGTTGACCAAAGCTCTCAGGACAAGGTAGTAGCAGGCCACAATAGGAAGTCCAGGAAGTCAGGAACAGTTAGATTTGACTTAAGAACAGTACTATATTAATTTAACATTATAGTAGTATCTTTAGCTTTTAATGAAGTGGGAAAAGGAAGGCAGGAGATATATAGAAATTGCTAGTATTTTAAACAACACGTTTTTAAAAATGTTACTCTTAATGTCAAGGTGGCACATATAATACACAAATTTTTATTTTAATAATAGCCAAAAAACCAAAAAAGATAAGTTTTGATTGGCCTAAAATCCCTCAATGAACTTTGGTGGTTTCTATTCTGAGCTCCCCAGTCTAGTCCAACCAATCAGTCACAGGCTTCATCAGGCATCTCTTATTTGCTTATCTTAAGCATGCTTATAGGCATAATGATACCTAATTGGTCCAAATAAGGTTTTGAATGATAGTTCTTCCCTTTAGTCCCAAGATAAAAGCACATCATTTGGCTTTCATCTATAGCAGTATGCGTCACATGCTGACCATGCCCAGACCCAGTTTAGCGAAGGGGGGGAAATCTTGATATGTCATGTGATGCCATCGTGATGATGTGAGTTTGACATCTCTGATCTACAGTATATATTTATATATTTATCACCATAAATACCTAGTGTCTTACTGCTTCTCTTTTCTTTTACCTTGCATTACCTTGCATTCCACCATTATTAACTCATTAATGATGGTGGAAAGTATTCAGCATTATAAATGAGTTCACACAGCATATAAGTTATAATAAAATTTGTTCATTTTAAGGTATTAAACAAAATTATTCTTTTTGAAAATAAATTCATGGTTTGAGGAACCTAGACAAGGTTAGTCAGAAGCTTCCACGGGCACCTAAGTCAACTCCATCTAACCAGTTTAATTCCTAGACATTTTCTATAAACTTTTTTCCAGTACCTTCCTAACTTTTATCAATCCATCACTACATTCAGGCATCAGGGGTTGCCAGGTCCTGATCATCCCAATATGGCTGGAGGTGAGGGAAATAGGATGCTACCTATTTGAGAATCAGCACTGTGGCTGTAGCAGGGGTGGAATTCTACCTGGTCCGACCAGTTCTGTAGAACCGGTTGTTACGATTCTGTGCAGCTTGGAGCACCGGCAAATCGCACCACTGGCTGGCCCTGCCCCCCATGCACACCATCCAATTTGCCTGCGTTATGCCTTCGCCTAATTTGGTAAGTCGATATTTTTCCTCTTTTTTCCCCCACCATCAGCTGTTCTGACTACCAGCTGTGCTGACGTTTAGATTAGCTAAAAAGCAGGAAATCATTGGATTTCTTGCTTTCTAGATAACTTAAAAGTAGAGCTGAACCTTCCTTAGGACTGAAGCTTCTATTTTTCAGTGCAAACTCAGGCAGCAGATTGCAGAAAGGTAGATCTCTGAGTGAATCTGTGATTCCGTGAGCAACTCAATCTGCCTGCCTGCTTTGCCTGATTTTGGGTAAAAGTTGCTCTTTTTTTAATAAAAAATTCAATATTTACATAAATATTTACAATATTTACATACAAACCATGCCCAGCCAGTCACATGACCACCAAGCCATGCCCAGTCAGCAAGCCATGCCCACCCAGTCACATGACCAACAAGCCACACCCACAAATTAGGCCACACCCACAGAACCGGTTGTTAAGAAATTTGAATCCCACCCCTGGGCTGTGGCCCTAATAAATCAGTACTCTGCAATATCAGCAAAGGTGAATTCTGCAGATTTTCCCACATACTGAGGATTGCAAGACTCTTTTCCTCTCTGATTAAAGTTACATTCTAGAAAAGAGCAAATCTTCTGTGTTCCTCCTTTGTTTTTGTTTTTTTAATGAATGCAACCTCTTGGTCAGAATAGTTTCTTCTGTTCTTTTTTTTTTTTTTAAAGTTTGTGGGAAGTTTTTTATGCTGTCCCCTTCTTCCACTGCATCTTGATGTTTTTAGTATGCTGCACAGAGGCAAAAGGGACAAAAGCTATCTATCTCTACTTATCTATCATCTCACTACACACACACATAAACACACACACACACATGTATGCACACAAGCAACCGATAGCTTTTGCAGAATTCTACTTTATAGGATTGCAAATATATAATTATAGGATTGCAAATATATAATAGATAAGGCAAGTTGGCTTTTATCTTAAACAGCTAATTTATGCTGTGGATATTAAGAACAACTCACTCAGGGAGCAACATTCAGGTAGCAATTAATTAAGGGACTACTAATGTAAGTGCAGAGAGCCAAAAGTAAAGCTACTTTAAATCAACCTAATGAATTTATAATACACATTAAAAAAGGAAGAGAGGAGAGAAGGGTGAAAACAATGATTTGCAAGTATGCACTTTAGGACATGAAATAGTTCTACAATATTTACTTATGCTTTATTATGAGCAAAGACCAGCATAGCATAATACAATATAAAAAGTTTATAAATCATGATTAAGAGAAGGAAACATTCAAAATCAATTCACTCAAGATATAGTCCAAACTGTATCCACAGCAAGTACTAAAAAGCAAAATAAAAAAAGACAAAGATAAAAGAAAATATAATAAGCAAACACATCCTATACAGAAATAATATGGACAAAATGGAAATGACATTACCCTATACAATATATACTAGACCACATGTAAAACAGGAAAATACCAGTGCATGAAAGAAGTAAATCTACAAAAACTTGCTGAAAACAGAATATATGTATATATGTTAAATACAATTAATATTATTTCAAAAAGTTATTACAAGTAGCTTCAGAGAGAAAAAAAATCCAGTCAGAAGAAAAAAAAGTACAGATAGTCCTCTACTTACAACAGTTCATTTAGCGATGGTTCAAAGTTACAACAGCACTGAAAAATGTGACTTATGACCGTTTTCCACAGTTATAACCTTGCAGCATTCACATCATGTGATCAAAATTCAGAGGCTTGGCAAAATATGACCATTGCTGTGTCCCAAAGTTATGTAATCACCTTTTGCGATTTTTCTGACAAGCAAAGTCAGTGGGAAGCCATATTCACTTAACAACTGGGTTACTATATTATCAACTGCAGTGATTTACTTAAAAACTGTGGTAAGAAGTCATAAAATGGGGAAAAACTCACTTAACAAATGTCTCACTTAATAACAGAAATGTTGGGCTCAATTGTGTTCAAAAGTAGAGGACTACCTTTATTGGTAATATTTTGGAGGAACCAACATCTTTCTCATCTTACATGCCACCACACAAATTTTCACTACATTGTACATTATGGTAAAATTGTTGCAGGCAATAGGAGAGAGACACAGATGTATCTGGAATGACCTGGAAAATCCACTAGCTGTATATGGTCGATTCTTGATATATGGCTATATATATATCAGCTGGCAATATATATATGGCAAGCAAGTAGCATGCGCTCAGTTGTGTCAAGCTCTCCAACAATCAATTTGGACTGGAAATATTTTTAGGTCTCTTCTCAAACACTGTGAAGGAAGTTGCAGCAAAAGCATTTCTATGCCCTGAATAAACCAATTCCAATTCTATCATCAGAAAATCCCAGTTGCCAAGGAATTAAGGCTATCTACAACATATTGTTCATTTGCCAAGGGGAAGTTTCTCCCACTGTGACTTGATTATCCAATTTTACTTTCAAAAAGAATTATGCTATTTTTCTGCTTAGTGAATTGCTGCAATCAGACAAAAAAAAGATAGGCCAAACAACAACAGCAACAAATAACTCCATCAGTCATTTAGGTGATGTGTGATTCATAGCATATCTGAAGGGCAGGTTTGTGTGACTATTTGTCCCCTTTCAGATTTTCTGAATTTTTGCATATTTTTTCTACTAAATATGATCAGAGTTTCATGCAGGCGCAGCTGATGCCTATAGAGAATTTAGTTGAACAAATGATTAATTTTGGCTGTTGCTTCCTTCATTTGTCTCATAAAATGAAGTCTTCCAATAAAAAGTGATTATGCCTCAAATTCTCTAATTAGTTGACCATCTTTGGCTGCAATAAGTGCCAATTAAATTCTTCTCATAAGTGATCAACCTATCTTATCATTGGGTAGGAATTTTGGCCCATTCCTTCATAACTATCTGCTTTGACTCAATAATATCTGAAGGCTTTCTGACATAAACCTATTTGTTGCAGATCCTGCCAAAATATTTCTTTGAATTTAGATCTAGACTGGCTATCCCAAACAACAAATTTCTTATTTCTTTAGCCTTGTTTGTACATTTAGATTATTGCCTTTCTGTATGACTCCTTTCAGTTTAGCCTCAGAGGCCTATACAATTCTCTGATACAAAGCAAAATGAAGTCTTCTTTCGATGAAGGCAAGATGTTTGGGTAGCAACATATCCCTAAATTTTGTCAATGCCATCTTCATGCTTGATGGGTGATATGAGGTTCTTATTGTGGAATACAACATCTGGTTTTCCACAAACCAGATTACACCCATTCAATCCAAAGAGTTCCACTTTTCAATCATCTCTCTGTAGAAAATTCTACCACATAAACTATGTTGTCTGCCCTTCATGCTATTCTAGGAATCTCATTTTTATCCACATTTCTTTTGAAGATGGATTCATGAGCACCAACTTTAGATAAGGTGAGAAAATACCACCTGGATATCCTTCTGAGATTTTTGTGTCATCTTGCACAAGTTTATGCTGTTCATTTAGAGCAAGGGTGTCAAACTCGATTTCATTGAGGGCCACATCAGGGTTGTGTTTGACCTTGGGGAGCCAGGGTGGGCATGGCCTGCTTGATGTCACTGGTATCGGGGGCATCTGTGGTAGCCCAAGCGCTCTGCCAGCAAAAATGGGCTCACAAGCTCCGTTTTCAGCCATCACCACTGAAAGCAGAACCTGGAAGCCCTACAAGCTCTATTTTTACTGGCAGAGGCACCACAGGCCAGTCCTTTACTGTTTCCAGGACCACAAGCCATATCTAAGCCCTTCATGGGCTTAATCCAGCCCGCGGGCCTTGAGTTTGACATCCCTGATTTAGAGTAGTTTTATAATTGTTTGGGCAATTTTCAGGAGATCAGATATTTGGTTTTTACACATCTTTGAGCAATAGTAGAAGCATGAACATTCTGAAAAGCCAAAATAAATTATTGAATTGAGTTCAACTCTTGCTAATTACATGGGCAAATCCATCCTTTCTCCTCACAATAATATGTAAATAGTTTGTCACTTACACTATACTGATGACACTATTCTGATAGCTGAAAATCCAGATGTTTCACAAGTTCTAATAGTTAAAGTCAAGGAGCATAAATTAAAAAATGGAACTAAGATGAAGTAGAAAGAAGACTAAATTATGACAACAGGTACACCAACCAGCCTTGAAACTGACAATGAAGATATTGAAATGGTGAATAGTTTCTGACTTTTAGGATTGATTACATCTAAAAAGTAAAGGAACCAGCCATATGCCATTGACTTGGTAGAATAGAAATCCAACTTTTGGAAAATATGTTCAGATACTGATACATGTCTATAATTACAAAGATCAGAACTGTGTACGGCAGGGGTTGCCAACCTTTTGGACCTCAGGGACCACCAAACTCATACTTTTAAATCCCGAGGCCCACTAATACGATTTTTTTAAAAAAAGATAATATATTTAATATAATTTTTTTTTTGTTTATATTAAACATAAACATAAATGGGAATTCTGGGCCAGAGCAAAGGGAAAGGAAGGGCTTTTCTCATCCTTTGGGTTTGGGGGGATCCAAAGTCCTGGTGTTTTGTCTTTGTTAAGAGTAATGTGTAACTAGTATTTTTTCCCCTATACTTTCACACTTATGAAAGTTTGTCAGCAAGCACGAAATACCCATTTCCACTCCATTTTCATTCCAGTCATTACAGGAGAAACATTGAATGCACAGTACTATCTAACATTTTCCTGATATAGGTCACTCTGTAGCAGTCAAGCCATGCAAATCCCCCCACTCATGAATTTAATTCCCCAGCAACGATGGATCACTCCCTCCTCTCCTCTTTCTCTCTGTCATCCTTCCACCCCCACCCACCCACCTTGTGGCTGGAAAGACACAGAGACATGCAAATTCCCCCACCCCACCCATGAATTCCCCAGCAGCGTTGGATCGCTCACACACACACAGATCCCTCACACACCCCACCTCCTCCAAGGCAGCCCCATTCCTAGCCTGCTTTGAGGTCCGTTCTTAGAGGGGGGGAGGGAGATCGGTCTAACCTGGAGGCTGGTGATTTTCTTTCTCTTTCTCTCTCTCCCTCACACACTCCCACCTCCTCCAAGGCAGCCACATTCCTAGCCTGCTTTGAGTTCTGTTCTCAGGCTGCACGCAAGGAAAGCAGTAGAAGCCTTTCTTTCTCTCCCCCAAACTCCACCAGAAATGAGTCTTTGCAGCCTCTTGGAACAGGATGCCTTGCAGGATCCCAAAGACTCATTTCTGGCAGAGTTTGGGGGATAGAAAAAAAGCAGTCAAAAGCAGAAGACGAAAGAAGTGGAAAGAAGCAACCCGGTGGCCAGGCAAGTTCCCCCCTCCCCTCACTACCATGTGTTGTTCCTAATGCAAGTCATGCAAGCCTTGTGTTCCCCCGCAGCCTGGATTAATTGCTTTGGGGGGGGTGCTTTAGGGTGGCATTTTTCTGCGGAACACCAAAATTTTCTTGCGGACCACCAGTTGGCGACCACTGGTGTACAGAATGGTTTTAGAATAGAATAGAATAGAATAGAATAGAATAGAATAGAATAGAATAGAATAGAATAGAATAGAATAGAATAGGAATAACAGAGTTGGAAGGGACCTTGAAGGTTTTCTAGTCCAACCCCCTGCCTAGGCAGGAAACCCTACACCACTTCAGACAAATGGTTATCCAACATCTTTTTAAAACGGGGTGGGCAAACTTTTTGGCTCGGGGCCGCATTGACTTTTAAAATTTGACAGACGGGCCGGGTCAGCACAAGATTTTTGGGAATCGCCCCCCACCCTTCCCCCTTTTCTCCTCCTTCCCCTCCCTCGGAGGCCCCTGAGTCAGGAGTTGCTACCGCCGGCGGGGCTCAGCTGCTCCAGTCCCGCGTTGCCTCGGGAAGGAAAAGGCAAAAAGGAAGAGCCGCGGTGGCGCTTTAACGGCAGCAGCGGCACTGGAGGCTCAGGCTCAGCGGCTCCTGATTTTGCCTTTTCCTTCCCAAGGCAACGCGGGACTGGAGCCGCGTGGAGCTGGCGCAACTCCTGACAGCCCCAGCCGGACACCTGAGTGGAGCCCGGGCGGAACTGCCTGTTGCTGCTGTGGGCACTGCTGCGGGCGTCTGGCTGCCCAAGTAAAGAACCACACCAGCTCGATTTTTGGCGCGCGGCGCGGGTTTCTTTGGCCAGCCCGATTTTTTTTCAGAGGGAATTTTTTTCCAGAGGCGGGCCGTATTAAAAGACCAACAGGCCGGATGTGGCCCGCGGGTAAAGATGTGGCCCGCAAGTAAAGAACCACACCAGCTCGATTTTTTGGCGCGTGGCGGGTTTCTTTTGGCCAGCCCCGATTTTTTTTCAGAGGGAATTTTTTTTCAGAGGCGGGCCGTATTAAAAGACCAACAGGCCGGATGTGGCCCGCGGGCCGTAGTTTGCCCACCCCTGTTTTAAAAAATTCCAGTGTTGGAACATTTACAACTTCTGTAGGCAAATTGTTCCACTGATGAATTGTTCTGTCAGGAAATTTCTCCTTAGTTCTAAATTGCTTCTCTCCTTGATTAGTTTTCACCCATTGCTTCTTGTCCTGCCCTCAGGTCCTTTGGAGAATAACTTGACTCCCTTTTCTTTGTGGCAGCACCTGAGATACTGAAACACTGCTATCATGTCTCCTCAGTGGTGGGATTCAAATTGTTTTACTACCGGTTTTGTGGGTGTGGCTTGGTGGGCATGGCCATGTGACAGGGTGGGCGTGGCTGTTTTTGCTTTTTTGCAGCCCCCACCCAGTTTTGGGGGCCTTCTGGGCCTCAGAGGAGCCTCTGGGGGGGGGCATTTTTGCTCCCCTAAGGCTCCTCTGAGTCTCAGGAAGAAAAAAAACAGAGCCTGGAAGGGGCACGCAGCATCCCTCCACGCTCCATTCTGGCAGCTTCTTGGCCTCAGAAGAGCTTCGGGGGGGTGGGGCATTTTTGCTCCCCAAGACTTCTCTGAAGCTCAGAAAGGCAAAAAATGGAGGGGGGACTGAGCCATTTTTTGCCTTCCTGGGCCTCAGCAAAGGGAAACCCGGCACAGCTGATCTATGTACAGCTGATTGTCGGGAGGGGGAAAAAAGAAATACATACCTTAGGCGAACATCAGGCGGGCAGGGTGAGTGAGCATCGGGCGGGAGGGCAACTGGGTCAGTGGTGTGGCCAGCCAGAACTTACTACCGGTTCGGCAACCCATGCCAAATTCTTGCTACCGTTTTGCCCGATCTGGAGCAAACCGGCTGAATACCACCACTGTGTCTTTCCTAGTCCTTCTTTTCATTAGACTAGACATACCCAGTTCCTGAAACTGTTCTTCATATGTTTTAGTCTCCAGTCCCCTAATCATCTTTGTTGCTCTTTGTTTTTCTTGGAACAGTCATGGAAGTAAAAGTTGTCCTTTGAAGAAGCGGATAAAAGAGTATTGGCACTTTTAGGCTTTGGTTGGTGTTGGAGAAGATTATGGATATCCAAGAAAACAAACAATGGATCACTGAACAAATAAATCCATAATTCTTATTTAAGGAGCAAAAGTTCAGATTATCATACATTATGGTGAAGGTGTAGGTCTCTGAAGAAGTCTATAAGGCTGGGAAATCAGCAGCAAGAAATGTGTAACATTGAAAAACCTGAAGACAAATTGAATCAATCAATTTGTTGTACCATCTTCTGGGTTGTTTGTTTATTTAACTTCTTAATCTAGTTTATAGCCATGGGAATTCCTAATAATACTATAAAGGTTTGATCTTACTTAGTTTTTCTGAAATCTGGTTCTGATACTTGCTGTGACACCAAAATTCTTCAGGCATCCCAAATTAAGTACTTGGGAAATTCTAATGTTTTTTAAACTTTTAAAGCACAGTACTTTTATGCAAGGCATCTGAAAGTTTATTCTGGTAGTTTAAAAAAGTATCTCTTCTTCTCCCTACTTTGCATCCATCCGAAAATGGATTTGAGAGCTCAAAAAGTGTTTTATGGCAATTTGCTCTTTTTTGCTCCTGTTCAGATCACTCATCCACCAGGCACTGGATGATAACTTCAGCAGCATTACCTGATCAGACCAAGGGAAAAATATGTTGATAATAGAATATTATCAACATACTGATGATTTTGTGCCCTGTGCTGACAAAATGAACTAACATATGACTTCATATAAATGTTAAATAACAGTGGCGAGAAGGTGGAACACTAGGACACCCAACACAACAGGAGCTTCAGATTCAAATTCTCCCCTCCTCCAAAATCAACTGGAACCAGCATCAGTGAAAAGAAGAAGACTACTGAAGAATATTGCCTCTCACTCGCAGCTCCTCAGCCAGCCCAGATGCATAAGCAAGACTGATAGTATTGAAAACCACAGAGAAATCAGTGGGGGCCAGGTTGAAGGCTGTCAACCATCTCACTGGTTGAGACAGCAAAGGAGACTCCTAGGACATCATTTTTACCAAGAGTATAACTTTACTGAAAATTCCATGTGGGTACAGAAGTGGAAAAGCCAATTCTAACATGTTTGCATGCAAACAGCATAAGAAAACTTCCCCTTTTCCCCTGGTCCTTACACTGTCTTTTTGTCTAGCCAATCGGTTACGCTCATGTTGTTTTGGGAACAGTCTCTCCACCTCAGACTTTCCCAGCTCTCCAGACCTTGGAGAGCTGGATCTGTCTTAAGCTTCAAATTGGCACACTTGCATTCCTTTATCCTCCCGCTTTCCTGCTTGCATTCTAATGCATTCTTCCTCCCTCCCATTGCTGATATCTGGTTGTGAGCAGGGCTTACACAGAGAGCCAACTATGACAGATGCACTAATGTAACTCCAAGCCTGATAAAAGTCATGACGTGCAATCAAAGCCATCCTAATTCTATGAGAAGGTCTGAATTCTGATGGAAAAATCCAGTTTATGACAAAATAGTTCAAGTTTCTTGGAAATCTGCATGATGTGCACTTGGAATTCTTTTCATTGGTGTGCAACTGATCATTTTAAACCAGTTTATCTAGGCCTCAGTTTAAAAGTGAATAATTTAGATTTAGCTCTGTAAGTTTACATTACATGTTGTAAATGGATGTGTTACAGTTGTGCCTTAATGTAATCTATTTATAGTTTACCTGTTTAGCTACTTTAAGTCCTTACTTGAAAAAGTTAGATCGTGGTTTGTGTGACCCAATTGTTTTTGCAAGAAAGAAATAAAAATACAAATTCAACTATCAGCTGAAATAGATTATATGTATTGAATAAAAACATTGAATAAAAAAGTAGAAAAACAGCAAACACAGTATCTAATATATTAATGTGTTTATACATAATGCCAAAATAGAAATAAAAAGTAGTGGAATATATAATCAAGCTGATGGCTAAAATTAGATCAGTTTGCTTGGCAGTCTTATTCTTTGCCTTTCTATTGAGAAAGAGCCAATTCAAACAATGAGAGAGAATACATACCAAAAATCTATTGCTACAAATTGGGAGAGAAATTATTTTTCCAATGCTCTATAATAATTCTTTTAATTTCTTGCCATTTGACTTATTATTGATACATAAAAATAGATTTCATATGCTAAAGATAAGAAAACAGATGCATGTTTAACAAACAGCAATAATTTAAAATCATTTTAAAAACTTTATGAATTTCTCCTCAAAATTAATTAATAGAGAAGGCCAGATTCATGTCAATAATTGTCCTGGAACTATACTATAATTCAAGCTACATGGAATCTGTAGCTAATAACACTTAGCAATAGCACTGAGACTTATAAATCACTTCACAGTGCTTTACAGCCCTTTCTAAGCAGTTTACAGAATCAGCATATTACCCCCAACAATCTGGGTCCTCATTTTACTGGCCTTGGAAGAAAGGCTGAGTCAACCTTGAGCTGGTGAGAATTAAACTGGTGACAGTCAGCAGAATTAACCTGCAATACTGCATTCTAACCACTGCACCACACTAGCTCTAAATAATAGTTATTTAATATTCACTACTGAATATTAAAATTCATTTTAAATGAATTTTAAAATTAATAGGGTCCTCAAATTATAATGGCAATTGGAACTGAATTGCCATCATTAATTGAAGTGGTCATAAAGTGTGATATCACATGACTATGTCTGTCAGTGATGGCAATTCCAAACGTCTTCTATCTTGTCATTAAGCAAGGATCACAAAGGTCATTAAGTTACTTCCTGGTAGCTTCCTCATTGAACTTGGCTGTGGGAGTTTGTAAGGGAATGTAGGAAATTGTGATCACATGGCCAAGGTACAGTGCAACAACTGGAACTATATCACCAGGGGTGGGATATGATAGGGTTAACTATCGGTTCGGGATTGACGAGCTTCCCTGCACGCTGTCAGCCGTGTAAATCGTCACCAGCATGCTGTGTGCAGAGACGCAGCCTTTGAAACAGCCCTCTTTTCCTGCTTTATTAACTGCAGCTGTGCCTCGTTTGGCAGCTGAAGTTGAAAAATCAGGAAATAAAGATCAGGTAAGAGCCCGGTGGGCAGGTGGGCAAAAACATCAGCAGACATAGAACCGGTTCTATGTCTGCTGCTCTTCAGAGCTACCAGTTCTACAGAGGTGGACAGAACCGGTAGAAACCCACCCCTGTATATCACACTTTGTAACTAAATTTTGAAAGTGAATAGCATGTTTGTGTTTCCACTAATGTGACTACCACCCAGTTGCTTTGTTCTTGGTGCTATTTTTTCCTCATCATTATCACAAGGAAACATCTGGTTTTCTTCATAATTTGCAGTTCGATTCAATATGAACTTAAGAGCTTCTTTGGATACAAAACTGAAACATGCCACTGTTGAAAGGCTGGAAAATGCCTTTCTTCTGAGGGTTCGGTTTTCCTGCTGGGAGAACTCCAGTGCAAGGATTCAGACAACTGCTTGGAAGCTGGTTCTTTTTATTTTTCAGGAAGGCGAGAGATAGTAAGAAGTCTGCGTTCCTGGGGCTAGCTCTCTTTGTATAATAAACCCCTGATTTTTATACTTTTTCTCCTTTTGTGTGTGAGTGCTTGTGTTTGTATTTCTTAATGTTTTAAATCCTGTCAGGGGTTATCTTCATTTCCGCCGGAGGGTAAACTCCGTGGGGTGCAGAAGGCAAACTTTGCAGGGTAGTTTGATTGGATTATCAGTTTCCTAATGTTTTCTTATATTTGTTTTGTGGCAATCTCCTGTCTGCTATGGAATTTATTTCGTGTCTTTTGTCTATTTGTTTTGCTGATTTGGCATGACCTGTTGTTTGTAAGGGATTTCTTTTTCTTGTTTCCCTAGCTTTCTTAATTACTTGGCTTTTGTCTAGGGGGCTTCTTTCAATACCTTTTATTAAATCTCTTTTCCTATGCAAGTTTGTTTTATGGCTGGCCTGATGTTCCCTTTGGGCTTTTCCTGCTTGGGTGTCACCACTGTCCTCATGAAGTTCCCTTTCCACACCACAAAAAGGCTATAACTTCCTGTGTTATTCTGATAACATAGGTTTGATTATATATAATTAAAAAGTCAACACACACACACTCACACACACACACAATGTCTCAGGGGATAGTTTTGTCTTCCATTAACCCACTGTGAAAACATTAAGCAATTCTCTTCCTTAACATCTCCTCCAAACCCTGTTATTTGTTCAAAATATACAGGAATAGATCTGATTGAGATACCATATGCTTTTGTACTCTATCACCAGATAATGTAACATGTCCAACACTCTAGCAAAAGAAGACAGAAAGCAGTCAGCATTTTATTGACTTGCAGGCAGCATTCAGAAGAATGTGGATATTGTTTTTCCCAGCACTTTGAAATGTTACCATCCTAAATGGTCAAAGTTTACTTCATTTTACATTAAATTAAGCTCAAGAGAAAGAACGTAAATCACATGCTCACCAAGTCTTCTTCTGACAAGCCTTTGTTACCATGGAAACATTTTTTTTCCCACAGGCATCAATCAATGAGCCTGTGGAAAACAAAAGATTATAGTGCACCAATTATACTTCAGCCAAATTAGAGAGGAGAAAACTGATAGAAAATAAGATAGGAAGAACAAAATGTAACAAGAACTTTGCAGAGGAAAGGAAAGAAAATTAACGATGTTAATTTTAAAACCTAGAATTTTGAGGCACACACAAATACGCGTGCGCACACACACACACAAAAACACACAGAAGCAGTTAAACATGAGTGATAGGAATATTTTTGTACTATTTATCCAAGATCGAACTGGCTGAAAATGCCTGTTAGCTCCCTACTTGCCTCCCAAATAATACCTATTGATTCATATTTTTAAGATAAAATGTTTTGGAGAAGCTGCTACATTTCCTTATTTAAGCTTTGCCATTTGTAAGATAATGATATTTCTATGCCTAAAAGAGAGCCCTGAGTAGAATATTCAAGATGCTTTGTGCTGATGCATTGGAATGACTGTCATTCTTTGAGGAGCTGGCAATGTGACAGACAAGTTAAGGCCAAGCTTAATGTAAGACTATGAGCCTTTAAAAAGGAAAAGACATCCTGCCTGTCAAGACAGCCTGGCTGGGTATTCAGCAAAACAGTCCAGACAATGACCCTGAGCAGCACACAGTGGGGGTCACGATTACATGCCCCTTTGCTTGGAGTCATAGCTTCAGGCAAACAATAGACATTGTTCACACTCCATTGTTCAAGAGCATTTGAAACATTCTGGGGAGGGGGGGAAATCAGTGTTAAAACACAGCTGGAACATTCCGCTATTCTTTCAGGAAATTAATAGTATCAACTTTTTATATCCTGTTCTTTCTTCAGTAATGCTGCATTTTAACTGAAGAAATAACTATATTCTCCAGGATAGGCTAAGATATGATAAATAGATTGATACAGAGTGATTCCAGTTTTTTTTCCTGGTCAAAACTAAATAGGTTGGTAATTCTTACAATGGCTTTATTGCATTTATTCTTTATTGCTCTAACAAGCTTTCTAGCAAAAGCATTTGGGAACATTTCAATATTAATAACTGGAGTGATCTAATATGATGTTGCTGGATGTAATGGACTTCTATATGACTTCTTTTGGGTATGCTAGTGTTCCTACCATTCATGAACCTTTGAAGACTACACAGTAGCATATACTAACCAGCTAGCAGCTATCTGCCTTCTACACTAGGCATGTCCAACCCATGGCCTGCAAGCTACATACTGCCTTGGACGGCTAGCCTCATAATATTGTAAACTTGTGTGATTTTATATACATCACACAATAAGGGCAATTCCACTTCACTCAATGGGGCCCAGGCAAGCCAAAAGTTAAACACTTACACAAAGAGAGAAAACTTGTGTTGCAAAGCAACCTTTTTTTTGCTATATTCCCCATCACTGTTTCCAGTAATGCATTTGAGCTCTAGAGGTGTATTAGAAACTAATTAGAAGTGGTAGATAATTATAGTTTAGTTATTGTTTTGACGTGGCCCAGAAACATAGGAACCAAAACAAATGTTAGAAAATTTCTTCTGAGTTAATGCTGGAGGTGAAATGTGACCTCAGAAGCTAGAAAGGGCAATAGGTGCTTCAATATTTATAGTAAACTTGGTTAACTGATTGGTTTTGTTGTGGTTTGGGGGAGTTTGGAAGTTTTTTTTATGTGCAAAGATATATCTGCCAATATTTCAGAATCTAAACAGGAACATGATTAGTCTGAAAGTTAAGCAAGCATTGACCTATTTAGTACATGGATGGAAGATTTTCAAAGAATAGGACGGAGGGTAGATTGAAAAGTCAGAGAAAGTAGCAGAAGACGACAGCAATGGCAAACCACTTCCAAACAATGCCCAGAAAACTGCATGATTGGGTTTGTGTAGACCAGAAAAAGCATAATTCAAACTCACCAAACTTTCTCCAGAAGCCGTCTTTGATTTCTTACAACCCACTAGGATGTTGGAAAGGAGGCCAGCAGCATAAGTGTGAAAAGTGAAAAGTATAGTCCCACCTCTGGTAGGGCAGAAGAATCCATGAACAAGTTTAAAATGAGTAGGATTCAAAAGGGGTGTGTGGATGTGGGGGGGGGGGGAACCTTTCCCACAGGATCACAATGGGGAAAGTAGTTGGGGAATGTCTCAAAATGCTGCAAATTGCTCAATTCATTCAAAATAAGTTCCATTAAGAATCAAAACAGCAAATGTATTTCTTAGAGCAATTAGGTATTTTGGAGCTAAAACTTTCCTTTTGTTCAAAGCATTTAAGCACACACACACAGAGAGAGAGGGGGGGGGAAATAAGTGAAGTGTTAGTTGTTAGGCCTGCTCACCGTGGCCATCATCATAAAGTATTTATCTAAAGATAAAGTATTTATAATAGGTAGAATGGATTCATAGAAATTTTTCATAACGCACTGTGTATTTGATACACTGCTAGAGAAATAGGTTATTGGGTGAATGTAATGAATTTGAACAAAATATGTGCTGAGAAATTGAGTTTTGTTATACCATCTGGGAAATCTCTTCCACTCAATAGTTATAAAGGCCCCAGTTTTCCAGTATTCTGCAAAAGCTTCTTGTTTTGTTTTCTTTTTAAAGTGAAAAATATTTTAAAAGAAGCCGCAAATCGGTTTCTTTTTCATTTCACTTCTTTAAAAGGTTGGATCTACAGCTTGATTTTTTTTTGCTGAGATTACTCTCCAGAAGTAGGCAGTGCCGAAACTTAAGGCATGTTACAGTGATTCATAACAGAATTTATTTACTCAAAAATAGATTGTAGGGATATAAACGGCACAATCCATTTCAAAATGATCATCTTGTTCCACTGATTTAACACATTGCAAATGCAGATACCTTAAATATTATTCAGTAATACAAGATGCCAGAGTAAGGAGGGACAGAGGTTTTAGTGATCCACAGTTCTAGGTTAAAATTATAGCAATCATGTGATCAGAACAATTAAGCATTGCCTGACCTTCAATGACTTTGGACAAATGGAACCATTGAAAATAATTTATTTGGTCTGCAGAGGCGGCCAAAATTCATGGCCCAAGAATGAAAATTGGAGCAGGGATATTTGGGAGTATCACAATGGTCGAGAGGACAGCAGCAGCCATGTGATTGAAGCCTCATCTTTTTTTTTCTTTTTTTACAGATGTCAAAGATGTAAAAATGGTTCAGAATAATCCTGATTTTGTTGGATCCCCCCGTCCTGACATCCCTGATCAGATGGACCCAGATTCAAACTGCACAATTTCTCAGTGCCTGGGACCTATCATCTCTGCCACGACCCACTCCAGATTTGGTTAATTTAGATATCTCCTCCTATATGCCTTATTGTTGGGGTAGGGTAGGGTAAATAGGATAGGATTGTTTTTCTTCTGCTCTCAATATCTCCTTTCTCTGTCCCAAAAATCACAATAGAGAATTACCCTTTTTCTTGTATGAACCGTTTTAATTTGTGGAATATGCCATACATTTTCTTCACTAAAGGAACTCTTTTTGTTCTTCATTTCACTGTATTATTACCAAAATAAACAAAAAATAAGGGTTGTGAAATATTTATAAGAGAGTGTAGTTTGAGAACCTTTCCACAGATTTCTAGGAAACTGCTCATATTTTAGCCTTACTAATAATCTAGATTTCCTGTAAACATTATCCATTAAAATAGGAAAAATATGAGTCCTTTAAAAAGAGATTCAGCTTAATACTTGTTCTGGCAAAAATGGATGCTTCTAACTTTTTTGCAAATTTCATCCCATTATGATAAAAAGAAACAAAATCATTGTACCCAGATTATCTGTTTTCCCCAGATTAAATAATAAGAGAACAAATATTCAAATCAAGTCACATGTTTCTGGAAGGGAAGTAGAATGGATTGGGCCATTTAGAGAACTTGGAAAATATCCATTTGTTCTCTATGTCATCATACTAAATGCATAATTTAGGGCAAAAAGATTTAACATTATTGGAAGAACCTACTGCATATTTATTTAAATAAATAATGCACCTTTGAGCATATTTAAGTTTTTTTTTGTGGAAAGAAGTCCAAGAGGAGGAAGAGGACGAGGTATAATGGGTGTAGTCATGTCACACTGATAGGCAGGACTGAATCTCATTTTCCCCCAGTTTTCTTGGCAAAAAATAAGATTGGGTTCCTCTTAGTTTATTTTACCATGTAAAACCTGGTTTGCAACACAGCTATTATTTTGTGTGCCAAAAATGAAGTTGTTTTTGTAAAATTAATTAGTGTCACTGGATAAAAAAAAAATGAGACCCTTGGCCCAGACGCCACTGATTCTCTACCCCAGATGGTGATGATTAAGGAAAAAAAGGCAGTATAACCACAATAAGAAAATATATATTTATGCAACTATTACATATTAAGATGTGAATTTGCCTTTGTATACTGCATAGCAAACTATAGAAGAGTTGTGGAGTCTTGGTGCTTCCTGAGCTTGGTTGTTGGCTTTCAGATGTTTCATTATTGGTGCACTGAGGATGCTATCTAGTCAGGTAATAAAATGTCTGCAAGGCAACAACCAAGCTCAGACACCACCAAGGATTCCATGTTTCCATATGATGAGATCATATTTGGGGAATATTACATTGCTAGCCAGCCTTTTCTTTTACACTTGTACCTACAGGGTATGCACCAATATATATTCACAATCTGTGGTCATCAGTGATGGTGTCATCACATCATTGATTAAAATTGGGTGACTATTGTTTCAGTTCCCATAAGGTCCTGTCATCATTGCGAATGTAAAATGGCAACCTGCCTCTTTTTACTACTGCCAGAGAAGCTCAGAAATCCTTGCATGTCATCAGTTGACTGATAAAGACAAGACTGTGGCATCCTCATTTCCCCTAAATACAATGAAATCATGTATAACATATATCATTTAACTTACCAGTAATCTAATGTTTGTTCCTTTTCCACAGAGCCAGAAAAAAACAAAAATAAATATAAAATGCCCTGTGCCTTATTACTAACACTCAAAAATTAAATCTGAATTAGTACCTCACTTTATCCTATTGAATTGCTATGCTAAAAGCAAATTAATCCAGAGAAAGTTGGAAAAATCAGGCAGATTTACCCTTAACTCAACATTGGCTTTTATGGGATTTTATGGACTTTATGTTACAGTAGAGCTAAACTGTTTGCAATTCTTATTTGTTCATGCTGAACTTCTCTCATGCAAGATGGTTTATTCATATTACAGCTAGAAAATACTTTTTATGATATTGATCCAGTGTTAACTAAGAATAACATTATAGAAGAAGACTTTTATATTTATACCAATAATAAACAATTAATTGCATCCATCCTATACCTGCCAATCCTTGTTTCATTGGTTGGGGTACTTAGATGTTTCTTCTTCTTCTCAACAGCTGTGACTTAATCCTTGTTCTGGCAAAAATTGATGATTCTAATCTTTTTACAAAGGTTCTCTCAGCAGAGTTTCCTCTGTGGCTTCAACTCTCACACAAATAATTGTTTTGCAGTCATATTATGCAATTATTATTATTTTCTTTCAACAGAGAAAAGCCCCTGAGATGTCATGCTGATCTGCTGAGGTATGGTTCAGTACCTGCCGTTTTTTTGTTTTGTTTTTAATGAAACAGGCTTTACTTCAAAACTATAATTGATTCCTGCTAGTTTGCATTAAAAATGTTTTTGGTACATCCCTTCTTTCATTCTAAGCAACATTCGTATAAATAAATCTTTCAAACACAGAGGTAAAAGTGTTTTAGAAAATTCAACAGAATTTTCTTATACATGATTTGTTCTAATCAGTGCATTTTAAATACAGCGTGTGATTCTCCCACCTCCTCTAAGTTATTTTGGGCTTCCCCGCCCCCCCCTTTTGTAATCTTATATTAAGTTTACACATGCAAGGTTTCTGCCTACACAAAATTTCCCCAAAACATCCTGAAATAATGTCACAGAAATCCGTAGAGCTGTTCTGTAATAGATGTTTTTCCCTCACTAAATCAATTCAGGGGCTAATTGGGGTGGAAGGTGACTATCTCTAGTGGTTATAAATACATTTGCATTGCTATCAATCTTTTTACACAGCCAATATTTAAGCAGGCAGAAGGAGAAAGGGCCATCAAGTTTAACTACGTAGGCAATACTGCCATCAAGTGGCAAAATTATTAGTTGGCACTACTATGAAATAAAGCAGGAGCACATTAACAGTGCAAGGGACAGGGAAGAAAGGAGACTGGATCTTGAAATAGATTGTTACTGGAATGGACCGAAGCATTTACGGTATAGCATTGTTTGTGGTTCATGCTGGTACTTTCCAGATTGGGTTACTAGAACATGGTTTTGTTAAGCCATCTTTGAAAAACTGTCATTTTTGCCTCTGCTCATTTTGGCAGTTTGCAGAGCATGTGAGTGGCTGATCCCCTTCATGATTGCTATATAAAAAATAATCCTATTTAACCTTTCATGACTTGACAGCCTCAGACACCAAGTATTCAGGAGTCTGCTATTCAGGAGTCCTCTTTTTATTAACCCCTATTTAAGACTCTTGAGGGACAGTTGAATTTTTACCCACACTAGGCCTCCCACATATTTTTCTTCCTGCAAAATAGCACACGTGATCAAGTAGCCTTAAAAATGGAACAAAGATAGACAGGAAGTTGTTCCATCTCAAAAGACTCTAACTAGGCAGATAGTAACTCAAAATAAGAGTTTTATCTGTAGATTAAATGCCAGATTTCCATAGCATCAAATGTAATATCTGTCCTGTGTCAGAATCATTTTTCATATGGACAGGTTTTCAGGATGCCAGGCAGCTCATTTAAACTAGATGGGCTTTAACATTTCAATTGTTTCATTTGTTTGATAGCACTCTTGCTATTTGCACTATTATTTAAAAGTTTAAAAGCATTGGTCTATGATTGCTTTGAGAATTCATTTAAATTTAAGGGCAGCATCCTAAAATCACAATGCACCATTTTGTGATCTGAAAGTCACATGCACATCTTGAAAGTCTGGGATTTAACCTCCAAGTTCATTTGAATGATAGCCACAGAATTATGTTTAAAGTGATGGGGCAAATCATTACAAACATGGGGTTATAATCACATTGATTGTATTCAATTTTAATTTAATCACATCTATGTTTTAATTAAATCATAAAAAAAATTCTTATCTACTCTGGGCAATAATTATTCTCAATTTTATTTAATGAGTCCCATCAGTGATGTCCATGTGAATATTCATATAAAGGGGCCTTTCATTCCTATCTGCCAGCATTGCCTCCAATCAAGAGCAGAATTGGGAGAGAAAGTTGAAAGGTACAATGAGCAAAGAACTTTGCTTAGCCAACATTTTCATGGAAAGATATGAGGAACACTAAACAGTATACTGCCTCCAACTTCATTACAGTTAACCTTTGCAGAAGCAGCCATTGATATTTCTTCCATCAGTTTATCTGATTTGAATTATGAACTGATAAGAGTATAAGATAATAAATATCTAAAAAGAATCTCACAGAAGACCATGGTCTACTTTATAATGTTTCTCACTGCAGGTTAAGATGCAGCTGTCTTAAGTTACAAGAAAACAGATTCTAGTTGAGCAATAGGCTTTGCTAACAAAACAAAACTAGAATAGTGAAATTGATCAAGCTAGTGAAGTAATTGTTAGGGTCCCCCTTTAGATATGTGTTCTGACCCAACCTGGTTCCAAGAGAGCAAACACAAGACAAAAGCAGCAGCCCCCACCTTTTAAAGTTTAATCTACAAATTCTGTTTCCAACTAATTCCAACTAAGGCTGCTTCCAACTAATTAGCTCCGACAAGAAAGAGCCTTGCCAAGTTGTTGTTCAAGGCTGCCAAAAACCGACAGATAAGAAAATAGTTACAAGAGTTTTCAAATACTATTATGTCCATCAGGCTGAGTTTCAGAGTATCTTTTCCTTCTGCAAAGAACGCTTCTTCAAACCTGGCTTTTATCCTCTTGAGGGAGGGGCCATTACCTTGCAGCCTTAATCCCGAGTCACCTGTGCTGCTGTAACTGCTCTTTCCTATGATCAATCCTGCACGCACGCGCACTTGGCACGGCTCCTTGGGAACCTCCTCATCACTGCTGCCAGCCCCCACAATCTCTGAAGGCAGCAGTCCACTCCCTGATGGTCCTGGCCCCTCACCTGAGTCCTCGCTCTCCTCCACCGTCCGCACCTGCTTCCGGCTAACCAAAACAATATGTTCAAGCAAGAGCTAGGTTACCATTTTTCAAAGATACTTTGATTTGGATTTTTTCAGCAATAAGGTTTTACTTGGGTGAATAGTCCTTGCCAACTCTTATTATTCTACCTTAAGCTCTTTGTATTTTTGCACATTAAGTAATAATTCAGTGAGTATATTAGAAAAATAGAAAAGTAGATGTATGACCTGTTCAGTTTTGTTACACTTAATTTTGCTGAATCTTCCTCAGGTTTGATATGTGATTTTTTATAAATGACTCCTCTTCACTCATGGGAATAATATTGTTAGAGTTTTAGATATGAAATTTATTATACATTTGTACCTCTGGAATACTTAGAAAGACTTGTTTCATCATTCTGAGTAAATGTACATGTCATTAAAAATGAAAGTGAAGAATTTCTTCAGAACACAGTTTTAAAGAGGCATGCACAATACATGGCATACAAATATGTGGAAAATGTAGCATATGAAATAAATAATGGCTTATTACAGCCACGCAATACATAAAAAGATAAAAGCTGTTAAGTTGTAGGAATAGAACAGTGTAAAAATTACAAATATAAATGCTTTTTTAAAGAAAAAAAGAAAAACCACCTCCCTCCACATGCCAAATTGTGTTACAAAGCGCAATTTATTTAAAATATTTCTATCTTGTGTAGGCAATTAATAACATCAATAAGAACTCAGAAATAAAAACATCAAAACAGCAGAGAATTGCTAAAGCAGCAATTAGAATATTAAAAGAGCAGCTTGATAGATATATTGAACAAGCTCTAAAAAGAAAGGGATTTCAAACAGAGACAGACAGTGGTGTAACAGATAAGGTTCTACAGAATAACAGAATTGGAAGGGACCTTGGAGGTCTTCTAGTCCAACCCCTGCTCAAGCAGGAGATCCTATACCATTCTGTACAAATGGCTGTACGATCCTTTCTTAAAGCCTTCAGTGATAGAATACCCACAAATTCCTAACACAAGTTGTTTCACTGATTAATTGTTCTAACTGCCAGGAATTTATCCTTATTTCTAGGTTGGTTCTT
Source organism: Notechis scutatus (assembly GCF_049901735.1). Classification (NCBI taxonomy): domain Eukaryota; kingdom Metazoa; phylum Chordata; class Lepidosauria; order Squamata; family Elapidae; genus Notechis; species Notechis scutatus. The sequence goes on from NC_142010.1 coordinate 213,685,067, forward strand.
TCCTTGATTTAATTTACATCCATTGCTTCTTATCCTGCCTTCAGGTGCTTTAGAGAAATAGATTGACCCCTTTTCTTTGTAGCAACCCCAGAAATACTATAACAATGCTATCCTGTCACTCCTAGTTCTGGATCTTCATGCTAGAAGCAGAGCCCTAGTTAAGCCCTGGGAATATTTATCCATAAGTAAATATGCTTCCAATTTCTTTCCGAGGGGGAGTTAACCCTTCCACTCACCCTATTCTATAAGTAGACCACACTTAACATCTGCTCACTTTAATAGCAGTTCGAATTAACCATCATCTCAGAAAGGGTGCTTTACAGCCTGTAAAACACTTTGGACTGTCACCAAATGTCAGCCACACAACATTGTATAATCACGATTGTAACCTGGTTGCTTTGATTACTGTTATTTGCAATCTTTTTGCAAGATTCTGAGAAAATCAATAGGGAAGCAGTCAGGGAAGGTTGTAATCCCCTCTACTGATTGACAGTATTTATTTGGTAAGAATTGCAAGAAGTGTGCATGACTTTACATATCTCACTTCAGTGGTGAGATCCAAATTTTTTTTACTACTGGTTCCGTGGGCGTGGCTTGGTGGGCGTGGCAGGGGAAGAATACTGTAAAATCTCCAGACAGAGGTGGTATTTGCTGGTTCTCTGAACTATTCAAAATTTCCGCTACCGGTTCTCCAGAACTGGTCAGAACCTGCTGAATACCACCTCTGTCTCACTTTATTTTCACAAGGATGGTCTTAAATTTAATTTTCCTTTCAAACACAAGTATTTAACCATTCACAGAACAGTCTTACACATTCATGTTTAAATCAGATGGGTCAATGACATATAAAATTGGCAGTCAACACAATATGTGGTTTATAGCAATAGCACTTAAGACATTGTTTTGGCAGAGCTAGCAGCAGAATGAGACGAGGAGGTTGAGGGAGAGCCTGGGCCAGCTTTGAAGCCTTTGGAAGGCTCTGATAAGGAAACAGCATCAGAGGCAGAGCCATGCCTTCCGTCTTCCCTCAGGTAGAGAGGCAGCTGTCTTTGCAACTGAGCTGAGTAAGGGGGAGGAACAGATGGAGCTCATCCCAGATGTGTGCATGCACAGAGAGGAAAAGAGAGGAGAGCAAAGGAAAACAATAAGCTGCCTCCCAAGGAAAAGAGACATGGATGCTAGGCAGCCCCTCTCTTGCTAGGAAATAGATAGTAGGGGTTTGGGAGTGGTGGTTTTCACAGACCACCATTCATTTTTAGGATACAGCAAGAAATTTGAATTTCTTGGCCAGAACCAGGTCTGTTCCGACTGATTACATTTGGTTTTTGTTATTTGTTCCTACCCTGTTTGAAAAGGGGTTTGTTTTTACTCGCGACTAAGCAACTTATCATTACTTGCTAGGGCTGGGCCAGAACAGACATACACTGATTCATAACGCTTTACAGCACTCTCCAAGTGGTTTACAATGTCCACATATTGCTCCCAACAACCTGCGTCTCCCAACAATCCCAACAATTTTACCAACCTCCGAAAGATGGAAGGCTGAGTCAACCTTGAGCCAGTCATGATCAAACTCCTGGCAATAAGCAGCTAGCCTGCAATACTGCATTCCAACTACTGTACCACCACGGTACTGATTAAGGTGTCAGATTAGCATTGGGAAGATACTTTCAGCCGGTCTTTGAGTCTTGAAGATTTGCCCTAAAGTAAATAAAGACACTAGCTCTTCTGTAGGGCAATGATGGTTTAATCTAAGATGAACAAACAACAAACACTCTCTTCCAGCAAAAACTAACCAGGCCAGGTTAGTGTTGAGTATTCCTACTCCCCATTCCCTTTTCTTATTACAACAGCCATACCCACGCCTACATGCAGCTGCACTCCTGGCCCTGCCTAACCCATTATTCCTCCTGGCTGACAGTTCACCATAGTAATGCCTAACTCCCTATCCTATTCCACCTCTCCATAACTGATACCCACCTTATGCCAACTTCACCATCCACCCGGTCTGTTCACATTCACCAACTCCCATCCATGTGTTCCCAGCTGGCTCCCACATCGATGTGTCACAAAGCGAAGTCCCTGCCACTGAGAATATGCCAGCACATGCCCAGCTGTCAAATCAAGCCTCTGACGGCCTGCAGGATCTCAGATTGGTGTCATGTTGACCGCGTCATTACAGCGCGACTCCCAGCGCAGTCTGACATCAGGCGGCTTGCAGCACGGCAGGAGACAACGCCGTGGCACCCACAGCTCAAGGACGATTCTTGCCAAATCCCGGCGAGCTGGCGGGCTCCGAAGCATTGATGCACTCGGAGCCTGACAGGCAGTCCCCTCTACCATAGATCCGCCTGTAAAACAGGGAACATATTATTACCAAGGATATCCCCTTTACCCTCCCCCCTGCTTTCATAGGGTGTTGTTTATGGAATTGTCGTTGTAGATGTGGAACATTTACATGTGTGTGGCTAACCCATGAGGCATCTGCCAGAGGATACCCCTTCCATTTAACCAAATATTGCAGGATCCCTTTCCGTACCCGGAAATCAAGAATGGCCTCTATCTCATAGTGATTGTCCTTTACTGAACCAGGGGACTGTTCACTGGGCTTAGGTTTTCCTGGTTTAATGAAACTGATATGGAAAGTTGGGTGTAATTATTTGAACCGTGTAGGTAATTTTAACTGTACGGTAACAGGATTGATCACACAGATTATGGGGAATGCTCCTATGTATTTGGGGCCCAGATTTTTACATGGGACTCCCAATCTCAAATATTTGGTGGACAGATACACCATATCCTTTACATGGAATGGTTATTGGTCAGTCTGTTTTTTATCAGCCTGGTCTTTAGACACTTGGAAGGCATTCTGGATCGCTTTGTGTAGTTTTCCATGTCTCCATAATCTTCTTGGCCCAGATGGTGGCCGTAGTGGGGTCGTTTTTCGCCTGGGGCCACTCTGGAATTGCCACAAAATCCATTCCATACACAATGTTAAAAGGGGTATGTCCTGTGCTGCTGTGCACCACATTATTATATTCTATTTCAGCGAAGGGTATTAGCTTAGCCCAGTCCGTTTGTTGGTATGACACATAGCAGCACAAATACCGTTCTATCGCTACATTGGCCCTCTCTGCAGCCCCATTGGGGCTGGGGTGGTATGCTGTACTTAGTTCTTGACATGAACATATAAGTTGTAAAAACTCTCTCCAAAATTTAGCTGTGAACTTCACTCCCCTGTCCAGGGGTGGGATCTTACCGATGTAACTACCAGTTCGGTGATTTACAATTTACAATTTGCACACGCATGCAAATCATGTAAATCGTCATCAGCTTGCTGCCTGAACAGCTGAGCATTGCGCATGGGTGTGCAGCAGTTGAAAAAGCATTTTCCCTGCTTTTTCAACCACAGCTGTGCTGCGCAAAGCAGCTGTGAGTGAAAAAACAGGAAATAAAGGTCAGATAAGAGCCCGGCGGGTGGGCCAAAATAGCAGCAGACATAGAACCGGTTCTATGTCTGCTGCTCTTCAGAGCTACGGGTTCTACAGAGCTGGACAGAACCGGTAGACTCCCACCCCTGCCCCTGTCAGATATGTCATGGTACCCCATGTAAGCGATAAATATGCTTAATAAACATGCCAGCTAATCGACATACCAAAGGAAGGCCAGTACAGGGGATAAAATGCGCCTGCTTGGAGAATAGATCTATGATGGTCCATATGACCGTATAACCCCAGCTACATGGCAGGTCTACAATAAAATCTTGCCATGGGCAGTGAGGATCCAAGACTGTAATAATCCCAATGGCCTTCCTGGCCTTGGTTTCACTGTAGCACACACAGGACATTCTTTAATATGTTTCACCAGATATAACATCTTCAGAAACTCATAGTGGGCAGCCTGTTTAGCATCGTGACACCGTTTTAAGACCATGACCCTTAATTTTGGAGGTATATACAGATTCATACCCTTCCATGCCATTCTGTCCCGCATTTCACATAATGTGGGAATTCTCTTTCAACCATTGATCATGTTGTATCACTTCTTATAGTTCTGTCGTCAGTCGGGACCTCAATGAATACACAGAATCGCATCTCGGGATAAAAGGTTGTACTACCTCATCTCTCTGGTTGTTATATTGCGGCAGCCGGGAGAGTGCATCTGCCATAAAGTTCTTTCTGGCAGGCATATACTTCAATACAAAGTTAAATAGATGGAAATATAACGGCCAATGTACCTGTTTAGGGGAAAGTTTCTGTGGTGATTGCAGGGACTCAAGATTCCAGTGGTCAGTCCACACCTCAAAGGCCTCCAGAATGTTAATACCCAATGAACTGCAAATTCCTCCTTCTTCCAGATAGCCCAGTTTCTTTCTGTTGGACTGAGTTTTCTAGAGGTGTAGGCACATGGTTGCAACACCCCATTTGTTTCTTTGTAACAATACAGCCCTCGCTGCCATATCATTAGTGTCTGCCTGAATCACAAAGGGAAGGTCAGGATTAGGGTGCTTCAAGACTGATTCTGGGAGAACAACTGTTTAAAATTTTCGAAAGCCTGCTGACATTTGTCTGACCACTCGATTAGACTCCCTGGTTTGCATTTTGTCTGTTAACTGCTTAGTCTTTAATAATTCAGTTAACAGTAATGCAATCGTTGCAAATGAGGGAATAAATTGGTGGTAAAGGTTTACAAAGCTTAAAAAACTGCAACTGTTTGCGAGTGGTTGGAGCCTGCCATTCAATCACTATTTTCATCTTCTGGGGGTCCATTTCTATGCCCTTTCCAGAAATCCTATAACCTAGATAATCTAACTGAGAACAGTGGAACTCACACTTGGATAGCTTTACGTATAATTGCGCTTTTAAAAGCTTGTCTAGAACTTGTTTCACAAGTCTTACATGATCGCCCATATTGTTGGAATTAATCAGGATATCAATCAAATATACCAACACACCCTGGTATAAATGTTCATGCAAAATTCCATTAATGAGTTGCATGAAGACTGCTGGACCCCTTGCAGCTCAAAGGGCATGACCTGGAATTGATAGCTTCCAAGCAGACAATTGAAAGTTGTGTTCCACTTGTCTCCTTCACGGATCCGTACACGATAGTACGCTTCCCTCAAATCCAATTTTGTGAATATTCATCCCTTTGCCAACATGGCTAACAGGTCCTTGATAAGAGGCAAGGGATATAGTGGTTCTGCGTTGAGACCCCTAAAATCAAGGGAAAGTCTTAACTCACTGTCCTTTTTCTCTCTGAATAGTACCAGGGCTACTATATGGGCACATCCCGGTTTAATAAACCCCCTCTCCAGGTTTTTATCGATGTATCTGCGCATTTCCCCCAACTCTTTGGGAGTCATAGAATACATCCGGGGTTTAGTAGCTCGATCGCACAATCCCAGAAGTAGCATCCCGGAAGTAGCTCGATTGCACAATCAGTAGCACGATGTAGTAATTGATCACTCCCACGCTTGTTAAAAACCTCGGTGAGATCATTGTACTCACTAGGATACTTGGGAGTCCCCGAACCAGCAGCAAAGCCATTCACTGCAATTGGTGGTGCAGTCTCCACTACATCATCTCCTGATGGAAGTATCGTATCTTCCAAAAACCTTCCTCCCACTGAATAGTTGGACACCATTTGTCAAGCCAGGACAGTCCCAAATTCACAGCCTGTCATACGTTCCACCACCACAAAGATTTTCTCCCAATGGTGTCTTATATCCATCTGCACCATTTCCATCCTATGTGTAGAAGGGGCACCCCCTCAATATTGAACTATCCACCTGTTCAAAATGTATCAGTTTGGCCAAGCGGAAGACCCATAGGCCTAACCTACTCATCACTGCCCATGTTACCAAACACCGGGTACACCCCAAATCAATTAGTGCACCAAGTTTTAATTTCTGATTTGTTCTCATGTTAGTAATAGCCACTGAATTAATAAAAGGGTGAACTGGTCTACTTACCACCAAGTCATCCACTCCCTCCTCCGTCTCAAGTTCTAAAGGAGACGGCTTCATGGGATTGGATGGCACCTCATCAGGGGATCGCTCTGGTTCGATGTTGGCCTCCGTTTGGACCACTCCAGTGGAACGTTCCGGGCTTTGTCTAGCACTAGTTCAGACGCTCTATTAGGTGACTTCTGTGGTATTCTGGAAACGTTCAGAGGTGGTATCGGACATTCAGCAGCTCTGTGCCTTGGTTGTTGCAGCGAAAACAGGTAAAGACCCCTCGCCCTCTTTGGGGTTGGGGCTTTGATGGGGTGGTTGCTCTGGGCCCCAGTAGCCCCCTCCAAATCCCAGGTCCTGTCTCACCATGTACTTTAAGCCTGCGCAACCCCCGAATTCAATTCAATAGCTGCTCGATACCTATTTTAATTTGTATTCCTATAATCCGTATTTTAGGAATGGGAGGTTTGGCTGAAATAACCATAACCTAAAAATTGAACAGGCATGTATGCAGAGAAGGTAAAAGCTTGTTGAAATGATCCCTTTGGGAGGTAGATTAGAAGGAACCAACTTTTAAGGATCAGAGCAATTTTACCAGGAGAGAAAGACCAGACACTGAGCACACAGATCACTCCCTCCCCCTCCCCATCCAAAAGCAAATATTAAGACTGTAGATCAATAAGACAAGGGCTTAGGCAAACAAAATCTGTAAGCACATTTCTACCATGTAGACTTGGTGGCTTCCAATCCTCTAGTTAGTGCCTGGCAGCCTAGCTGCGAAGGATACAGGTGAGTGGGGATAACTGTTTGAGAGCAAGCACAAAAGTACATTGTAACCTGTAAAGTTTTGCTGCTACTTTTAATTCATTGGGTCTCAATTGAAAATGATTTGTTCCTACTGATTTTCTGGTTGTCAACGGTACTGTATGTCTTGCACCTGTCTAGAAACCCAGGCTAACAGCAAGGGCAGCTGAGAGATTCACCTGCCTTGAACCAATCAGCAAAGCTTAAGGAAAGATTAAATGTTATAGATACTTAAAACAGGGAAGGGATTTAAGGCCCTAGAAATAGTCTTCAGTTTCCAAAAGCAACTTAAGCATGTGGCTTCACATACCATGACTTAATTAGAATCGTTATTTATCACTTTGTCTTGTTAACTAAGTCTTCATCCCTTCCTCAGTTTCAGATTGACACTGGATTGCTTGATATGGAATTCACCTTCACCCAGCTAAGTTCTTGTCTACAATGAACTGCACTTTCCTCATTTTGCCTTTTGCTTTGATGTTGAGACTTCTAAGTCTTTTCCTTAATACTGTTAATGAAAGTGTTGTCTGGTTCCTGAACGGTTACTGAAACCAGACCTCAAAACTTCTGCGGGTGCAGTAACCCCACTGTCGTGTAATTTTGATTTGGGTGCCCTTCAACTAGCCCAGTTTTCAAAATGTCAGCATGCTGTGGTTACATGCTTGTGGTTTGTGATCTTCCCTCCTAGCTTCCTGCAAACAAATCAATGGGGAAGCTGTGATCACAAGATCCCCTCTTAATTATACTAACCATGGATCTCTGTCATTAAGTGGCATGGACACATGACATTCTGCTTTATAACAAATTACTTAGCAATGGAAATTGAGTGGTGCGGTGGCCTACAGATGAAGATGCTCACCCACCCACCCCACTCGCAAGGTTGAGAGACCAATTTTAGGCAGCAACAGATGTTTCTCTATCAGGGCACAAAAAGAAAATATCTGTTACAAACTCCACAGAGGTGTCAAGAAGGGCATCCGGCTAGTAAACATTCAGCCCCACTCAGTTGCCCTGACTCCAGCCCGAAACAAGGGATTAAAAAGGAAAAAAAGGGGGGGGGGGGAAAGTTAGCAATGCAAATTCTGGTTCCAATTACTGTTGTTAACCAAAGATTATCTGATACAAATGGAACAGATAAGTCAAATAAATATTTCACTTTGTTTCATTTAGCATAAATATATGTAGAGCTAATGCTTTGAAGCCTCTAAGGAAATATTATTTACCCATATTTTTTTTTTTAGAACGAGTTCAGCACAGGTATCAAAGAGTTTTATTTTGAGCAGCTCTATCTCCAATTGGAATATTCCCCCAGTAAGTTTGAATTTGTGTTAAGGAAGTAATTTAGAAGTTTTAAATATGAATCAGTGGTATTTTATTCCCATACTGATCAATGAAAGCAGTGATTCAATATATAAGGACAGATTAACTTGGCAAATGATTCTTAGGCATGATGGATAGATTAGCTGCGTAATTATAGTTAAGAATAATATACAGATGATTTGACACTTTCATGCAGTCTTTTCTAACTTCCAGAAATTAAACTGTAGGCTTTTTCCTTTCACCAATGAATGTTAACTTGGGAGTTTATTTGGTGGCCTTAGGCTACATAATTACATAATAGTCTTCTCTAGTCCGAGAACTGCTAGTTGCCTCACTAGAGTCAGCTCTTAAAAAAAATAGTCTTGCAATCTTCCAGTACGAATAGCATGGAACTGAGCTAAGCAAAGAAACAAGAGCAATGAATTTACTCCAATATGCTTCATGAATGTAAGATCAAAATGTACATTTTTCTGGCAATTTTGTGTGGTTTCAAGCATGGAAGCCTTGCATCAATCTATTTCAAGGTTGGAATGGTTCATTTCAGTTTTCTGTGACCATAACATTTGAAATTTGCTGCTCATAATGGCTAGGTTTCATTCTAAGTTTGGAACCGCATATTTTGTTCTGACCTTGAAACAAATTCTTGGAATACATGAATATTGTTTCAAGCTCACATACTTAAAAAGATATATTGAGCTTCATACGTTTTTACATACCATTAATCTAAAGTATGCTGGTGATATTTTATCTTTCCACCCTGCCACCTATCTTTCTCATTTTGTTGGATTCTTTTTTTTTTACCAAAAGCCCTTTCTGTCTCAGTGCTTGAAAAAAGGAGGACCAACAATTCTTGAAGATGAGGAGTCTTTGATCCTTGCAGGTTTACTTCCCTTTGGCTGACATTCCGTACAATTTTTCTCATTTTCAGAATTTCAAACTAGTTTAAGATGGATTTTTAATACTAGGATCGCACCATACACTTCTACTTCCCAATTATTCCAAGCATAGGCACTCAACATTAGAAAGCATGTAATAAAGTTGAATGTCTATATCTGGCATAGTCATTAAACGAAAACACCAATACATAAAGCTGTCTGCAAGCATCCACTTTCTTATCACTTAAGATTCATTAATTCAGTGCTAACAAAAAAAATGAAAGCAACGGTTAAAAAAAACTACCTTTATTTTTCTTCTTCTTCATCCATTACATATTTTTAAACAGGGATGTGTTTTATTATTCATACATTCAGGCAATGTTGATTTTATTAGTTTAGACCGGGAAAAAGCATATAAATGCAGACATTGTTGATTTAACCTGAACACAACTGTGTAACTTTCTACTGACCAAGTCATGTGTGAGAACATTCTCCTTAGCATTAAAATGGTGTACTTAAAATATTGCTGAACAGCAATGTCTAGATTCCAGTCTTTGCAGTAAACGAACAAGCTTTACATTGATTTAATCTTCATTATAACTGGATTAATATACACAGTGTTATGTGAAAGGAATTCTGATCATATAAACACTGTACAGGGCAAAGAAAACCTTGAAACGGCTAGGTGTATGATAAGAAATATATACCAAGTATTTACAAATATAATAGAGAAAAGAAATTTGGTCAAATACTGCAAAGAAGGTGTTAACCACCTACCTTTTTCCTTTTTTAAAAAATCAGCCTCTTTTAGCGCTTAAAATATAATCAGCTGAAATGGTCATGGAACGTTTTTACCAAATCATTTAGTTTATGTTTTTATTGGTCAGATCAAGTTGGTAAATTAAGAATATATTACAATTATTAATAGCATCAGTGATTAACAATAGCCAAATTTGCACAATGTGTTTATATGCGTGCCTAATTCAAGATAACACACTGCAGTTTGGCAGTTAAGAAAAATAAATTATAAAACAATCCCTGTAAATGCAATAATGAATTCAACTGGTGTGCATTTATCAATTAATACACATTTTGAATGTTACCATAAGATATTAAAAATAAATAATTATGCCCAAAGGCATGCACTGATAGACAAAAGTTAGCTCTAGGAAACCCTTTTTTATAAGAAGACACATAATTTGAGTTTTGGTCAACAAATCTGTCTAGCCATTTTATTTCCTTTACTCAAATCCTTATGATACTGGCAGCTTAACATGATAAACATACACTTCTGTCATTATGGCTTTAAACAAAGCAAACTGACGGGAGAAGGAGGAAGAGAAAGAACTGCCTTTTCTAATGAACTGTTATTTCATAACACAGGCACTTTGAGGAATTATCAGGAAAGTACCTAATCAATCCAATCAGCTGTATTTTAGTGATGCAGTATTTTGTTGAAATGTAAGAATGTTCTAGAAACCCCCAGTGGCAATCATAAACCACAGAGTAACATTCATTGAAGGAAGCATTGTGTTTAACCCACTTCCATTTTCCTTTCTTAAATCAATAAAATACATACCTTAGTTTACTACTTGGCACATCCAGACCTTCATTTTTAAAACTGTCATTCAACAATATTTTTGATTAACATTTTGTGATTTCCCACTCTACGTTTGCAGTTACTTCCTAGGAGTGTGGTTTTATAACCCTTAAGCAACTTTTAGTTGATGTTTCAGCACTGATGTCATACATAACTGGAAGCACGACTTGCATTATACAAATATTTGCATTTCAGTACAAGCACTATTGCCACTTTAACTACACCGCATCTCAACTAGAGGTACAACAAAAGCAGATTTGAAAGCCTAGATTTTACAAACACTGATACACTTCCTTAGAAAGCACAGCATTTAGGCTTGTCTTCAAATGATTCATCTAGCTTCTGTCTTAGTACCACCAGGCAAGTGACTATACCATATTTGTAACAATATTAAGTGGCAAATTTGCAAATGTAGTACCACCAGAGCAACAACTGGAAAAAAAAGTAAAAAAAAACCCTATTACTGAAAAAAGTAATCTTAAAGCAAGTTATTTTAAATGCTTGGACAATAATAGCTTAATTTCCAGTGTTCCTTCTTGTAATCGTTTTCTGTATGGCATCCCCCAAAGCTTAGCAAATACCAGGTTTATAAAATATCTGGCTTCAGCTGAATCACTGCTAATGTTTTCTAAGTCAAATTTTGAGGAAAAAGACCACTTTTTTGTATCTCGGTGATCAAAAGGTACTTATGTTGACACAGCATTAAAGCTCCCAGGAAAGATGATCCAAATTAAGAATGTTGAACCACCAAATCAAAGCAAGTATGAGAACCTTCTCACTTAAAGATGATGCTGGAAAATGAGTGGAAACTAGAGAGATGACTGATCATGATATAGCAGATGAGTAAGTGAGTAATTCCACACCGTCTCCTTTCCTCCAAAGTCATTTGTGACGTTGAATGGTTTTCCTTTTCCTTCGCTTGAAGAAACAGCAGCACCTAAAATTGTTCATAAAAACAATCTTATATAAACAGAAAAAGTATGCTTGATAAAGGTTACCCTGTAAGTTATCATGTAGTTTTGAAATTGAAGCCATTCAGATAATATTAAAATGCATTATAGCAAATAAAAAATATATAATAGTGAAGACACGTAATACAGACCACTCCATTATGTATCTAAATAGATGGTGTGAGATCATAGCAAAACATCAAAATAAGCACAATGCAGGCATTTTCTTATCTGGGTTAATCAGTGTTTAGAAACAATATATTACGTATGTATTGCTATGTCCCATTATTACAGTGGACAGATTTTTGGGTATTTGAGAGGGTTGTCTTAAAAAATGGATTCTCCTTTTTCCTGGAGAGAGCAGCATGTGTTACTAAAATTAGGAATAGTGTGTAGCAATACCTCTCCATAATTCTAGGATTTCTAAAAATCCTCTAGATAACTAATATCTTATATAGCAGTATATCTATAATACACATTATGTTTATACAAATTTCTGGGAAGGCCATTTCCGTCCTTTTCATATTTTCATATTTTTATTTCAAGCAAAACAAAAACAAATTATTAAATTTAGTCCTAAGTAGCTATGGATTTCTTTGCCATCATTTTAAAGCAACTGTGAACAACAAAATTGTATAGTTTAAATCTTTTTGGGAACACTTTACATTATAAAAATGTTATACCCATATTCCAGATGTATCCATCTGAAACTTAACGTTTTGGAACTCTTGGTGGGGTCAGTACTGCCTACAAAATGTATGCATCTTTCAAGAGATATCAGCAATTAAATGAATAGCTTCTTATTCTTATTAAATGAATTTCTTATTCTTAATAAGAAATCTCAAAATTTCTTCAAAGTTTGGCATTTTTGTCCATTTTACAAAGAACTATTATTTCTGCAATGTTCATTCAATTTCTAAGGAAGTTAAAGAAATTTTTGCTTGAATGAACAGTAATGAGAAACTTAGAAATTCAAGTGTATGAATCAGGACTTAAACTTAGACCTCCAAATTGATTTATTATATTATCAGGGAATTAAAAACATATCAACTTGGGACTGAACCAAGTCTCATTTTAGAACAAATTCTGTGGGGTGAGCTAAGTGTAATCCCTTAGCAGAACTGATCTCCTAGCCTTTAAAACCATGATTAAGAACAAATCAAACATATTGTCCCACCAGAAGACTGTAGATTTCTCTTCTTCTAAATATTTTTTAAATTAATCTTAAGGGATGACATATTAATGTGCTTCATTGCAGAACTGAAGAAAATGAGAATAGTAGCATGTCTTAAATTCTAACATCAGCTCTGTTTCTTTGGACACAGACATTCTGTAAGGTTTCAGCTGTATTAAAAAGTATTTAAATACAATAAAATAGCTAACTGCAGCGAAATGTGTGCTCTTAAGTAAATGGTCACTAGAGGGCCTCACTCTCATATGTACTAAATGTTCCAAATTCTCTTCTATTCTCTCTCTTCTCCTCAAGGGCACAAATGTTTGTGAAGCCAACATTCATACTAAAACTGTTATTAAAAGTTATAGTTAGTCTATACTAATTTATTCTACCATGCATTAAATATTCTAAACTGTTTCAGACCTTATACAGGAAACAGAAATGAACCGTTTACCAGGAATTTGTTGAGAAACATTTTCAGAGAAACTACATTAGAGAATGCAAACATATGTTAATTTATTAGCATGAATACAGTGGTTAATAAATCTTAAATGGGATTAATCAGCTAGTCCTACTAAGAATGCTGAATTATTTTTCAAGAGACCATCGTTTGCCTTATGGAAGGGTCTCTACTGCAGCTTTTTGCAGTAATGATCTCTGGAAAAAAGATACTTTTAATTATGGACAAAACCCAACCATCTGCCATAATATGAAAATAAAACAAGGGGCAGGGGGAAGAAGAAAAAACAGAGAAGTATTTTCTCTGAAAAGATTATCTTGGAAGTGCTAGTCAAAAATGTGTTATGGAGGTACCAAATAATTTCTTTGCCCTATTAGTGTCAGAAAAGAGGAACTGGAATAGTTTGGTTTGGTTTGGTTTATTCTTGATTGCTAGTATAGACATCATGGTTACTCTAACCAATAGAGAAAGTATATTTTGTAGTTTCTATACTCCAACTGAAGCATCATTGCAAGCTAAAGAGACTCACCTTCAAATGTAAAGCTCTTGACCCTAGCCTTATATTCAGAGGAAGACTAGAATCACACATAATATAGAAAACTAATAATATCATAAGTTTTTATTCCAACTCAATCTGTTTTATGGGATTGTATTATGTGTTTAAAAGGATTCTTCTGAACACATTGGAATACAATACAAAGAATACAAAGCATTTCTGTTCAAATAGTTCATACTTGTCATTTTACATGATATCATGCCCATTTTGAAAACTGATCCTTTCTTGGATGATGTATTAAGCATTTGATTAATTACTTGGGAGTATACGATTAAAAAAAATAAGCTACTTTTATCTTCTAAGAATGAGAGTAAAAAAGTGGGATCTTTAACTTGTAAGACTTGTTCCTTGGCTAGGCAACCTTGATAATTTGCATCTAAATATTCTCCAAAGAAAGAAAATTTCCAGCCAAAGCCACCCAATTTTTATCCTTTTTATCCTCAGGGCACACTTTATTGGTGCTTCTGATGATGCTAGGTTTCAGCCACTTTAATTCTAACTGAATTTGGCAGAATGTATCTGCAAAAAGAAACAAATAACCTTTATAATTTTATTTGTGAGCCAGTTTGGTCTAGTGGCTAAGGCACCAAGCTAGAAAGAAAGGCACTGTGAGTTCAAGTCTCACCTTAGCAGGTTAGATGCCTTCCGCCAGTCACTCTCTCTCTCTCTCTCTCTCTCTCAGCCCAACACATTCACAAAGTGGTTGTTGTGGGGAAAATAGGAGGAGGAGGGTGTGTTGGATATGTTTGCCACTTTGAGTTATTTGTATAAAACAATAAAGGTGGGATAGATAGATAGATAGTCAAACAAAATCTGCACCTAAGGGAAATAATTTCCTTTTCCTTATGTTTCTTCTGTCCATATGACAATGAAATACCCAAATGCTCAACTTCCTATTTATCTGTTTAGTGGATGGGAAAAAACAAAGTATAATGGCTGACAAACAGAAGAGAAGGATCAGAGAGAACTGGGCAACTGGGTGTCTCCGTCCTTGATCATTCAGCACAAATTCTAGTAGAAGGCTGCATCACTCAGTTGGTCCCCAGACTGAACAGTGGAAGAGAATTAAAGCGACCAGTACATTAAACTGCTAATGCAAACTCATTATAGTTTTCTTGAATTTGAATCAACTACCTCTTCTGATGTGATGACCACCAAGAAAAATTATATTGGATATCTAGGTACATGTATAGACTAGACTGTCTCAGCAGCAGCAAAATAAAATTCAAATGTTCCTATCAACCCCATTGCCTCCCTCACAATCCTTACTTGTTCCATTTCAGCTATGTCCATCTGTATTAGTTGCCAGGTCCAATATATGATGCTGGTTTTGACCCATAAAGCCTTGCATGGCTTGGCACCTGGGTCCCTTCTCCACCTTGTCCAGCCAAATTCTGACTGACCAATTAGATCTAGCTAGAAGAGACTGCTGCAAATTCCACACTTTGGGAGGGTGGGGGTTTCTGTTGCAATGCTGACACTGTGTGTGGCATGGCCCTTCCCTATGGAGATTAGACTAGCTCCTCTATACTGAATTGGTATAAGCACCTCACGATTTTTTTAAAGTGTCTTTCCCTGATAAGAGTTGTTATTGTTGCCATCTTTTATTTTCTTCCTATTTTTCTAGTGCTGATGTAATTTTATTTCTTTTTAGGGTTGTTTTATTTTTACGTAAGCTGCTAAGAGTCATTTTTTGATTGCAGCAGCATACAAATATGTTTAATAAATAAATAAATAGATAGATAAAATTATAATGAACTTTAGTATGCATATTTTTAGTATGCAAGTTTTCCACCTAAATCTGCAACTGAACGAATGTTATTTTTGTGGTAAAATTCTGCATTACTTCGTATTCCCTATATTTTCAACTCCCTGGTAACCCACCAATAAAACTCATTTCACAATGTAAATTGTGATGGGTTGTGTAAAAAGATACAGTGGAAAAGACAATATTATGGTGGTTACCATACTGAGCGTGTAAGGGCTAAATTATATGGTAATACAGAAAATCAAATATACTTTGTAAAACAGGTTAAAAGAAACCAATAGACAGAAAAATTGACATAATCTACTGTACTATATTATTAATTACATTATCCTACAGATATCTTAGGATATATTATCATGGTCTCTCTAGGGGCCTCTTTCAAAATTAAGATGTATTAATTTATTAGAAGGGCTAGTAGCTTTATGCAATATCACTGCCAATTTTTGTAGTAACATTTTTATACACCATTATAGTTGAAGGTATGGTTTTTATAATATACTTACGGTAGTTTTATGTCATGATGTGTAACTAGGAATTAACTTTTTTAAACCACTGTTTTTATCTGCATTTTTCTGTTTATATCATGTGTGGAACATTGAAAAGTGGAGGAAATAAATGTTTAATAAGTTTATTTCCTCCAGTTTTGATAAAGAAAAGTCGATGATGAGAAGTTATGAGAGAGGGGCTGAAGAATGGTGCTTTTTTCCAAACCAATAAATACAATTTCATTAATTATATCCAAATATTTGATTACTTTAAACATAAAAAACTTCCACTGATATTATGAATATAGCTTTCCTATATGGTGCAATTATTAGCATTCATAAATTAGAAAAACAACAAATATCATTTTAGAAAATTTGTCATTCCATCTAAAACTAAACTTGGCAAAAATAAATGTGAAAATTATAGACTGCTTTTTGAGATGAGTACAATGATTGAAATGTGGAAATGCACTAAAATACAAATTTGAGAAGAGTAATTGTTCTCTGAGTTTATTAGTTAGCAATTACTAATCACTAACAACTCAGGAAATATGGGTAAAAACATATACTGTAATTTAGTGCTATTAAAATATTTAATTACTTATGAAGTTAAGGTATTACTGTGGAAGTAAAATACCTGAAATTGTTGTTTTCCCTTTAAAATGGCAAATCGATGGGTAAAACAACTGTATTAAAGCATAAATTGAAATTAAAACATAAATTCAGACGTATTAGATACATCAAATCTACATCACTTCAAAACAAACAAGAATTGAAGCAGGCAAAAGTGCTCCTCAATAAGCTAGCAAATTTCTAGTATTAAAGAAGACCAATATTAAAACAATTATTTTGTTTTTTTTTCCAATTGTACTTTTGTTTTTAAATACTCTGGAGCTATTTCTGCCTGCCTGTGCTTTAAAACTCACCACATGTTCAACACTTTCTGGCAGCTAATATGAGGAAAATACAAGGAAGGAAAAAAAAATCAGAATGCAGCACATTGTAAAGAAAGCTTACATTTGAACATATAATCTCATATAGTCAAGTAATACATAAGACATTAACATCAGTTAAATTAATGAAGACCAAATGAAGCAAACCACCAATACCATTTAAAGTATTATAGTATTTTCTTTTCATCTTTCAGCTTATAATTTAGAAATTTCTTCAAATAGTTTATGGCACAACAAACATACATATCTTGCTTACTTTGTTGCATAGATCATAATTATTTCTGGGTGTTTTAATATGGTAGAGAATTTCACATCCAGAGATTGAGATATTTTCAGTGAATTTCAATTGTGCCTGTCACTAACACCATCCTTTGTAGGTGGCAATCTTGACTCTGAGTTATATATCCCGCTCCCTACAGAGTTTTAGTGCAGGAAAGGAAAATGAACTATTCCAAAGTGCTTTCATGTATAAAAGCTGTACTCTTTGCTGTATTGTGGGTGAGAGTATTTTTGTACATTATTTTAAAAATTTTGGGGAAATGCTATTTTTCTTCCTTGCTTGTAAGTGAGCAGAATGCTGTTGTAAAACAGCAGCAGGCTGCATAATGGCATAAACCCTTCTATCACATTATTGTACTAGTATTTATTCTAGTAGTATTCTATATATGGTGGGTAAATTGTACTGCCTGGAGAGTCACGAAACCATTTTATAGATAAGTAAATGGAATTGATACACACTTCCCCTGTCTCTTAGAGTTTAAAGAAAAAAAGAACTGTTTAAATTCTGTTTAATTACTTGTCACATTTGAGAACTTAAATATCATGGGAGTTTCAATTGGAAAATTCAATCTCAAAAAATGTGCTGTCTCTAAAGAAATTATTTCAAAGAAATACATACTTGGTTTCATCCATAACTTCTACTTCAGTAGGGGCTGTGATGGGTGCATTTGAACGACCAGCAGTAGGATCATCAGTGTTGAGTTCTCCATTTGTTGAGCTTACAACCTGCAATGGCAAACAGATTCAAAAATTATGCAATAATAATTGCCTATATTTACTACACTGGTTCATTATGACAGCAAAGAGTTGGAATTAGTGTATGAACATATTATTTAATAGGTGTTATGCAGTCAAGTATTTCTATTACTAGTCATTGCAAGATGCAATCTGGGTCAGTCACCAAGACCAGAAGGTTACTCTTCCAAGCTCCTGTACTCATCAAGGAACTTCTCTCTACTAGAATATGTGGTTTGGTTCCCTGATTTGGCTCCAGTAGAAGTCTGAAAGCTCAGAAGAATAAACCTCAGGTCCCGGTGACTAACCCAGATTGGATCTTGCAACATGATCCTGGGACACGTGTATCTCCTTTATTCATTACTAATCATTCTCCAACTGCTTGTAGAAAAAGCCATCTGCAAAAATGGTGCTAGCAATATAAAATATTGCAATCCTAATATATAAAGCAAATATCCTGGGTAAGTTAATGTGAACTGAAACACATATCCAGGAAGAGTAAAACTGAGAAGGGAAGCAAGATAATTAGGTAACATAATACCAAGCATTTCATTACTATTTACTTTTTTATTCTTCATAAGTCTTTCATTGCAACAACAATTGAGTTTTGCTTATTAGATGCCCTTGTAAACTATACATGCTTAGATAGAGTTCATAATGCACGTATAATAAATACGACTTTTCTTTTTAAGAACATCACCTGGTAGATCATTCATTCATTCATTCACTCATTCATGCACTGCCTTAAAGTCAGTTTTTTGACTTCTGGTACCTGTCTGGACTAGTTGCTGCAATTTTGTTGGCAAGGTTTTTCAGAAATGGTTTAACACTGCTTCCTTCCTAGAGCTGAGAGAATGACTGGTCCAAGGTCACCAGCTGGCTTCATGCCTAAGGCAGGATTAGAACCATGGTCTCATAATTTCTAGCCTGATTGCTTAACCAAACACAAACTGGCTCTTCATAATTTATTAGCAGTACCAAATCCTCATTAACATTATACTAAAGTTAACATGAACATTGTTTAAAAATACACTGCTCAAAAAAAAATAAAGGGAACACTTAAACAACACAATATAACTCCAAGTCAATCACATTTCTGTGAAATCAAACTGTCCACTTAGGTAGCAACACTGATTGACAATCAATTTCACATGCTGTTGTGCAAATGGAATAGACAACAGGTAGAAAGCAGAGGCAGTTCGCAAGACATCCCCAATAAAGGAGTAGTTCTGCTGGAGGTGACCATAGACCACTTCTCAGTTCCTATGCTTTCTGGCTGATAGTTTGGTCACTTTTGAATGCTGGCGGTGCTTTCACTCTAGTGGTAGCATGAGACGGAGTCTACAACCCACACAAGTGGCTCAGGTAGTGCAGCTCATCCAGGATGGCACATCAATGGAGATTTGGCAAGAAGGTTTGCTGTGTCTGTCAGCATAGTGTCCACAGCATGGAGGCACTACCAGGAGACAGGCCAGTACATCAGGAGACGTGGAGGAGGCCATAGGAGGGCAACAACCCAGCATCAGGACCACTACCTCCGCCTTTGTGCAAGGAGGGACAGGAGGAGCACTGCCAGAGCCCTGAAAAATGACCTCCAGTGGGCCACAAATGTGCATATGGCTGCTCAAATGGTCAGAAACAGACTCCATGAGGGTGGTATGAGGGCCCGACGTCCATAGGTGGGGGTTGTGTTTACAGCCCAACACCTTGCAGGACGCTTGGCATTTGCCAGAGAACACCAAGATTGGCAAATTCGCCACTGGTGCCCTGTGCTCTTCACAGATGAAGCAGGTTCACACTGAACACATGTGACAGACATGACAGGGTTTGGAGACGCCGTGGAGAACGTTCTGCTGCCTGCCGAATCCTCCAGCATGACCAGTTTGGCAGTGGGTCAATAATGGTGTGGGGTGGCATTTCTTTAGGGGGCTGCACAGCCCTCCATGTGCTCGCCAGAGGTAGCCTGACTGCCATTAGGTACCGAGATGAGATCCTCAGACCCCTTGTGAGACCATATGCTGGTGCGGTTGGCCCTGGGTTCCTCCTAATGCAAGACAATGCTAGACCTCATGTGGCTGGAGTGTGTCAGCAGTTTCTGCAAGACGAAAGCACTGATGCTATGGACTGGCCTGGCCGTTCCCCAGACCTGAATCCAATTGAGCACATCTGGGACATCATGTCTCGCTCCATCCACCAATGTCACGTTGCACCACAGACTGTCCAGGAGTTGGGGGATGCTTTAGTCCAGGTGTGGGAGGAGATCCCTCAGGACACCATCCGCCACCTCATCAGGAGCATGCCCAGGCATTGTAAGGAGGTCATACAGGCATGTGAAGGCCACACACACTACTGAGCCTCATTTTGACTTGTTTTAAGGACATTACATCAAAGTTAGATCAGCCTGTAGTGTTTTTTTCTACTTTAATTTTGAGTGTAACTCCAAATCCAGACCTCCATGGGTTACTAAATTTGATTTCCATTGATAATTTTTGTGTGATTTTGTTGTCAGCACATTCAACTATGTAATGAACAAAGTATTTAATAAGAATATTTCATTCATTCAGATCTAGGATGTCTTATTTTTGTGTTCTCTTTATTTTTTTGAGCAGTGTATATAACCAAGCCACTTTGAAGATATAGTAGTTAAAATGGTGGCCAGGAAATCAGGGCTATATAAACTGTACTGGAAGCTACATAAACTATAAATAAACTGCTTGTTTGTTGCACAAATCAAATTTCAAATTTCTTTGGGATGGTTTTAATATGGGAATAAATCTATAGTTTTAAACTCAGAGTCAAGTGGAGAATGAATTCAGCTAATTTCTCTCTATTTTAATGTTTTCTTTAGTGCGCGGGTATCAAACTCACTACATCACGTTGCTGTCATGTGACGTATCGTGACATTTTCCCCCTTTGCGAAGCTGGGATGGGCATGGCCTGTACATGACGTACCTGACCTGCAGGCCGCCAGTTTGACAACCCTGCTTTAGTGGAAATGAAAAACACAGAATAAAACTGAAGGCAGAGTACACAAACAACCAAATTGCAATTCTGAGTGACTTAAAAATATAATCATTACCAAGAGGTTGTTTCAATTCAAGTCAGAGAATTTTGATTCCAAAAATCTTCTCTTTAAAGATGCTGTTATTGCTTTATGACTGCCAAATTTATTAATATAGACTAGAATTTCAAATGCTGAGAAACTATGTTAAAGTCCATTCATTACCAGGAACAAAATGCACAAAAAAGAAATCATTTGGCATAGATGAACTACTACTTCTCTCATCACTGAGAACCTTTAGTAAAAACTGATAAATATTTATGTTTATCAGCACATGTGTATTTTCCCAAAAATTTAACACAAGCCATGGTAATTGCACTAGATTCCCATTCACACTGCAAAATGACAATTATTTCCTATATCTACTACAAAGATTGATAAAGTGATTACGGAAGGTTGAGTAAGGTGAGAAATACCCAAAAGAGAAATCAAATCATCTTTCTGGCATGCTGTTAACATATATTAAAAGAAGCTTGCTACGTGTTTCCAAAAACTGTAGCAAACAGCCCTAAAAACAATTTAATTTTAAAAAGTCTGTAAGCTGAAGACTACAATCTAAAAGACATTTTACAAGAACAACATAAAAAACAATAATTAACAAAATACATTTCCTTGGAAATAATGTTATACTTCAGTATTAGTTACAGTGCACATACCTTTTTTAGTGAGGAATTATGGGCAGGTTTCAAAAAAATGAAGCAGTCTAATTTTCTTTCAATAAAGTAGAATGTATCATGCAGTTAAGCATTGTTATCTCTATGGCTTATCCCTAAATCACTAATCCTGTCTCAGATGCAAATTACAGTAATTTAATGTGGGAAATTAGATTATCATTAAGTATGAGAGACAACAGCAGACTAGCCAATTACAGTTAGACAAATGATTCTTCAAATATACCTTTTTTTGAGAGTCTGGGTGATTTGCAACTGCTATATAGCCATTCAAAAATACAGATATATAGAGATATATACACAGATATATAAAGAAAGATATATAATTAGCAATGGAAAGATATTGGTGGTTTTTTAAAAAAACGAAATAACCCTTTGGCAGAAGCAAAAGAAAAGGACATCATAGGTAAAAAAGAACTACTGGGAAAGCAGCAGGAAATAATCCAGATCCTTATTAAACAGAGAAAGAATAGTAGGTGACAGGGAACTTTCCATGTGCTTCTCTCTTTTGCACAAATTTATATAATCAGAAACATGAGCTCTCTTTACATCACATGGACTTGCAACAACTTTTACTGGATTTAGTAAACTTGTTTTTCAAGACTATTTTAGGGAAATTTAACAGCTGCAAAGGCATAATATATTTGAGATATATTATTCACTAATTAAGCAATTATAACATTCATAAACCAGGCACACAATATGAGGGGGTAGATTTGACTACACTTCCAACAGATTATTATAATAACAAGAATGTAGTAATCTTTTCAATCATAAGCATAAAAGGACATTAAATAGGGCCTAGAAATTGTTACTATAAAGGGTGATACATATGATCAGAATATTCAGTCATTTGAAGCTCTAATGGCACTGCGATTTTCATTACACCAGTCAGTGACAATTTTATTGCCTAGGAGTCATCCAAATTGGTTTCCTCAAAATGCAGATGGCTATTCTTCTACAAGCACTTGTACAAACAAAAACACATTTTGCCTGATATTTTTATTATGGATTTTATAACAGAATACGTATAGTTACGGAAAAAAATAGAAGTAAATTTTCAGTGGCAACTAAACACATGCCATTTTTGTCCAAGAAGGTAAAGATGTAGAAATAGTCATGCAAAAAACAGAAAATACCTGTACCGAGCCACCATGTCTGTCTGCTGCCAGGTGAGCTCTCAAGTGATGGGGATTGGCCTGATGGGGGTCCCAAGCTGCTCTGTGGTCCGTTGACTGCCAGTAATATAATGCATTAAGCATGCATACAAGAGGAGGAAAAAGAACCCAAAATATATTAAATACATCATCCACCTGATCAATTGTATTTTATTCTAAATAAAGAGCATGTATAATAAAACATGTACAAATGCAGAAAAAAAATAGTTTAAAGCCCCCCCCCCCTTTAAAAAGATACATAACAATGCAGTCATTTAACAACACATCAAACATGGAATCCCATGCAGAATAAAAATATTTGGAGAACTAATTTTGGAAATTATACACTTTTTAAAAAAAATAATTCCTAAATTATTCTGAATAACTAGAGGTGTGCGAAATGATTTCAAAAAGAACCATTTTGATTTTGAATCAGCTGATCAAGCAATACCTCCCTGAAATAAAACACCTATGATCTGAGGGTGTTTGAGAATGGAACAAAAAACTCAGCTTTTTATTGCCATCATTTCAAGTATTGCTTTAAGCAACTTCATTGTTTTTTGCTTCCTGTGATTAGGGTTTTATTTTCTAAATGTAATACCAAGTTTAATATATGCTTGGGTAACAGAAAAATGAACTACTGGAGCAAAGCAGTGGGAAGGTAATTACACACCATATGCTTAAGTCAGTAGCCATTCCAGATTCAATTTTTCTTGATAGAAGCATAAAAGGAAGAACAGGAGTGCTGTGAGGTACATGCAATTGTCGCAGAGTCACTATAACTGATGCTTGTGTTGCTGAGCATATATTCTATCTGCGTCATTTCTAAAGCAAGCCCTCTTTGGGATTTTATTTTTTAATCTTGATTTTAGAGTATCATAGCTATTTGCTGATCTTAGCTATTGTGCTTGTTAATGTGGAGTTACCAGAGTACATTTACAGTGATGAAATGATGCTGCCTTAGTGTACTCTGTTGAGACTATGTATGCAATCTGGACATTTGCCTACAGATAAGAAATCCCCAGCATGCATTTGGAGAACCAGATGGAAGGTATTTCGCTTTCTAGTAACTTCTGTGCTGTCTTGAGATTGAACTTCAGGATCCCTTTCAGAAATTGAAAATATCACAGAATATTAAATCCCAGCTACATTTTATTCTGCAGAAATATAAGTTTGCATAAGTATATACTGTACAACAACAACTCTTGATTTTGTATATGAGCTGTAAATGTGAGTATTGCTATTGGCAGAGTCTGTCAAAATAATAATAGTGGGAATGAGTGGTGTTCGTTAATACAAAGTAGTTGTATAATTAAGTAACACTTTTCTCCAGTCAGCATAGCTATACTATTATTCTTATGTAATGCTTGGCTTCATCATCACATCTCAATTTGTGCTTGATGAAGTGTCAGTTTAATTGAGAACATTTATATTTGTAGATGCAGATACTAATTGCTAATTGAAAAAGGCACGCACACATGTACATACACACACCTTTTGGAGAAAGATATAATAATGGATTGCTATTCTATCTATTTTTACAGCTTCATGTGTATGAAAAACAAAGCGAACAAGGAACTTTTTCTCGGTGTCTACTGCTACCTAGGGCCACAATACTCGAAATGTTTTTAGTTATGTTCCATTAAGACATAGAATAGCTAGACACAGCCCACTTAAATATTCTTTTTATAAATAAATTTTATTAAATTTACAATTAAAAACATATCGACATTACATACACAAAAGGGAAAAACAAAAAAAAAAAAGAACACTCGGTCTTACAAACTGGAAAGAAAAGAGAAGAGAATGTTTTAGGCAGACTGTTGAAAATACTGTTTCGTTCCTCATTTCATAAACACCTGAAGAATTTTCACTGAGTACAAAATAATAAAATGAGAACTTCAGTATTTTCATGGCATGCATCCTTAACTTATACGTATCAAATTATAGTCAAATTTAATGCTTAAATACTAAAAACATGATATGTCCATAACCTATCTTACTATATTTTAAAGTTATAACTTATTTTACATTTAAAGATAATGTCGAGATGACAACATTAATATACATTTTATTACTAGCAAACTTGTGCCCCATTGGGACACTGTTTCGGAGATATTTCCTTAGTGAGGAACAGAGAAACAGGATGACCGCAAGTGGGGCAGGGGAGGAACAGTTGGAGCAGGAGCACGTTCTGACTTCCTGCCAGCTTCCCTATTGAGTTTCCTTGTGGCAAGCAGGCAGGGAGTGTTGGAAATCTTTCTTTCTTCCCTTAATTTCCTTTCTTCCTGTTTCTTCCTTCCTCTCTGTTACTTCACATAACTCCCCCTTCCTTCCATTCTCACTTTCTTCCCTCCCCCTCTTCCTTACGTTCCTTC
This sequence comes from Notechis scutatus, assembly GCF_049901735.1. Lineage (NCBI taxonomy): Eukaryota > Metazoa > Chordata > Lepidosauria > Squamata > Elapidae > Notechis > Notechis scutatus. Next base: position 213,710,249 of record NC_142010.1, read on the forward strand.
CCCACTTCCTTTCACAGGTTTTAGGCAACAGAGCTGGAAAAACCTGAGCAAGCTAACATAAAAATTAACATAAAGAAGAATATAGTATCTTATTACTCAATTAAGATAAAGTACAGTATAGTAAGTTATCACTCAGTTCTTGCTCACAAAAATTATTTTCCATGTGGTTATATTTCATTCCAAAAATTCTAAGAAAATCCAAATTAGTTACAGGAATTATAATATTAATTTTACATTCATAGTTCATTGCTTACTTTTTAAAATTAAAAAAATAGATTCAGAATAGTCATAATAAACATCTTCAATTATTATAAAAAGACCAAGTGAAAGCTGTGAGATCACTTTTACAGAATGAATTTTCTCTTTCTTAGGCCAAATAAATTAGTTTAGGAGCATCAATATTACCTCCCAAAAGAAATAAAATTCAGTAATAAAAATATGTAAAATATGAGTTTGAAGCTGGCTTCAAATCCTGACCTAAAGAGGATACTGATTATACAGAATTTTAATTAATTCCCATGATAATATGTTCAAGCACTGTGAAGACAAGGGGAAATTCCCTTTGAAGACAGCAATGGGATAATCTCAAATCCATTATTAAACTTTCAAATTCCTTTTAATTATGCCTATACTAATATAATAAATTTTTAACATTATATTGTGCAATACAGTATTACACAAGATTATTTAAAGTCTAGAATCAAAGCATTGATATTACTAAATGTTTCTTCAAAGAAACAAATGATATATAATTTTAGTCACAAACTATTACTATTACAATGTAACATGAAACTGGCATACGATATTGCTAGATGGCATACCTGATTTTTGGACTGCTGCATCTTATCTCTGTGTGGATGTGCTTCTCTATTGGAAGTTATCACAGGATCTGAATGGATGGAACCCACTGGAGTAGGCTGCACAAAACGCATTACAGATACGTGATAAGAAAACTAGGACAACAGTAACTTTTGATTTATTTTTTAATAGTGAAAGATTATTAGTATTAGGATTATTAGCAAGCCTTTAGTATTGGAACATGTAGACAGAGGGAATAATTTCACTGATTTATTACAAGATTAACTTATAATAAGTAAATTCATCAACACAACACATAAATCAATTAAATCCCTTTAAAACATCTTAGGTAAATCAAAAGAACCAATAGCCCAAAAAAGAAAACAGGAGCCTAAAGAAGCCATGTACAACTTAAGTGTTTAAATACTGTAACAGCTATTATGTAGGATAAGCAGACACAAACTAGTACACTGCATTCATGAACACTAACAAGCAATCAGAAAACACAATGCAAATTCCATAATCTCACAACACATGGACAAACTCAACGACAGTTTCAATTGGAAAACTGAGAGTACCCTAGACCAGCGGTTGCCAACTGGTGGGCTGCAGCCCACTGGTGGTCCGTGAGAAAATTTTGGTGGGCTGCAGAGAAATGTCCCCCCAAAGCAATTAATCCAGGCTGCGCCCTGGATTATGGCCTGCCCACCCACTGGTTCCCACCCTTCAGCCAAGTGCAACCCTGCAAAAAGTAGTGTAGCTCTCGCCAGCCAGGAAGAGGTAATGGTGCTGTTGCACAAGAGGGGGCTGGCGGCACAGGCGGGTTGAAGCGGCGATGGAGATGTCCGGAAGGTGCAGGAGCTACTTGCATTTGCGTGGCACTCTCATACCTTCCAGTTTGCCTCTCCTGGCCTGGGCTCTTCCTCAATGGCCATGGGCTGTAGGGACAGCCCGGGGCAGGAAAAGTACCGGCTGGTGGTGGTGGGAAGGGGCGGAGTGAGCAGGTTTGCGCTCACCATCCAGTTCAGAGGTCCGGAATGGGGCGTCATCATCGTCAGTTTCTTTGTCCCTCTTGGCGCTCTGCTCTGCTGCTCCACCCCAATGGCCCCAGCCATCGCTGCCCGGGGAAAGCACAGGAAAAGCAAGCAGAAACATAGCGAAAGAGCTGAGATCGAGGAAAGCACAGACAAGAGAAGACGGAAGCTGCCACCTTTGAAAAGTGCTGCTTTCTGTTGCCTGTGCCTTCCAATCTCTGCTCTTTTGCCCCAGCGAGAGCTATGTTTCTGCTCGCTTTCTTTTCGGGGGGGGCAGCAGAGACATCAGGGCTGCTCTCTCCCGTCAGCAAGCCAGGCCTGGAGGAATGTGAAGAATTGTGGGCGAGCGCTAGAGAAAGGCGTGTTGGAAAAGCCAACACATGTTTCCTGCTCTCTCTCCTCTGTTCCATAGTAAGATTGAGTGGGGGGAAGGGAGCAGAGGGAAGGGTAGGAGGGAAGGAGAAGCCCGGCTGGCTCTCCTTTGACATGGGGTTGGGGGGGGGGAGACCAAATGAACAGATCAAAACAGTGCCGAGGAAGACAGGCTCCTAATAACTAGCCTGTTTGTGCAGGCAAGAGCTGGAGCTTTTCTGGGCTCAACCCCCCCCCCCACCTTTGGCCTCCACACAGGGAGGACCCTTCCCTGCTTGGAAGCGGTGGGAGAAACCTGGAGCTTAGCCTCAGGGAGTCCTTCTTATATGGAGGCCAAAGGGGAAGGCGTGTTGCCTGGTTAATAGGAGCCCGTCTTTGTTGGTGCTTCCTTCCCTCCCTCAACTCCAGGAAGCCACACCTGGCAAAAGAGGGAGAGGTTTCCTCTGACTTGGGGGAGATATGAGATGGCTCTGCTTTTCTTCCATTTATATTTATATATTTTTATATTAAAATTATTTTTTTAATATTAAATTTATATTTAATATAAAAAATAAACTTTTTATGTTAAATATGTTTTTTTTAAAAAAATTCATATTAGTGGTCCTTGGGATTTAAAGTATGAGTTTGGTGGTTCCTGAGGTCCAAAAGGTTGGCGACCCCTGCCCTAGACCAAGCCAAATCCAAAAATGCTAAGGAATTTCTGGAAGCTTGGCTTGCAAACGAATCAGTGATCAATCGACATATAATAATAAACTATAGTTACAATTCAAAAGAAACAACAAAAAGCTAAGAAGGAAACAAAAAAGACCAAAACACATTCCCCCACCTTCCAATAGCCAACACTCAAATAAGTAGGGATTAATACCAGATGAATTAGCTATGAAGCAGAAAAAAATACCCTGATCAAAAAACTACCAAAGTAAAAACCACACCTCTACCAATACTAGTAAGGCAAAATACTTTATATAAACAGGAAGCAAACCCCACACTCAACAGCACTGATGATGTTTCCTAGTTTGGTAATAATCTTTCAGCAAGCAAACAACTAAGCTCAGAGTACCAAAGGCATAGAAGTAGTCCTTGACATATGAGAACTGGGGCGAGAATGTTAAACAAAGCAGTTGTTAAGTGAGTTCCCAATTTTATGAACTTTTTGCCCCAGTTGTTAAGCGAATCACTGCAGTTGTTAAGTGAATCACATGGTTATTACATGAATCTGACTTCCCCCATTGACTTTGCTTGTCAGACGGTAACTGGGAAGATTGCAAATGGTGATCACATGGCCCCAGGACACTGCAACCATTGTAAATATGTGCTAATTGACGAACTGGTTATGACCAAAAGCTAACAAAATATTCAGGACATCATGTTGCTCACATTTCAATTCTTCCCTGTTTGGCACATAAGAGAAGTACGTTCTTCTCAAGAATAGGCATTAAATCAGGGATATCAAACTCACGTCATCATGGTAGTGTCATGTGTTGTATCAGGACTTTTTCCCCCTTCACTAAACTGGGGGTGGGCATGGCCAACATCAGGGGTAGGTTTCTACCGGTTCTGAAGAGCAGCAGCTGCTGCTGTTTTGGCCCACCCGCCCGCCTGGGCTCTTGCCTGTCCTTTATTTCCTGCTTTTTCAACCTCAGCTGCTTTGTGCGGCACAGCTGCGGTTGAAAAAGCAGGGAAAAAGTGCTTACCGCTGCTAAGCTGTCAGGGCAAAACTGTAAATCACCGAACCGGTAGTTACTCTGGTTGAATCCCACCCCTGGTCAGCATGTGACGCATTTGGCCCACAGGCCTGAAGTTTGACAGCCCTACACTAAACCTTACTTCATTTTTATAAGGAAATGAATCAACACCTTCTATTTAACAGGGCCATTCTAATTTGAATTAGTTTTAATAGTGAACTGAATGGTTTTTACAAAATGCTAACTATGCTATGCCTTTTTACAGCCACTTTGTGCCAATGCTTAGAAAGCTAAGATATAATCTTATCATAAAGAATGGAACAATAAAACATAATATAAGCTAAATAAAGGCTACTATATTTTTATACTGTCTGTTAGAACATTCAGTTTTTTTAAGAATATAAAAAAAATATTGAACTATACTTACCAGTTGTTTACCGATCCAGTCATATTCATAATCAAACATATAACCCTTCCGATCAAATAAGTCTGTAAAGAGCTTTCTTAAGTAGTCATAATCTGGTTTTTCAAAGAAATCTAGCCTTCTCACATAACGAAGATAGGTAGCCATTTCTTCTACAGGAATAAAGAAGCATTGGTAATATTAACTGCTAGAAAAATTAGTCTCATTACTGTAAGTCTCAGCTTTTTTGTGTAAAAAGAGAAAATATCTTTATAAATTAATAATTAATAAATTAGCATTTTATATATATACTTCTAATCTTATCAATTATATTTATTCAAATTGTATGTTCTTTCTAACAAATTTGTGATAAGAAATTATCACAAATAGGGAGAACCTTTTCCGATCAGGCTATTTTTCCACTGGGGGGAAGTGAAAAATCACTGTAAATAAATAAACATTATAAACAAATATGATTTGTTATAAATATAACAAATGTCAACAATGTTGTAGCCAGTTCAATTACAATATTAATGGATAAAAATTAGTGAAAGTAATATTGCTTTGGGGATATCAGTAGATGAAACTTTGAGAGTTCGGATGACGTCATTCATATCACAGCATGTTATCACTGTTCCAAAATTGATAGCCAGCAATATTGCTGTTGCAATATGCTGAAAGACCTATATTCTCATGATTTTTATTTGTTCTTTATCATCTTTATTAAATAAGGAAATATCAGTGGTGTTTAAAAGGATACACAAGGTGAAAAACTTTTATTTAAAATTTATGAAAATATCTCAATCCAAATGCATTTCAGATATTTTTTTCATAAATATTCTATTTTAAAATATATATATTATCAAAAAGAATCAGGAGATAAATTTAGAAGAGTGTGTTGTCTCATAGTTATTGGGAATAATTAGTAATTGCTTCTGTACATTGCAATTTCCAGATTTAGTCCCAACAAATGATGCATATAATGGTAACCTTAATGCCCAAAATAATAAATTGTAACTGCCTTTCATTTTATTCTTTAAATTGTATTCTTTAAATCAGAGGGCGCCAACTGGTGGTCCACGAACCACTGGTGGTCTGTGAGAAAATTTTAGTGGTCCGCAGAGAACTCATGTCTGCAACAGGGGTGATACCGGCAACGGATGGACTGATGCACTCAGGGAGGGTAGCATGCAGGAGATTGCGGCATCAGAGCCCTTCCCGGGTGTTCCCTGGCCTGTGAGGGTGGGGAAGGGAGGGAAAGGAACCCCTGAACTGGTGCTGGGTGGTGGGAATCTGATGTCCAGAGGTCGACGAGCCACATGCTGAAGACCAGATGGCTGGCAGGGAGGTGGGGTAATCTTGCAGCCTCCCTAGCAAACCCATGTCGTGGCTGCTGCCTCCTGCCTCCACACATCGAGGAGGCTGAGCACCAGCGGGAAAAGCACGGACCTCCTGAGCCACAGGAAGAGGCTGCCAGCAATGCCCTCAAGTGAAGATGTTGTGAGGGGAGGCTCAACCCCTCTCCTCAGGAGCCACAAAGCACTCACCGCCCCTCTAGCACCCGCCAAGCCTCTTCCCACCATGCTTCTCTTCCTCCTCGCCAAAAGCTTTCACATACCCAGCGGGAAGGAGAAAGCTTGGTGGCTGCCAGAGGGGCGGTGAGCACTTAGTGGCTCCTGAGGGGAGAGGTCAAGCCTCGCCCTCACAACATCTTCAACTGAGGGCATTGCTGGCAGCCGGTCGGCCTCCTCAATGCATGAAGGCAGGAGGTAAACCAGGTGAGAGGTTCCTTTCCCCCCACTCCCACCCCCTCGCTGGCCAGGAAACAACCAGGAAGGGCTCCGATGCCACGATCTCCTGCCCACATCAATCCGCCCACTGCTGGTATCACCTCTGTTGCCCCCACCTCCCCGCCAGCCATCTGGTCTTCAGCACGTGGCTCGTCGGTCTCCAGACATCAGATTCCCAGCACCCAGCACCAATTCAGACGTTCCTTTCCCCCCACCCCCGGGACAGGGGAAGTGGAAAGAGAGAAAGAAAGAAAAAGAGGGAGAAAGAGGGGGGGGAAGAGAGATCAGAGATCCCAGTGTTTTGTTTCTGTGGGAAACGGGTCCAAATTACTCTTCAAATATTTAAGCTTGCAAAAGAGGCAGCCAAGCTAAGTGCCTGAAGGACCCCATCCCATCAGTTAGTGTCCAGGCACTTCAGTGAGCGGCATGCTGTATTCATATTAGTGGTCCTCAGGATTTAAAATTATGAATTTGGTGGTTCCTGAGGTCCAAAAGACCTCTGCTTTAAATTAAGTAGAAGATCATGTCTTAAGAGTCTGAAAGTTTCCCAAATTTCTTCAGGACAATATGAAAACCAAACAATAAATCTGTCTCTTATGACTGTATCAATGGATTATTTCCTTTCTATTTTCCAGCCTGAAAAAAGATAAAATTTAGATAACCAAATCAAATGTCTAATCATGACAGCTATAATATTGATTGTATTTTGGATGATTGTTTGGCTAAAGGTAACATATTTTTTTTCCTAATGCCAATAGTATACCAAAATATAGGAATTGAATGATTAAACAAGCACATTTTATCAATTGCATGTGTCACTCAGATTATAATGCATCAAATTATTTGCACAGATCTAACAAAATAAAATCATGGAAAATATTTCAATATCTTGCTTACTAGAGAAACCCAAATTAAGGCATGTCCGACAAATGGGTGTCCAGCATCCACTTGAACGCATTCAGTAAACAGAGGCCATCAATGTTATCTAACAAACCCATACAAGTTATAATAGGTACATCTTTTGACTATGTCATTTTGATCTAGTCTTATGTCACTAATTAACTTCTTCCTACAGTACAATGTTATTGAAAATTTTCTACAGCATTAGCATCTCTGAATAGAACTGAAATATATGTCTGCACAGATTGTTACAGAAATTAACAATCTCAAAATCACTGAGACTTGTATATGTAATTTTCAGTGGAGAAACTCTGTAATTGAAATTTGTTTTCAGAATAGAATTAACATTTAAAATTGCATATATAATGTTGAATGATGTACTGAAAACTCAGAACTTCTTGAGTTGTAACAACTTTGGATATACCAGCATTAGGATGTAGCAAACAATATATTGTGCAATTGGAAAAAAATAGACATCTCAGATGTCAAATCCTGAATGGAAGCAAACATTAATTTTCAATCTTTGAAGTGGCTCTTTATAAATGTAATGGAAAGACTGACCAATATGATTCATGAGGGCCAATTTTAATCTGGTCAAAAAAGAAATAGAACAGTCGTTCATGTATTCATTGTGTTGTATTTTTTACAGCAATAAAATATATAGAAATGTTTTTGCAGTCCTTAAGTGTAACTAGCTTATCTTGATGTTTCAAATCAATCTCATTAAATTTCTGAAATATTCCAGACAAGTAAGTAATATATTTTTCATATTTTGGTATTTATTGCAGAAATCCATTTTCTTTTCCTTATGATAGAATGCAAACATAATCTTGAATAATTCCACAGCTCTATCGAACAGCTGTCTTAAAAATCTATCAAATATCCAGGTTTAAAAAATGAAACAAACTGCTGTTGTCTTAACAAAGTTCCTGAAATAATTTATTCTTTCAAATTTAGATTTAATCTTATTTATTTCACTTACCACAATATTTAGTGAGCTGTGTATGTTTGGACATAAAATGGTCAGCAGAGCAATTCTTGTGAAGTATACAATGAATACAAAAAATGTTTGGAGCTGCTTCTTCAAAAATGCCATAAATCTGCAATATTTTCTTTCCGTAGAACTCTTATCAATTACATACAGCAATAATGTTTCTTAATGGAATACTGGCATTTTCAAGGTATGCTTTTAATGCACCAAAATTGATTTGCTATAAGACTTTTTGTAGCTGCATATCTTCTTATAGGATATAAAGTCATCTTCAAAATATGGTATACAATCCATTAATAAAACTTTGCTGTCCACAGCTTTATCCAACCATAGAATTTTATTGTTTTCAATATCATTACCCATTTCTTCAATGCTCCGTTGTACCACTGCATTATTATTTGCTAAGAGTTTCAATAGTTCAGTTGGTTCTTGATGCATTACTATAGAAATAACTTCCTGCAAACATGGCATTATCAATGCTATGTTAGCAATAAACTCTGAAATACAGTAAAATGAGTAAAGTCTGTTTGGCTTTCCTAGAACATTTTTTTAATGTAGCAAGTATTGTTTAATGTTTAATAAATATCTCATGAAGATTTCTGAAGTATTCTATGTCTTTGTCATTTTTGCCTGGATGGTTTTTTCATGAAGATGATTAGAGACCGTCAATGGACAGCCATTTTCGGATCCCTCCACACATGTTCAATAGGGTTCAAGTCAAGGCTCTGGCTGGGCCATTCTAGGACATTCACAGAGTTGTCTAAGCCACTCCTGTGATGTCTTGGCTGTATGTTTAGGATCATTGTCATATTGGAAAGTGAACTTCAGCCCAGGCTGAAGTCCTGAGTGCCGTGGAACAGGTTTTCATTGAGGATATTCCTGTACTTTGCTCCATTTAGCTTTCCCTCAACCTTGACCAGTGTCCTAGTCCCTGCTGTTAAAAAACACTCCCTTAGCATGATGCTGCCAGCACCATGCATCCCAGTGGTTAGGATGGTATTGGGCAGGTGATGACCGGTGCCTGATTTCCTCCAGACATAGCATTTAGAATTAAGGCCAAACAGTTCAATCTTGATTTAATCAGACCAGAGAATCTTGTTCCCCACAGTCTGAGAGTCCTTCAGGTGCTTTTTTGCAAACTCCAAGTGGGCTTTCATGTGTTTTGCACTGAGCAGAGGCTTCTGCCATAAAGCCCAGATCAGTGGATGGCTGCAGTGACGGTTGTCCTTCTGAAACTCTGTCCCAACTACACACAGGATCTTTGAAGCTCAGTCAGAATGACAATCAGGTTCTTGGTCACTTCTCTTACTTAGGCTCTTCTCCCCTGATTGCTCAGTTTGACTGGTCAACCGGCTCTTGGAAGAATCTCAGTTGTTACAAATGTCTTCCATTTGAGAATTATGGAAACTACTGTGCCCTTAGGAACCTTCAGTGCAGAAGAAATTCTACTGAACTTCCCCAGATCAGCGCCTTGCAATAATCTTGTCTCTGAGCTCTGCAGGCAATTCCTTCAACCTCATGGCTTTTGCTTTGCTACAGTATGCATTGTCAGCTATGATGCCTTCTATAGAGTAGTGTGTGCCTTTCCAAATCATCAATTTAATTTACCACAGGTAGACTCCAATCAAGGTGTAGAAACATGTCAGCAATGATCAAGAGAAATGGGAAGAACCAGAGCTAAAGTTCATGTGTTGTTGTAAAGGGTTTGAATACATGGGCCAATATGACATTTCAGTTTTTTCTTTTTAATAAATTTACAGTATTTCTAAAATTCTGTTTTCACTTTGTCATTATGGAGTACTAAGTATAGATTAATGATAAAAATTGATAAAAACTGTAGAATCAGGCTGCAACGAGGTCTGATGATTTTCTGAATGCCTTGTATGTATATAGACTGAAGGATACTTGCCTTAGTAAAGGCACTTAAAGGTCTTTGAATGTTTGCAAACTGAATACTGTAGACAGCAGTGTGCATTTAAATTTTAAATTTAACAGAAACAGAACAATTCATAGCAAGAATTTATTCTATTTTATTCTGAATACTGTAGTCAGCAATGTCATTTAAAGTTTAAATTTAACAACAGAAACAAAACAATTCATAGCAAGAGTTTATTCTATTTTATTCTGCTTTGTTAGGATATCATATGAAATACTATGTCTCATTCCAGACATATAATTTAAGAATAATTCAGTGACAATGAAAAAGGTTCAGAGAACAGCAATAAGGATGACAGAATACTAGAAATATTAGAAGACTCAGCATTCTTCAAAATACCCCATTAAATCGTCACACAAAAACTAGGTCAAAACCCAATATCTTTTGTTGCAGACTTAAGACAGGAAATGGTGAATCTAACTTACAGGAAGGAATTCTGGCTGAATGTTACACAAAGCTTCCTAACCTTATGAGCAGCTTCACATTGCAGTTAATAATCAGAGAAGTGATGTGCTTCTCATCATTTGCAGTGTTCAAGGGAAGTCTAGACAGATTTAATTTCAATTCTCAAACTGTGCAGGAAACTATTTGGTGGCCTAAATGGCCTTTCCAACTCTATGAGTCTAATTATTGCAGCATTAATTGCACTATATGGCACTATAATATATTGTATAACAAGCAATATAGCCACTCACAGCCTACTCAATGGCAGAACTCTTTACCTGGGAAGTTTTCACATAGTACTTCAATGGGAGTTGCTCTCTTGGTATCTCCAATTTTCTGATAACGTTCTTTCAATGTATCTGCCTAAGTTAAAAAAAGCATCAAGTTAACTGTTTCAGAAACATTCTATAAAACTTTGGTAATATCAGAAGAAACAAGGCAAATCAAAAGATTTCATACTACCTTTAAGCCTTGCCAGGGAAGGCTGCCTCTTAAAAAATACATGAACATATGACCTAAAGCTTCCAAATCATCTCTTCTACTTTGCTCTGAAAATTAAATTGAAAATATGAAGGCTAGATTTCTGAATTGATCTATAAAATCAATGGAAAATATGTACAAATATGCAACTGTATAAAATGTTTTCTGAAAATTATAAACAAACAGCAAATTTGGAGTTAACAACTCCATCAAGTAAACCTGACAAATCCCATGAAATGTAAAAGCATTAACTAATTAATTGACACATCACTGAACTACCCATGTTTCCCTAAAAATAAAACTGGGTCTTATTTTCCTTTGGGTCCCAAAATAAGCACTAGGGCTTATTTTTTTGGGGGGGTGTCTTATTTTTTCCCATTTATGAGGCACCCACTTCTTTTGCTTGCTCGTGGCAGGGCAGGAGACCACGTGGAGCATTAGTGCCAATACCACAAGGCGGGTTGATAGAGATGCCCCACGCACCCCACAACATGCTAGGGCTAATTTTTGGGACAGGTCTTATTTACAGAGACAGGGTAATTAGAATGTTATGAACTTTTTCTTTTTTTCTCCTATATCTCTTGATTACAGATTTCCAGAGTCAAAGATCCAGAAACCAACATTTCTCCAACATTTTAACAAGTTTTCCCAGCAATCTACAAGCTAAAGTAAGAAAAGAAAATTGTAAACCTTCTTTAAAACTACATAAATCCTCATTATGAAAATATGGAAGAACTGACACAAGTCCTATTATTCAAGTTTGGGACTACTGAATTGAATGAATTTATTGTTCATTGGTTTCTCCTTGATAGCTATTTTCTCTTATTTTCTAATGTGTTTTATTTTCTACAATTTACTACTGGTGTTTTACTGTTAGTTATCAACTTATGACCGGTCATTTAACAACTGTTCAAATTTACAACAAACTCCCCAAAAGGTACAGTTCCAAAGGCCAGACCCATCCCTTGTGACCACATTTTGGGGGCTCGGAAACCAGCCCACATTCACAGTCATTTGCAGCATCCTACAGTTACATGACCATGATTTACATTTTTGTCAAAAACATTTTTGGTAAAAACATCCCACAGCAAAACAACAGGTTCACTTTACAACTGTGGCATTCATTTAACAACTATGAATTCAGTTAAAGACAAAGATGAGTCATGTAACAACCTGCTGCAAACATAAGCATGCAATCAGGTTGGTCACATGATGACCTAATTTATGACTGTCAGGATTTATGACCATAATGGACATGCTCCCCTGTGTTCATAAGTCAATGACTACTTGCAATTGTGTTTGCCACCCAGAGCATTATATGTGAGGTAAATGGCTATTTAAATATAATAAATAATGCTGCATTATGAAAAACTGAGGAACTGTACAAGCGGTTTAGAGCTAAACTTTCATTAAGAAGAATAAAAGTAGACAGTTTATTAAAAACTTTTATTAAAAATTAGGATTTTGCCATGCACTGATAACATTAAAGAATTATATTCATACTCTTACACATTTGAATGAAATAGACTAAGTTTAAAAATAATTATAAATATACAAGCTGCTTACAAAAATCCATAGTGAAACTGCTATGTTCATGTTCGTACACACATACATACATACCTTTTCCTAAATGTGTATTTATACTCATGTATCTAGCAGTTCCTGTAAGGCTTTTGTGTTCTCGATATGGTATGTGCTTCTTTGTTTCTGGATCTATATACTCTTTTGCCAACCCAAAATCTATAATATGAATAATTTGTTGAGTTTTGTTTCCTGGTCGTCCTATTAAGAAGTTTTCAGGTTTTACATCTCTGTATATTAAGTTCTTTGAATGAACATATTCCATTCGTGAAATCTGTCAAACAGAATGAAAGAAAGTTTAAAGAAATTAAAATAGTCATATCTTTAGTAATAAAACAAATGAGTTACTGTGTTTTCCTGTCTTGAAATCCAAGATTTTTCATGAATGAAATTAAAAATGAAAACTTTCGTAATATTAATTTATTTTGGTTCATAATATAAATACTGCTGGTGATACATACCTATCCATTAAAAACAATACCTTAAAAAATTCCTTCATTAAATTATACATTGGTTGCCATTATGTGTTCTTAATGATAGTACATACAACAAAGTCATTTTTAAGCTTTAAAACACTGAAGAAAAAATAGACACAGAAAAAAAAAGCTTTGTTCAATCTGCATACTTCTAATGTCTTGTGGCTGCCAGATATCCATAGAGTTGAGAATAGTCTGCTTACACTTGTACCATTCATACGTAAAAAAAGGTACTGCCTGAGAATTACACTATAATTCAAATTTATTTCATTAGTAAACTTTTCATTATTTTTACTTAAACACTTATTCTTTTTTATGGGTTGTGCAGGTTTTGCATATATGGATAGATACTAGTGCAATACAGAACCAACAACTATATTACCTTCTAAATCTATGAAAAAATACCTTTATCATATATCCAACATTTCAAAAACTACTAAAAAATTACAACAATGTCTTTGCATTCTGGTAGCTATAAACAAACAATATTTATCCAAAGCTACTTAAGCAAAACCCAAAGACCACATATATATCATGCAAGAACTGTAAAAACCATTATATGGGGCCAAAAATTGAGAGAAAATATCCGTAAATGTCAACTGGCAGTTAGAAGACATGATAAAAACTCCTAAGTTTCACAACAGACAAGTTTAACCCACTTTTTGAATTGGGAAACTGTAGACATCTTAGATTAAATCAGACGAAAAAATGATAAGAGAATTCCTAAAAGCATAGAACCCTAATTAATCACCCATTAAAAGATATATTGAAATAAGCTCCATGTACAAACCTTTTAAGAAATCAAAGAACCAAACATAAAAGAAAAAATGAACACATCCTTTTTCATCACACACCTATTAATCAATACCCAGATAAGGAACCAATACCAGTTAAAAAGAAACTACAAAGTAAAAGATAACATCCCACTCTATTATTTTTTAATGAAAGCAACCTCAAAGTCAAACATGTCTCCATAGTTTAAAATAATAAAGCCCCCAAATCAGTCAAGGAAAAATAATGTCCAAATCAAAGCAGATAACATAACCTATCACTTATAAACAGTTAGCAAACTCCACTCCCCCATTCACTAATGTTACCTAGACTGGTAATGAAACATCAGCAGGAAGAGAAACAATCTCAAAAAACAACAGGAACTCAATAACTCAAAAGCTTTTTGTGCATTCTTGATATTTTTACATTATTTACAGACGACAATTTATAGAGAAGCTATACTCACCAGTTGTATGGCTATCATAAGTACAGTTTTCAGGGAAAATGTCCTATTACACAAATCAAATAAATCTTCCAAACTAGGTCCCAGTAGTTCCAGCACCATGGCATTGTATTTGCCACAAGGGCCAAAATAATAAACCTGAGGTATTCCATCTAAAAAGTGAAAACAAATGGTATTCATCAAATTTAGTTGCATCCAGTTCCTAAACAGACTTTTCTTTATCTTAGCTAAAATATTTGCAAATGACAACTTATCCTGCTTAGTTGTAATTATTCAATGAAAAACATGACAGGCAACAACATCCCTCCATGGAATTTCAAAACAGTTCAGTCTCAGTCTATTATTTAACAATTTCCATAGAATCAGTATCAAGTGAAAAGCTTAAATATATGGAAGAACATAATATTCAGTACAACAAGATGTTTATGGGTTTATTAACTATACAAAGTACCAACATTTGACATTATTAATTCTTTTAATATTAGAATTTCTGTTCTGTTCCCTTAGATTTTGGGTAAGCAAATCAAACAATGAATCTGGGTAAAATATGTACAAAGGCATAACCTGTAACAAAGGTTATTATTTCTCCTAAAAATCACTGTATCTCCTCAAATTTCATTGTAACAAATTCCCATTTCATTATAGATAAAAATTTTAATGAGACTGCTTTAATAGAAAATGAAGGAATAGCTAATGCTTTTTGCGGCAAGCCTCACCAGTAAATATACTTAATTTAAAAGCTTTGAGGACCACAAACTATGTTAATATGTAAGTATTTCCAAATCAAAAGTATTTTCACCTTTCATTAGTATCTAAAATAGCAAATAGGTCCATTTAAAAAATCAGTAAAATCTTAAATTTATTATAAATTTGTTGTTACAAAACCTTATCCTACAATGATGACTTTTATAATGCTAATCATGGGAAATATGTATATAAAATGCTTTTAAATTTTTAACTAGCTTTGTCCATGAGAAATAGAGCATCTTATTTAAATAGATTATGCCTTATCAAAGCTTACTATAGCTTAAAAAAAATGAAACATTCACCTTGTATATGTAGTATCAAACCTATAACCACATATGGTTAAAGGACATTAACTCCTTTTTCAATTAGGCACTTAGAAAAGGATGAATTATGGAGACAAAGGTACTTTGATGGGTGGTTTTACCTGTGAATACCTTATCAGGCAAATGCTAAATGTCACTGCAGTAAAATGTGTAATTTACTATGTATCAATAACACATATCTTTAAATGTTTCATTGTCTTGTATAGCAAAAATATTCTAATAAGATTTCATAATCTAAATGAGAAGTTCCCAATTTAATAGATATCGCTTAGTAAAATATTGATAAAAACAAAGTTTTGTTATTTAAATAATTAAAATATATTTAAAGCTAGACAATTAGAAATAATTAATTAATCAAGTTATTTAGCTTTCAGCTGCAAGTTGACTTAAAAGGCTGAGTAAGAACTGATCAAATCTTGCCTGTCAAGGAAAGGACAAAAGCTAGCCTGACTGCCTTATCAGATTTACAGTAGTGTGTCTGAGGACTTATCTAGAAAACTTTCTCATATTTCTGACAAAGATACAGTCAGTGGCATAAACCAGTATTTTGTGTGTGTGTGTGTGTGTGTGTGTGTGTGTGTGTGTGTGTGTATGTCCTTAAGTTATCGCGGGTACTTACATGTATGTTATTCAGCTTTGTTTGGGTATTTTCCCACGTCATTATAGTTGTGCTTTTAAAGTTGTAGCAACATTTCGGCAGAATTTCATCTGCCATCATCAGGCTTCTGTATTGTGTTCGTCTGTATACACACACACACACACACACACACACACCAATACATGTTTGTTTCAATAATAATTTTATTCCACTACAAATTATACTTACCTCCAGATCCTAGCTGCTTGTAGAATCTGTATTCCAAGTGCAGTTGTGGTGCTCTTGACTTCATTGGCTCCTGGAAAAACCAAAAATTTCCATTTTGAAACCCAAAATCTACACTAATACTGATAATAAAAAGTGTCAGGCAGAAATAGATTTATTTGCAGATAGGTAACTCATTTCCTGCACGAGTAATTGCCCCTTACTTTCTCCCTGAAAGAATGCCTAAGCACTCTGAATCAGATGCATGCCTAAATTATTACAAAATATACAGTACATACACTGTTTCTAATCTCAGCAACTGTGTGGACTTCAGCTTCCAGAATTTCCCAGTCAGCATGTGATATATAGTTATTCTAGTTGGCACCATATACCTCTTATAGAACAAGGATATTGTTTGAAATGTTGAAAGATTCATCAATCTTACTGAAGGATAAACTGATCTCTATAGCTATAAACATGTATTACCAGCTCTGATTGATAAATATGTTTACTGTTTTCTGGAAAATAGGCTAGCCACCATCACCCATGTTTAAATTACTGCAATACGATTTTATATGGGTCTGCACAAGTTCCTGATATTGAAGTTACAGTGACATACCTAGGTATGCCCATACAATACCAGTTTTGAATCAACTATGTGACCTACCTATTAGCTACTGAGCCAGGTTCAAAGCTTTGCATATTCAGTAATGGCAGTGGTGGAATTCAGTTTGCACCAGTCAGGCAAACCAGTTGTTAAATTACACACACACACACACACACACACACACACACACACACACACACTATCAAAGTCGATCCTGGGTGTTGCACTGCAATGGAAAAATGGGCAATGCAGCGGTCGGCTCAAGGGAAGGAGAAGGCTACTTTCCCTTTTTCTTTTCCCTGCTCCTCCTCCTTTCCTCGTACCAGCTGCTTCATTGCCTGTTCCTCCATTGCAGCGCAGCACCTCCCACAACAGCCAACTTGACCCTGGGTGAACCGGTTGTTAAATTAT
Organism: Notechis scutatus; assembly: GCF_049901735.1. Taxonomy (NCBI): domain Eukaryota; kingdom Metazoa; phylum Chordata; class Lepidosauria; order Squamata; family Elapidae; genus Notechis; species Notechis scutatus. The sequence continues at coordinate 213,727,263 of NC_142010.1, forward strand.
TTGAATCCCACCACCAAGTAAAGGCCTAAATTGCTTTTCCGGTAACAGACTAGGCAGTGGCTAAGATTATCAGATGCAGTCATGTGATTTCTACCACAACTTCAAATAGAGTTTCTCTCTAAGAGTACCTACTTTCTAGAAAGTTTTGTACTGCAGTATTTATACAGTCAGTACCTACTATTATATAGTTAGGGGGCGTGTTAAGAGTAATCTCTTCACACCAGGCCTATCTTACCATATTTTGTTCTGTATCAAGTAATTTAAATATCAGAATTTTTATTCTCTGTATACTTCAAGATATATTAACATTCCAGTTCAATACCTAAAATTATTAAAGTAATATTCTATAACTTTCCAGAGCAGACTTGAACAATATTTAAGGGCATGCAAGAGAAAAAACTGTCTGAGGCAGTCAAAATCTCCAAAAAATTTGAAATAGAAGACAATAATTTGGGGGTGGGGTTTGTGTGTGAGAGAATTGAAAGACATCCAGTCATCTTTTTGTAGATGCTCCTGGCTTTTTTCACCATCCTTTGAATCCAGAATACACCTGGGTATTTCTAAACCTTCCATGCTATACTTATGTCTCATTACTCCACCGATTCCCATGTCAAGCCAGCATTCAATTTAAACTACCAATGTATGTTTTGCTATGCATACTATAATTAGATTTATCTGTAAAATAATACGTGGTGATGAATCTTTTATTAATTGAATGTATCTTTTACTGCAAATGCAAGCTAGTATACTGTACTTTAAGAAATGCATCCTGTGTGGCACCCTTGAGAATCAGTCCTGGAATCTATTTTGCTTACCTTTAATATTCTTCTTCTTTTATGTGCCTTACTTATGGTTATCCAATGATTAGTTGCATTTGGTAATTACTGCTAGGCTTATCATTGTAAGAAATTAATTCTCACCCAATGCTGATGATATTCAGTTCTGTTAGTCTTTTGAATCTTTGAGTCTTTGATGAGTACACAGTCAGCTGTATTGAAATGTCTTATTAATGTTTCATCTTCAATTTCCTTTCATCACATCACTGTATATGGAGATTAGTATGTTATAGTCTGATGGTCCCTTTCATTCTTTGTTTTTTGCCCCAGTCTACTAATTCCCAAATGATTCCAGTGTCCTCCACTGAAGCCTCAGGTTTTTGACTTATGTTCGGTCAATTCCCTTCCAATTTACAGCTCTCTCACAAAGAAAGTTGTATATTTTTGCTTCGTAAGTATTTATAGGATCAGGGAGTTTAATACATATATATTATTGGTGCAGTCATATTATTGCAGATGTTCCTGACTTCTCTCTCCTTCCTTTGAATCCAGAATACTACACCTGGATATTTCTAAACCTTCCATGCTATACTTATGTCTCATTACTCCTCTGATTCCCATTTCAAGCAATCATCCAGTTTAAATTACCAATGCTTTTATTTAAGAGCTTCTGGACACAAATCCATCAGAATTTGCCTGCTAGCTTCTCTATAATCACTCTCTTCCTACATTTGAGCAAGGCCTTTTTTATATAGATTAGAAATTCTGTACAAATACAGCTTCCAGACTGCAGGCTCTTGACCCCACGATATTGGAATTGTTCTTTCATTTTTGTGATGGTTTGATAACGCTTTAAAGGGAGTTTAAAAACCTATTTATTCAAGTGGGTCTGGGCATGTTTTTTTCTACCTTATTGGCAGCAGTTTCTGGTTTAAAACCTGTTAGAAAGCAACTGTCTGAAATATTGTAGGGTAATTATCATTTAAAGCAGGGGTCCCCAACCACCGGTCCGCGGAACGGTACTGTCCTACCAGGCCGCTGGTTTGCTGGGCGCCGCCATCTTTTGATGAAAAAGTGCTTCCGGTGAGCTTTTCCAGGTAGAAAGCTCACCGGAAGCACTTTTTCATCAAAAAGATGGCGGCGCTAGCTTAGTGAGCTTTTCCGGAGAAAGCCATTTCTACCCGGAAAAGCTCACCAGAGCGCTGGCGCGCCATCTTTTTTGATGAAAAAGTGCTTCTGGTGAGGTCACCGGAAGCACTTTTTCATCAAAAAAAGATGGCGGCGCCCAGCTAATGCCGGTACCGGGCCACGCCATAAAAAAGGTTGGGGATATCGGGCCACGGCATAAGAAAGGTTGGGGATCACTAATTTAAAGCATAGCATTTTATGTATCAATCTTTTTCTTTCAATTTAACCAATAACAAAAATAAAATGTTAAGAAAAAACATTGCATTTTTATTTTATGCCTTCACATCTCCTCTCTTTTCCCATTTCATTAAAAGAAGCACTTTATTTAGCAAATCAACCATAAATTCCACCCTTATTCAATAATAAAAAGAAAGTAAACTCATTACTGCTTAAATGGCATAAAAAAGTTCAAACAATGCCTTTATTAACTGGAAAGTAATTTGGACTTCTAAGGTTTATAGGAATAACAGAGGCCTAAGGCTATTTGAAGTCTTTCGCATAACAAAGACAGAGGTTGGCTAACATTCCAACATTTTAGAAATTTCTGGAAGTTATACTTAAGCTTGAACGTATGCAGGAAAAAAGATTCCTCTTTTTGACAAAGTGTTTTAATCCACAGACAACACTGGAAGATTTCACTTTCCAACTAAGTAGATAGCATAGTTGACTGCCAATATATTATAAAGGGAAACACAGAAAAATGAATATATTCTAGCTATGCAAGTTGCAGCAGGATTAATAAAGAATAAAAACAGATATAGAAAAAATACAAAGATTACCTTCAACTGGACAGTATACAACCCAAGATGTATATCTGTAAAATCCACACAAAGCTAGAACTTAAAATTACTAAAATGACCGAAAGAAATCATATACCAAAATTGGCTCCAAAACAATCCAAGTTATACTCAAGAAATGAATCACAAGGACATGTCAAAGCACCTAACAAAGATAGAATACTTTAAAATAATAAACCAAACTCAAACTAAGATCATAGAGTTACTTTAACCTGCTCGGCAACAGGGGCATTATAAGTATTATCTCATAAGAGAGCAAAGTTGAGGCAAGTGAAAAAAAAATAGCTGAGATTATCTCCAAGATGGAGATCTCTAAGTACAGCAGTTCCAATTAATCAATCTGAATAATTTATCTTTATTCCATGTTGTGTTTTGTTTCATTCATTCAATTCATTCATTCATTCATTTCTAATTAAATGTATTGACCATCCAACTCCAGTAGGTTCTGGGAAGCATGCATAACTAGAAAAAAACATAAAAGAGCTAAAATGTTAAATTTGTCATTCCAGACTAAACCAACAATAAACAACAAAATCAACAAAACAGGGTTCATTAAATAACAAACATCAACCTCAGACATGAGACCTGACAAGTTTCCAAAGCTTTCTGGAACCCTACGATAGCTCTGCCCTTATATTTGAGGGGGAAGCTGTTTCAGATGGTAGAAGACACAACAGAGAAGGCACCATTTCCTAGGTTCGACAAGATGGCAATGTTTAATGGATGTGACCTGAAGCACAGCCACTTTGCTGAAATGTATTGGATGGGCAGAAACAATTGAAGACAACTAATTTCTCAGATATCCAGGACATGAGTGATTGTCAGGAAAGAACACAGGCGGCATACAAGATGGATCTGTGCAAAGATGAATTAAATAGTAGCTGCAACTCAGAAAGACCCCCAAGTTATACATCTATCTTGAATGGGGAAGGATAATTCCCTCCAAGATCAAAGACAGTGTTGTGGTTAGCCAGCAGCAGGTGCAGACGGCTCACGAGAGCGAGGACTCAGATGAGGGGCCAGGACCATTAGGGAGTGGACTGCTGCCTTCAGAGATTGTGGGGGCTGGCAGCAGTGATGAGGAGGTTCCCGAGGAGCCTGTGCCAAGTGCGCGTGTGTGCAGGATTGCTCGGAGGAAAGAACTGTTACAACAGCATGGGCAACTTGGGAGTAAGGCTGCAAGGTAATGGCCCTACCTTCAATAAGATAAAAGCCAGCTGTGAAACTAACCTTCTTTGCAGAAGGCAAAGAAGTTTTGAAACTCCAGCCTCATGGACGTTCCAGTATCCTGAGTTTGTATTTGAACATTTTTGTCTTGCAAATTATTTTTTGTCTGTTACCTTTTGGCAAGCCTCACACAGTTTGGCAAGGCTTGTGCTTATCACAGCTAATTATTTTGTAAAAGCATTACAAGGTTTTTGTTCCTTTTGGATTGTGTTTGATGTGTCGGAAAAGGGCGTGGGTCAGAACAGACAGTAACATCCCCAGCCCAGGGAGTCCACAGCCACCCAGTCTTGTTAAGGTTGAGCTGAAGTCTATTCTGCCCCATACAGACCCATACAGATTCCAGACACTTGGTCAATCCATCATACAGAGGCACTTGGGATAGAAATGGAGAACTGGGTATCATCAGCATTGTGGTTTTATCATACCCTCAACTTCTGAATGACCTAACCTAGTGGCTTCATATAGATATTGAATACGAGAGGAGAGAGCATCAACTCTGCATGTGAGGAGCTCCGGACATGATCTCTCTCTCTCTGTCCACACCGATTAGAACTGACCACTAAGGAAGGCGGTGAACCACTAAATCACAGTGCCTCCTACTCTCTAACCCTCACAACCAGTCCAGAAGGATACTGTGGTTGACATTATCAGTTACAGTTTCATGTAAAGTGTCAACATAAACATAAACTATACTAATGGTACATTTAATTGCTAGAAATTGCTTGGAGAAATGCTGGGAAGCTGCCAATAGCTCAGTGCTGACCCAACTGTCTCGGTAAACTTGAAATTACTATGCTGTACGTAATACATATTCACACGTATACAGTGTGTGAACAAACACACATACATACATATACACAAGTTGTATATGTGCATGTGTTTATATAATGGAAATCAGATACTATTCTTTCCAATCATCATTTATGGTTTTTTTTAAAAATTGCCTTCACTTATTTAAGAAAACTGAACAAAAACAAGAAAACTGTCGAGAAAAAGATAATAAGTGTACATGTATGTGTGTCTTTGTGAGTGTGTAGGCTTCTCACACGTACTGTATATGCAATGTGATACTTAAAAATTAAATTTCAATAGTGTAAAATTACAATATTGATACTTTGAATAAGAAGTTATATAACATATGCGCAATGAACTATTGGTTGCTAGAACCATAAAAACTATTATCGCAGTACATGCATCTTTTTATTTCATCAGAGAGGGTAAGTATTGGTTGCTTCCAATAATAAGCAATAATCTTGCTTCTGTTCCCAAATCTTTAAAAACTTTTCTATACTATCCCATATACAATATATCACTCTCTTTGTACAGTATAAACAGACAGATGAATGTGAATGTAGGCCAAAGGTATGCGAAACATTCATGCTTCAAGTTCAAAAGCTTCATTTGAAGTTCAGAGCAGGGCCTTTGAATTTCTAACGTTACACTGACCACTCCAGAAGTGCTTTGAGTTTGAGTTCAAATATGTTTTTTGAGCTCTGCATATTTCTATCATAGTCAGAACACCCATTTATTGGGTCCATGAGTTGGGGGTTTGAAATATTGTGTGCAGTTCTACATATAAGCATGCACATTCAAACGTTTCACCCCTTGATATCGATTTATTTTTCTTTATACAGTCAGAGATAAACGTATAGGCTACACTGCAATTTTGGAAATGTTTACAACTTTTGCATTAAATTATAAATATGGGATGAAGGCTTTTTGTATTTTCTACATTAAAATATCCACTGCCATATTGTTAACTATTAATTATCAATCCTATAAGAGTTTGGAAAAGATAATATTGCTCCTGGGTTGCCTTTTCTTAACTTTATAGAAATGAAAAGTAAATTGGGCTATGAAAGCATAAAGAAAAATGTACTTCACAAGGAAATAGACTCATTTTCTAAAATCGCACAAATACTTTTCTTCCAATCCTAAGAAATAAGTTGTTCAGATATGAATAATGAAATTATATTGCTTTCAGAATTATTTCATGAAGCAAACCTCTTATCATGTAACATGGTGTAACATTGGCAAAGAGCTTCTTTATTATGATTTTCATGTTAAAGTATATCATTTAAGAGGATTTATATCTTACATTCGTGTAATTTAAAATCTAAAAGAATGATGGGGGACCAAAAAAAGGAATCCTGTATTCCACTAAATTATTTTAACAATCTCAATTATTTTTTTAAGTTCTTGAAAACAGATTAAAATCTTGTGCATTTTTATGTCAAATAATAACTAATGTTAACTTACCAGTTTAATTGCCACATATTCATTAGTATACAAATTTTTTCCTTAAAAAAATGAAAAAAAAAACAGGAATGTTAGAATTTATACCTCTATATATAAGTAAATTCATCCTATTGGTCAAATTATATCCAATGAAAATATAGCAAAAATGTAAACATATTTAATAGCTTAAGCAAAACTGACATGCATCAGTTTACAGATAAAAAACACTAATATAATTCAGCCTTTTGCTTATCTTATTATTTCAATGTCTGAACATTATGTTGATTTTTTTTACCTGTGCTCATAGTAGCTAACAATTTAATACATTCACGTTACCTTATAGTTAAAAAACAGCAATGCATACCTTAAAACATTGTTTTTAATTTTCACTTTTTTCCATTATGCACAAAAGACCCTCTTTCTTCCCCTTCTTTCCAGAGTTATTTGGAAGCTTGAAAATATGAATATTAGGATTTGTAGGAATGAGTGAAGGGGGGGGGGGCATAGGTGAAGAGTTCTCCCATTATGTCAATGGAAGAACAAGCTACAGCAGGTATATCATCAATATGTACAGTATTATGCAAAAGTCCTAGGTCACCACCACTTTGTTTTAATGACCATCCATAATTATTTTTCGGTCTCTGTATTAAGATTCAAATGGAAAATACAGGAAATATGTACACAAAATTTAAACAAGCAGCAGTTTTCAAAACAAAATGGCTTCTTCAGGCAAAAAGTCAATATTTAGTGTGACCACCCTTGGCTCTAAGCACATCTTGAAGTCTTTTGGGGAAATTGTCCTGAGGTTTTCTTAGGTAATCTTCTGGTATATTATACCTGACTTCTTTCAAGACTTCCCAGGGCACTTCTTTAGATTCAGGTTGTCTTTTATTTGTTTCTCTGTTCAGGTAATCCCATGCTGCCTCTGTAATATTCAGGTCCGTGGAGGCCAGTCCATGACTGTCAATATTTTATCAGTTGTTTTCCTTGCTAAATATAATTTAACTATAGTAGCAGTGTACTTGGGATCATTATCATGCTGAAAAATAAACCCATTCCCAATCAGGTGTTTTTCAGAAGGAATGGCATGATGAATTAAAACTTGTCTGTACTTTTCAGCATTCATGATCCCATCAATAGGAACAATATTACTAACACCACTAGCAGAAATGAAGCTCCAAACCAAGACAGACTCTCCGTCATGTTTCAATGAAGGCCAAAAAGGAGGATCTTTATTCCTCCATTTCTCTCCAACTCTTCTCACACATTGCCAAAAATTTCAAATTTGGATTCATCACTCCATAATATTCTTTTCCACTGATCATTAGTCCAGTTTCTATGAGCTTTAGCATACCTTAGCCTTTTCACCTTGTTCCCCTTGTACAAAAGTGGTATTTTGTCTGCTATCCTACCATTCCCAATCAAAACCATTCCCAATCAAGCTTCTCAAGACTGTAGAGGGGTCAACTTGGCATCCTGATGAAGATGCTGAGCCAGGCCCTTGAACCTCTTCCAGTCTCTCAAAGAAAAAACTATGAGGAACTTCTCATAAGAATTTGAAAGTTTCTTTGGATTTCCAATTCTTTTTCTGTCTTCGACTTCTCTTGACCTCGTTTTTTTTAATAATAGCTTGAATAGGAAATCTTGAGTATCCATTTGCTGTTGAGAGTGGCCTTGCAAAAATATGATTTCGTGTCTGTCACATTCTGTGATCTTTTACATTTTGACTGGAATGATGTGATTGAAAATTGTCTTATTAGCAAGCTTCCAATGAATTAGTCATATAACATATGTATGTGCGATGTAATGCTCAAGCATGTCTTCCACAAACCTGGTGTAATGTACCTTTTTATACAGAAGTCATTCTGGCATCAAAACAATTGGGATACCTATAGGCGTTAGCAATGACAGCATATAGCATTGTATTCCATTTAAGTTTACAGGAGCCAACTGTTTGCTGTTGCTCAAGTTTAGGGGATGTCACACTACATACTTGCCTCTTTGGTCTATGGAAATTGTCCCACCCCCCTAACCCTGCTTTTTCTTGTTTTTGAATATTGCATAAAGATTTCCTTTATTTTCTTGCTGTATTCTAATAAAGAGATTAAGACATAATTATATGTGCCATTGCTGTAACAACAGATCTAATGGTGGCCTAAGACTTTTGCTCAGTACTGTATATTTTGTTATAGTCCCATGATTCTTTATCTAAACACAGGAATCAAGGCAACTTGTACATCTGAATTTCCGACTCTGATTCTATTTTTTTAAATCAACAATTTGAAATAGTTACCTCCTTCGCATAGGTAAGAGGTTATAGTTACTGCATGGTACAATAACTGACCTCATAATAGCCTTTTAATTGTCCAAATTCTCCTCCCACTTAGCTTCACCAAATGATCATGGATTATAATTATGAACAGAAAAGAAGAAAAAAATGATCCCCAAAAGCCTTTATTCTTTCTGGTTTTAATTTTATACAAATGTCAGCATTTAACTCTTTTGTTTCCGTAAGCCATAAAGCTAAGTTATAAAGTCCTGAGGAGGTATAGCAGCCCTCAATATTTGAGATTATCCATAGCTTCTTTAAATAATGTATAGTAGTACAAGTTATCTGTCTATTTCCTTGTTTGTGAACTGCTCACTCATATGTGTCTGAGGAAAACCTGAGGACAACTCAGTAATAGCATCCCTGTCACCAGCCTGGCATGACAATCTGGAGACATGAAGAGACAGAGCTAGCTTCCTTCCTCCCTCCCTCTCTCCCACCCATTTCAGCACTAAGAAAGCAACACTTCTGCCAAGTCCATGCAAGGCACATTGCAATAACCTGGTCCTCCAAGCTCCAAGATGTGCCAGGACTGCACTCAGCAGAGGACCAAGCAGAGAACCACCAGCTAGGTTATGGATATTTTGAGTCATAATCCAAAGCTCACAAATGCTTGCCTTCTAGGGGGTGCTATCCCCATGGAACAAGTAGCAAGATTACATATGGCCACTGGAAAGAGGTAGAGCGTACCAGCATGTAGCGTACCAGCAGGCAGATTGGGGTGCCTCTGGAAATAATGGATAGAGACTGAAATGAGCCAGTGTGGGTCAGCAGGAGTAGGCAGCCAAAAGGACAGGGATTGGGGTAAATATTGGGGCAGTTGAAGTGCACTCTGTGATTGTAAAAGCCAGTAGGCTGCAAGTGCCCAAATTTTGATTGCATGATTGCAGGGCCACTGCAATACTGTAACTTTGGGGATATCATTTGTTTGGTGTTATCATAACTTGGCACAGTGGTTAGTGTGCTGTACTAGAAAACCTAGAACTACGCCGTCTTCGGTCGAATCTAAATATAGTGTATAAAATTATTCATTGCAATGTCCTACCTGTCAATGAATACTTCAGCTTCAACCATAACAATACAAGAGCACACAAACCGCACCAAACTTGCTTGCAGGAAATACGACTTCAGCAACAGAGTGGTCAATGTATGGAATACTCTACCTGACTCTGTGGTTTCTTCCCCAAACCCCAAAAACTTTAACCTTAGACTGTCTAATATTGACCTCACCTCTTTCCTAAGAGGTCTGTAGGGGGCATGCATAAGCGCACCAACACCCATCCTATTATTTATTTATTTATTTTTCTTATACGTATCCATTTCATGTATCCATAACTATGTTTATACTTATACCTGTTATATTATAATTGCTTGACAAAATAAATAAAATAAAATAAATACTGCAGGCCACTTATGCTGACTACTGGCTGCCTGCAATTTGGCAGTTCAAATCCCACCAGGCTCAAGGTTGACTCAGACTTCCAATCTTTCCGAGGTGAGTAAAATGAGGACCCAGCTTGTTGGGGGCAATATATTGACACTATAAACCACTTAGAGAGGGCTGTAAAGCACTACAAAGCAGGATATAAATCTAAGTGCTGTTACTATTGCTCTTTATATAAATGGTCTTCTAGGTAAGCAAGGAGGGGAAGAGATATTGAGCACAGTAGAAACAAAATAAAAGCAGACCTACTGCAGATTGAAGATGGAAGGGAGAAGGAGACTCAGTACGGTGCAATGAATTAGACAGGCAAAGGGAAGACCCTGGTTTAAATCTGTCCTTAGTCATGAAAGTTCACTTTGGGCCATTCACTTGTTCTCAGCTCAACCCATCTGACAAAGTTAAGGGGGGGAAATAGGCCTCTGCTTTGCTTAAATAAAAGTGAATACCAAATAAAAATACTAAATTTGGGCCATTCACTTGTTCTCAGCTCAACCCATCTGACAAAGTTAAGGAGGGGAAATAGGCCTCTGCTTTGCTTAAATAAAAGTGAATACCAAATAAAAATACTAAATTCTACTAGCATATGATTTAAAGCAGCTGCATCTTTTCCAGAGATCATGTAACTACCCCTTGATACTGTAACACCAGGTACAGTAGCACATTTGGTTCAGGAAGTTGTAGAAAGGCACTACAATCAAGTCTGCTATGTGCTCTATAGCAGGGGTCCCCAACCACCGGTCCGTGGAACAAGTCCTACCGGGCCGCTGGTTTGCTAGGCGCCGCCATCTTTTTGATGAAAAAGTGCTTCCGGTGAGCTTTTCCAGGTAGAAAGCTCACCGGAAGCATTTTTCATCAAAAAGATACAGCCCAGCGCTTCCAGTGAGCTTTTCCGGTAGAAAGCCATTTCTGCCCAGAAAAGCTCACCGGCGCGCATCTTTTTGATGAAAAAGTGCTTCCAGGTGACCTCACCGGAAGCACTTTTTCATCAAAAAGATGGCGGCGCCAGCTAATGCCGGTACCAGGCCGCGCCATAAAAAAGGTTGGGGATACCGGGCAGTGGCATAAGAAAGGTTGGGGATCACTGCTCTATAGCAGCGGTCACCAACTGGTGGGCCATGGAAAATTTTTGGTGGGCCGCAGAAGAAATGGCCCCCAAAAGCAATTAATCTGGGCCGTGCAGTTCTTGAGCCTCCCGGCTCTCTGTGGGACCCCGGAGTCAGGCCCCTGACATGCACGCACCAACCAGCTCCTACACCTGGAGCCAGCGGCAACAGCAGTCCCCTCCCCCAGCGCCCACTGTCAGCTCTTCCCCATTAGTTCTCTAGCTTTGAATTGCTCCCGGCTCTCTCTCTTTCCTCCCCCCCGGCCACGTGCAGGCAGGAAAGGAAGACGGAACCATGCACAGCTCTCCCCTTTTCCAGCCCTTGCTGCCTCTCCCAACATCAAAGCCTCGGAAACACAGGCAAAGCCACCACAGAGGTAGCATCCTGAGTTGCCTTAGCATGCTCGGTTAGTTAAGAATCGCCCTACCCAGACAAGGAAGTGGTGCTGGAGGAGGAGGAGGCAGTAGTGAAGAAGCAAGCAACTCAGGGCGCTACCGCTGTGATGGCTTTGCCTGCGTTTCCGAGGCTTCGATGTTGGGAGAGGCAGCAACGGCTGGAAAGGGGGAGAGCAGTGCATGGCTCTGTCTTCCTTTCTTTTCTTGCCTGCACATGGGTGTGGTAGGGGGAGAGAGCCGGGAGCAATTCAAAGCTAGAAAACTAATGGGGAGAGCTGACAGCTGGCGCTGGGGAGGGGACTGTTGTTGCTGTTGCCATGTGTGGGAGCATGCATCTCAGGGACCTGAACCAGAAGGCACGGGAACTGCAAGTGGGAGCGTTTGATGATTTCAAAGAACTCCTGGAACAGGGTAGATTAGCATTTTGTAGGTCCCAGTGAAAGAGTGAGCTTTGTTTCGTCTCCTTTCCTCCCCTGGTAATGCGAGAGATGCTTTCTCTCTCCCCCCTCCCCACCCCCAAATAATCACTGGCTGTGGCTGGGTTTGGCAGCGAAGTGCTAAAGTGAGCGAAGTGCCCCCAGGGAACACCTTTCCTTGCCTGTCTCCAGGTGACGCTGGAAGAGGCCCCCCCCACCCAGCTTTTCCTCGGCTGCAGATCTGAGTCTCTCAATCCTCCATCCGGGATGTGAAAGGAGCTCCCAACTTTCCCCCTTCCTCCCCCAATCAATCATCAAGAGCGGCAGCCTTCTGCAGGCAGATGACTGCTGAGAAGCCCCTGGAGTGGCAGCCAAGGGGCGCTGCCCTCCAAAGAGAGCAAAGCACCCTTTCTGCCTCTGCTTCTCCCCGAGGCCCCTCAGCTCACACACACACACCGCCCGCTCTTCTGTCTCTTTGGAAGGTGCCAGGTGTGGAAAGGCTTCCAGCCCGGAACGTTTTATTTTGTTATCATTAAGCATTTACATTTTTGTTATGTGTGTGTGTGTGTGTATTGTGTATCTATGTGTATATATGTGTGTGTGTGTATGTATATATACATATACATGTATATGTGTGTGTGTGTGTGTGTGTGTGTGTGTGTGTGTGTGTGTGTGTGTGTTTATATAATTTATATTTAACATATAAAATTATATTAAATATATTAGCTTTTAAAAAAAATTCGTATTAGTGGTCCTCGGGATTTAAAAGTATGAGTTTGGTGGTCCCTCAGATCCAAAAGGTTGGCGACCCCTGCTCTATATGATCTTTGTGCCTTCAAATCCAAAGTACCACACCATTCTAAAAATTATCCACAAAAGCAATAAATAATGTTTCCTCAATGTTCTATGCAGACCAGCCTTCTGCAAAACATTGTGGGGCTTGCAAATCTTTCATTAAATAGCCAAAAAGAATCTTTGCAGTAAGATTCCAATATCCCAGTTTTTGTTCAACTGAGATGACATAAGGGCAATGGTCATAGATATGTGAAAACAATTAAATACAACAGACGAAACATGTACCAAAGCATCTTATTTTCTGAACTCTGCCTCTAAAGCAATTTTATGTAATTTATAGTGTCTGATGAACGTGTTAGAAACAACTATAAGGCAGTCCAACAAACTTGGCTGCTTGTCAAGTAGAAAGAACCACTGTCAAGAGCTGTTTGTCAAGTAGGATATAGAATTTCTTGGCCAAGTGTGATTGGACACACAAGGAGTTTGTCTTTGGTGCATATGCTCTCAGTGTACATAAAAAGAAAAAAATACATTCATCAACAATCATAAGATACAACACTTAGTGACAATCATAGGTTACTAAATAAGCAATCAAATCATTCCAGGAAACAACTAAAACAATAGAAATCATAGAGATACAAGCAACAAGGTTATAGTCATAAGTGGGAGATAGGTAATAGGAAGGATGAGAAGAAGAATACCCAGTTGGGAAAACCTTTGCTAGTTGTTCTTGTGCTATTTGTTTGAGGACAATTATGTCTGTATAAATATTTTCACAGCCTGCTGTGCAGTATACGGGTCAAAAGGGGTGTGCCTTTTGAAATATTTACAGACTGTTGACCTCACATCCCGGACATAAACTGTTTCAACTCCTTTCCTCAAAACGATGCTATAGAGCACTGTACACCAGAACAATTAGACATAAGAACAGTTTTTGCCCGCCATCACTCTGCTAAACAAATAATTCCCTCAACACTGTTCAACTATTTACAAAGTGTACACTACTATTACTGTTAATCTTCTCATCACTCCTTATCACCCATCCCCTTCCACTTGTAATTGTAGGACTGTAACTTTGTCGCTTGCATCCTTACGATTTATATTGACTGTTTCCTAGTATGATTTGATTGTACCCTATGACTATCATTAAGTGTTGTATGTTATGATTCTTGATTCTTAACGAATGTACCTTTTCTGAGAGTATTTACACCAAGACAAATTCCTTGTGTGTCCAATCATACTTGGCCAATAAAGTATTCTATTCTATTGTTTTTCTGCAGGTCTAATTACTGTATCCGTTGAAGTCTGTGTCTGTCTTGTTTGGTTGCAGAGCCAATTATAGAGGTGCAGATGACAGACTCAATAATTCTTCTGTAGAACTGAATCAGTTCTTTGGGCAGTTTGAGCTTTCTGAGTTGGCGCAGAAAGAACATTCTTTGTTGTGCTTTTTTGATGACGTTTTTGATGTTAGGTGTCCATTTTAAGTCTTCAGAGATGACAGAACCTAGAAACTTGAAGGTGTCTGTTGATAGTGTGTTGTCTAGTATTGAAAGAAGTGAAAGTATAGGAAGGCTTCTCCTAAAATCTACCACCATTTCTACAGTATTGAGTATATTTAGTCAAGATTGTTCTGGTTGCACCACAAGGCTAGTTATTCAACCTCCCGTCTGTATGCAGATTCGTCATTGTCTCGAATGAGACCAATCACTGTTGTATCATCTGCAAACTTCAGTACTTTAACAAAGGGATCTTTTGAGATGCAGTCATTAGTATATAGACAGAAGTGGAGAGAGCACACAGCCCTGGGTAGCCCTGTACTAATTGTTCAGGTATCTGATGTGATTTTGCCTAGCTTCACCTGCTGCTTCCTGTCTGTTAGGAAGCTTATAATCCATTTACAAGTGTAGTCAGGTACAGCTAGCTGATTTAGTTTAGTTAAAAGAATATCTGGAATAATGGTATTGAATGCTGAGCTGAAGTCTACAAAGAGGACCCTTGCAAAGGTCTTTGGAGATTCAAGATGTTGTAAGATGTAGTGCAGAGTCATATTAACAGCATCATCTGTCGACCTATTTGTTTGGTAGGCAAATTATAAGGAGTCTAACAGCGGATCCGTGATGGTTTTCAGATGGACTAGCACTAGCCTTTCAAAGGTTTTCATAACTACATATGTTAGAGCAACCAGTGTGAAGTCATTCAGTTCCTTGGTGGAAGGTTTCTTCAGCACTGAGATGATAGTAGAGCGTTTGAAGGAAGAAGGAACATAGCACATCTCTTGTGATTTTATTAAAGATTTGGTATGTATATTTTCATATGCAGAATGTATTGAGTTTTATGCCATGTGACGCTTCGTTTGTTGAATCATCATGGCAATAAAATCTTTCCACCAAGGACTCAAAGAAGCTAGATGCATTAAAAATGCACCAAGACATTTAAAAAATTCTTGCATGTCCTGTTGCATATATCCAGTTTATATCATTCTGGCTCTGTTGGTAAGATTTTAAAGAAAGGAAGTTAAAATATATCCTGGGTGCTAGAAGAAATTAATTTGTTTTAGAAATGAAAATATAACGATGAAGCAATAATTTCCATGTGAGATATATAAATAGTTAGCCTTAGAGGAACATGTTTTAATATGTATAACCTGAGATCAAATGACATAACTCTTATGATTGAAATATTGAAAACTTGAGGATATAGCTAGTTCAAAAGAATATAAGCAATAGAAAGAATGGAAATCCTCCACAGAAATCTAAGACAGCAAAGATAGTGAGGCTGTTGAAAACATTAAATGCCATGCTAGGAAAAGATAATGTAGAAAAGGTTGAGAATTTGTTTTTTAAAAAAGGAGAAAGTTAAATAAAATTGCAAACAATTTCAACAACCACAAAAAGATAGCAGTAGCATCTTGTAAGAGTAGACAAAGGCTAAAAGACTAGACCAATAAAGATTGGAAATAAAAGAAACAAACCAAAACAAATTTACACATGTTAAAAATGGAAAGCAAGTCAGGTCACAAATAAGATTACTTAAAATTGGAACTATAGAGAAAGTATTCAAAAAGATAACCGAATTCAGGGTGGAGAAGCTGCAGTAATTAACAAAAGATCAACACAAATTTGTGAAGAACTAGTATTTTCAAACTATTTTTTATGGATTAACTTCTAATTCTGGGAATATTCTAAAAAAAAAATACAGAAAAACTGTAACAGATTTAGAGAAAGGAAATAAATATGATCGTGGGATTAGAAATTTTTAGTTGAGACTGAGGCAACTGGGCATGTTCCAACAGGAGAAAAGCTGATTATGAGATAGAGAGACAGACAGACAGACTGACTAGCATCTGAAAAGATATTGCACAAAAGATTAGTTCCTCGTGTCCTAGAGTACAGGACATATAAAATGGCCTAATGATCTGTAAAGTTACTGGAAGGTTGATTTGACAGTAGAAACAATTATCAAGGAACGTGATGAGTTTTACTGCACTGGATATATTTAAGCTTAGGAGATATCTTTATTAAGTAGGTCAATCTTACAGGCATAAGGCTTCTACTTGCAGGGGAGAAAAATAAACACATCCCCTTTCATTTTCACAGGGAATGTTTGGAATTATTGTTTCTAAAAGGGGAGCTGCCATAATGTCAGCCTTATCAGGTAGATTGTTCAGGAAACACAAGACAAATAGTTCTACTTTACTGTAAAGCTACATTATCTGAATATTGTAAGCCTAAAAATATAATGCTCTTGTCAATAACCATTTGAAATTACAACAGCATTGAATGAAAGGACTTATAGCCTGTACCCCAAGTTACAGCCGTTGCAGCAACCCCATAGTCATGTCAACAAAATTCAAACACTTTGTAATCCACCCATCCTTATGACCAACCACAGGGATGCTGCAGCACTCCCACCTTATCTTCCACCCTATCTTGGGTACTTCAGAAGGTACCTGAAGGAGTGGGAAGCCCTGGGAGATCCAGGGCAGACCATGTGTAAGTTGGAGAAGTGCTTGAGTGCAGACCTGAAACTGTGCCAGGCCTCTCAGGGCCTCCTCCACTCCGAAGCACCTGGTGGTCCCCTTAATGACCACAACAGGAACAGCAGGGATTTCTGCCAGGCTCAAGGAGCTAGAACAACAACCTAAACAGAGTTGATTCTTTATTATTGCAAGCCTATCTGCAAGAATCTCGCCAGACTGACTCTTGGCAATAGCCAGACAAGAGTTTCAGGGATTCTGGGGAAAGTCAGTTCTGCATCATTTCCTGCTGTGAAAGGACACTAAACTAGCTAACCTCTTCACACCTCCCTCCCCCCTACACACACTCTAACTGGAGATTCCATCACGATTTTAGTCATTCAGCAATATGATCACATCAACACTTCACTTAATGACTGTCACAACTGATAACTATAATAAGTAGGCTCCACTATGGCTGTAAATAGATGATTACAACAAAATCTTGAGGACCTGAATTGGTTACCATTAGATTTCCAGGTGCAATTTGAAGTGCAAATTCTTATTTATAAAACCTTATATAGGCAGCCAAGAAATGCAGTGCCCAAGGAGAAATATTCTCAGAAGAATATGCTGATAATATCCCATTTTTATGAGATGAAGGAAGATGAGAATAGAAAGTAGTTTTTCAACTGGGGCACTTACATTTTGGAGTGGACTCCTTGTATAAGTTAGGCAGCCCTCCCCCACTCTCCACCTCAATAAAGACTTTCCAGAAGCTGAAAAAGGCTGATATTCTAGAGGGCTTTGGGAAAGCTATCATTCACCACAATTATGGGAGGGGGTTGTTTTCTTATTGTTCCTGTTGGGATTGATTTTAAGGTTTTTGTGTTGTTTGGGTAGCAGGTATTTATTTAACTATTTTCTTACTGTGTATGATATTACAGCACATTTGGTAGCTATAACAAAAGGTTTTGGATGACACTTAGAAATCTGCCTTAACAAAATTTACATTTGTCAATTACAAAAGGCCACACTACTTGGATGAGCACATCCTAGATTTTTGGAAAGAACCTAACATGAATGAGAGCCAATACCAACTAAAACTGTTATATAATATATATAATAACAGCCATTACAGGGAAGGAATCTTTTCTGAAGCATAACTTACTATATCCCTTATTTTCCATACCTGTTAGGTTAATATTAGGAGTATCCAAGTCTCTGTTGGGAGTCTCTGCATGATGCTCACGTATGAAAGGAACATAAAATACTCTCCAGAAGATTTCTGTAAGCAACTTTAACAGACTTTTATCTAATCCGCATTCACTGAAAATTAGCCCTTCCTTTTAATACTTATAACGAACCTGTGAGTTTGATTGGACTAGAGAGTGAAGTTCACTTGAATTCAAGCAGTGATCGCCAAGTTTAATTACAGGACTTTGAATCAAATCAAAGTCCAATAAATTATTACACTAAAACGAGTCTCTGATTAGTACAAATTTGCTTTTTCACTATAGAAGCAAGAAAACTAGGAGAGCAATAAGACAACAAAAGTTAAAAAAGAAAACAGGAATGAAAGGTTGAAAATGAATAGGAAGATAAATTTGCTAAATAAATAAAATAAATGGTAAATAAATTGCTAAATCAAGAGTTTGGTGTGTAGGTAAAACTTTCCTGGAAAAAGACTTAAATACTGTAAAAATCTGCATATCTTTAAGGGCCCTTGTCCAATTAGCTGTTGCCAACAAATAAATAGTAGTAAACCTAACCTAATTTCTAAACCTAATCTTATATAATCTACTAGTTTAGTACATCTAGGTTCTGAATGTATTTCATTACATACATACACACATAAAAACACATATATAAATATTTATGTTTACAATTTTCCTTTGCCTATTACCATTGAATCGGAACCAATTACTGTCTACTGTCTATTGCTTTGAATAATGTAAATTTGAATAATGTAACTATTTGATGGGATTACCCCCCACTAATCAAAACTTACCTGTTTTTATATCAATATGCTTGACAACTAATAATGAGATCCAGCAACATCCCTTTTCCCAGCAACCCTTTATTATCATGTACCCTGCACGCAGATTAAACACATAATTGGAATCCAAGTCATGGTACCAACTTTGTCTTTCCTATGCATGAGCTGTTGTTAGGCAAGTAACTGATTTGCAATTGTTTTCATCATCAACTTTCATCATCAACTAATCACTCCACTATTCAAATTCAAAATTTTCATAATATTTTAAATCCAAGCAGTCATGTTATTATAAAGGACAATGCCAGAGCAAAACTAGTAAACAAAAATATCTGAGGAAAGTACGTGAATGAGAAGAGTGTCTCTAATTGTCTCAGAGCCAGATGGACCGCTCGAAGCTCTAATCTAGCCAATTAATATTATGGTCCAAATCTGCCTGGGACCATTGTCCCTGGAGCACCCTGGATTGAATGTGGGCACCCCAGCCATGAAGACTGGCATCTGTGGTCAGCACTAACCTGTCTGATTCTTTGAATAGGAGTCCAATGGAAAGCGCCTCAGATGACCACCATCGTAAAGACTTAAGGACCAACAGAGTTAATCTGACCTGTAAGAGGGAACAACTCCTACCTGTCTTCTGATAAGGTAGAAGAAACCATTGGAGTGACCTGGCATGAAATCTAGCCCAGGGCGCTATATTAATGCATGATATCATTTTCCCCAGGAGCTCAAAAAGTATAGCCAGGGACACTCTTTCCTAACCTACTCTCACTACCTGTACTCTTCGCTGCAGTCTTCTGGCCCTTTAAGGGCTACCACGGTTAATCTCAGCGTCTCCAACGGCCGAAACCGCTGGGAGCCTCTCAAGCCAAAGTGCAGGAAGGAGGTGAGGACAATGCTCAACTCCTCCCACAACCAGAACCTTAGTACCTTGTAGATCGGTCCTCAGCCAAACCGACGTCCAGGGCAGAGCCACGGCCATGCTGCAATTTGACAGCTGTCAAAGCGGTAGACCGGTTCCAGCTTGTGATAGAATTCAGGATTGGTGATTTTATTCCTAGTTTTCCAATCAATTTGAAAGGATTTGTTAAATTTGCTAGGAGAAGAAATTAACACCTCGTCCAATAAGCTGACTGAGTCAATTTCTGGGGAGTGTCATCAAAGTTTTGACAGACTCAGTCCAATCACAGGCAGAGACCCAATCCTGAATGCTATCTCCACCACAATGGAGAATATGAAGAGCTGCCAACTTGTTTCCTGCTATTCCTCAGCTTTCTTTTACTTCGCTCTTGTCTCGGGATATAAGTCTAGTGGCATGTGCATTTCCTTTCATGTTCATTTTACTATCAGTTTCTGTTATCTGACTTAATTATCTTAGATCTACCCAGCACTTCTTGTCCTTTTTCTATCTTCCTTCTATCTTCTGTCTGAGCTCCTCACTTACCTTTGGCCAATTTTGTTAAAACATTTTTAACAAAGGGCATTTTTGTGTCCACCTAGCCATTTTTTTTTTACATGACAGCTTTTTTGATCTCACTCTCTCAACTACTTCTCTATAAAATTCCATTTTCCTAAACTGCTTTTTACACATCCAAAACATCACTTTTGACTATTGTTTTTTCATGCTACAATTTTTGGGTTATTGTTTTTTTGTTGAGGGTAAGATTATACTATTGAATAAATCAATTATGTTTTATAAACATAGCTGAGCTTGATATGTAAGCCAATGATTTATTAAATAAACTATAGTTAAAAGAATACATGGCTTAGAGCAACATATGAAATCATAAAAAACATCACTTTGAAACTGCTCACTAAGAAGTGTCTATCTTGGGCTCAATCATGGGATCCAAAATTACATTTATTTTTCTGAAAACTAGAATTCAAATTAAATTACTATCAGATTCTAACTCCATATCACAATCCAACTGAATTCATAATTTCTTAATACATTACAATGTTAACTTGAGTACTAGCTTGAATCATCTAGTACAGCGGTCGCCAACTGGTGGGCCGTGAGAAAATTTTGGTGGGCTGCAGAGAAATCTCACCCCCAGAGCACCCCCCCAAAAGCAATTAATCCAGGCTGTGCAGAAACACATGCTGAGCCCACATGGCCCATGGGAACCCTCCCCACCCACTCACTCCTTACCCGGTAAACTTGTCTGCTAAGTTGCTATTTTTCCTTTTTCCGACCATCATCTGTTCTGCTGTGCCGGGAGATTTAGATTACTAGGAAGCAGGAAATCATTGGATTTCTTGCTTTCTAGCTAAGCACAGCTGAACCTCCCTTAGGACTGAAGGTTTGCTTGCAAATTCAGTGCAGACTCACGGCAAGCAAATTTGAGAGACTGAGCTAGCCGATGGCAGATAGATAGATCACTGAATGATTCTGTGAGCAACTCAATCTGCCTGCTTTGACTGATTTTGGATAAAAGTTGCTTTTTTATATAAAAAATTCAATATTTATATAAATGTTTATAATATTTACATACAAGCCATGCCCAGCCAGTCACATGACCACCAATCCACACCCACAAATTAGGCCACGCCCACAGAACCAGTTAGTGGTCCCTGGGATCTAAAATTATGAGTTTGGTGGTCCCTGAGGTCCAAAGGGTTGGTGACCCCTGATCTAATATATATTTCTTCAAACAGGTCATTTAAATAGCACTTTCAGCGAAAGTTGTTTGGGAATTATAATTTAAGATTAAACAAACAGTATTCTAATGTAGATTGCCTGATTACTTCTGTTTTCCAGTGAGAACAGCTACAAATTATTCTATTACCTTTTTAACATTATACCCAATATGTTTTATTATGAAATGTGGCCCAACTGACTATAATGCTTCAACAGATTGTAGTTTAAAATCCCATGTGCGTGTTCTGTGTGAATAAGTCCAAAGATCTAACCTGTTGTTATATATTACTTCCTGTTCAAACATAATACTGGCAGAGATGTCACAAAGAAATATAAGTAGATCTGATTTTGAATGTGCTAATGAATGAAATTATTCTTTAGACACACAATGTCTTTAAGAGTTTTTATTGGAATATTTAGATAAAGAAAGGCTTACCTAATCGTAGCTCCCCAAAATTGCCACAACCAATTTTCTTTCCAACTCTGAAGTTAGGTCCAACCATTAACACACCAGAATTTGATGAGCTACCTCGTGGATTGTGACTTGAGCGTCCACTAGGCCTTGCCATTCTATCATCCAGTTTGTCTTTGTCTTTTTTTTTATCCATATCAAGTTTATGGTACTCCACTTTGAATGTCTTCCCCCAATCAAGATAAGCCAAGTCAAATGGGGTAAAGTAGAAATGAAAACATCCTTAGTTATGTGTTCCACTTAAGTTACTGTGAGTTATGAAGCTGCTGCAGGCAGTCACTCTTTGCGTATTCATCCCATTCGCAAAATGTTTTTCACTGGTAGCTATTACAGCAAAATCTCAATAGATCTTCTATCAGCACCATTTACTGTATAAAGTGCTTCTGCAACAAAAATAACCATTTATTAAATAATTGTGTTGCATACAGCAGAAAATTAAAATTGTTAAACCAATAAACATTTAATAAAAGCTATACACAGGCTACTACATTACAATACCTGCAATAAAAAACAGCAATAAAGATACCTCAAATAATTATTCAGAATAATGCACACCAAACTGCAATTAAGAAGTTGCAGAAATCCAGGAATACAAATCAAAACAACTATACACCATAATATTTGCTCAATCCTAAACTTAATTTCAATCCAGTGTAATCCATATACAATAATGACACTAATCTAAAACCAATACAACAGTTGTTTTGACTAAATGGAATGCTTGGGAAAAGATAAAATATAAAACAGTTGTAGGTAATACTTGATTTACCAGTGGAATTTCTGTCACTAAGCAATGCAGTCATAAAGTGTGATATCATGTGGCCACATTTGCTTAGTGACAACAATCCAGAGGCTCTGTTGTTAAATGAACCCCATCAGTCATTAACTAAGGATTCCCCTCAATTTTACCCGTATGATGCGAATATGCTATATACGATAAATAAATCCCCCCTCACATCCAATCCATTCCCAACTTGATCATTCACAGTTCCAAATCTCAATTAAGGAACTAACCTCCTCTGGAAGTTCCCCTGCTTGCCTATCCAGTCTCCCCATCCCTGCCTTTTGGGCTGCCCATCTAGTCAATACTGCCATCTGCCCTAGTCCTATGGTCACCACCACCGCACCTACCATGCTGCATGCCATTACTGCACCAGCCAGGGGTTTCTTTGCACTGTCTTTTGTTTTGGTACTGCGGGATTTCACTGATGCTGTGGCCAGGTGGGGCTAAAAGGAGATCGTAAATTGGCTGACCACGATAGGCCAAAATTTTGTTCATGTGACTATGAGTGAATTGCAAATGGCCAGAATATTGAGGACTGATTGTAAATCCCTTCCTTTAGGGCCACTGTAATTTTGAATGTACACTTAAGCAAGGACTTCCTGTACTTTTAAATATCTGACCAGCCTTCAGATTGTCTTCAGCAATCCTATTCTTCCATCTCAAACAAGCAAAATAGGATTTACTGTGTCTCAACTTTCAAGGCTCCAGTTCTTTACCAAAGTAAAGGTAATATTGCTTAACCACCCAACAATACCTCTTGTCTCCTCTATAAATTGAATTCTTTGAAAGTTCTTTAAAACTTACAGAAATTGTCCCTGTATTTAAGGTGAAGTTCAGATCAAATTTTAATGCTAAAATTAAATCTTACCCCAAAATTTTTTACAATCCATTTTACCCCTTTGTCTTCATTTTCTTTTGGAGCAGATCTTCGGGTATTTCCATTAATAAACATGTAGTCCTCAAGTTACAATCCCTCATTCAG
Source organism: Notechis scutatus (assembly GCF_049901735.1). Taxonomy (NCBI): domain Eukaryota; kingdom Metazoa; phylum Chordata; class Lepidosauria; order Squamata; family Elapidae; genus Notechis; species Notechis scutatus. The sequence goes on from NC_142010.1 coordinate 213,750,801, forward strand.
AGACCATTCAAAGTTATGATGTCACTGAATGAGGGGGACTTATGATCAGCCCTTGAAATTTAGCTTCACAACAGCCCCAGTCTCATGGATGCAATTTGGGTGCTTGGCAACCAGCTCTCACAACAGTTGCAGGACCCATAGTCAAGTAATTGCCATGTGCAACCTTCCCTTCCCTGTCAGCTTCCCACAAACAAAGTCAGTGGGCAAGCTAGTAGGAGATTGCAAGTTGTCTCGTCTCTGTCAAGCATTGGGGAAATCAGGAGATTCAGACAGTTCAAATGAGTATAAAGATTTCTTGCAAGATTAAGACTAAGAATCTGACCAACTAGGGTTAAGGGAAATCAGCAGGAGATAAGAAAGGCATTGAATGAAGGTTGGCTGGACTTAGGTCTCTTGTAGGTACGCAGGGACACTTGACTTAGAACAGGTTGACCCCTCTCAGGTCCAGGCTAGTCATCTTCTACAGGCTCTTTATTACCCACCTGCACTCCATAATGCCTGCCCACCCATGTTCTGTAGCACCCAACTACCTGTACTCTGAGGCACCCATCCAGAGTACCCATGTAGCTCTCACCTGCCAGACTGCTTGCCTGGGACTCCTGCCTCTTCCCATATCGTAATCACATGAGGTCCTTGTTTAACAGTCTGCATGATCCTGGGTTACGACAGCAATTTGGACTGCCATCATTAAACAATGCAATCATATGACATTGTGCTTTACAACTCCATCAATTGGCGATAGTAATTCGGTTCCAATTGCCGTCATAACCTGAAGACTACCTGTATGTGTTACAAAGTCCCTACTCTCATTAGAGCTAAATTCATGGACTAAACAACTAAGCAGCACAATTTGATGACAGGCCCATCAATATCAAAAACAGCGACCCATCAAAAATATGAGTGTAGGTCAAAGTATTTCAGCAGAGGAAAAAGGAACTTCAGGAATCAAAAATGCTAAACAAATCTGGCTTCTTCTCCGTGCTTTATGTTACTATTAACAATTTGTTAATTAATACTCCTGCTGTTCTTGATTAGTTAGGCTATTTCCTGAAAGTGTTCATTTTAATTATCGTTTCTGAACTTAATGTCTAAGAGTCATTTTTTCACCCTTCTGTAAATAAAATTTATAAATCACACTCACCCAAGAAAATGTTCCACCTTTTTCATATTTTCTCATCACAAACTATAGACTGTTTTATTTGTGCATGGCATCTGAAAATAAAAAAAAATCACTTAACATTAGCAATAAACACAATTCAGTATTTTAATATACAAAATACTGTAATATAGATACTTACTTCTTGGTGCAATTAGTATTTTACAATTTACCTCATCAAATATATGTGTACGCATGTGGGCTGATGGTGGAAAGTACACCGGCAATATATTTTGACTGAAAATATTCTTGTGAACATACTTGAGATGTACTTCTGACCTTTATGGATTTCTACTCCTGTATTACTCCACAATAATACATTTAAACCATCCTGGTTTTAGCCACTTTTCTAGTCACCTTTCTTATCACTAAAACTTGGTGTTCATATCAGAGTAACATTTGAATATTCTTAAAAGACAGCTATCATCAAGTCACATACTTACCTGATGAAGAATCAGTATAATTCTTGCAAAGAAAGATCTACTGTATACCTTTTTAGGCTTTCAGCGTTCACTAGAACAGTGTGATCCAGCATATTTCATTCTTTCAAAAGGAACATGTCTTAAAACTTATCAATTCAAGTGGCTTTCTTATACAATGAACACAGGAATCACTTCATGGAAAAACAGGATTCTTGGAAGACAGGGTGGTTTAAAATGTTTTCTATTTTTTTCTGGTAATCTAAGCTTTAAAGGTACTGTCTATAGCAGGGTTGTCAAACTTGCGGCCGTGGGCCGGATGTGCCACGTGCTGGCCATGCCCACGCCCGGTTTAGTGAAGGGGGGAAAAGTCCCGATATGTCACGTGATGTTGCCATGACGATGAGTTCAACAGCCCTGATCTAGAGACATATATTATGAACTGCTGTCTCAACGTGGTCCCCCATCCCCCCCCAAACCACCTTTTCTGGGACTCCTGTTACTTCCCACTTAACAACCTGAATGTCTTGGGGTTGTGACAGCAACAATTGCCAGTATTAGTGTTACTAAGTGATGCAGTCACATCTCACATTATTACTGGATTACTTAGTGACAGCAATTTTGGTCCCAATTGCCACTGTAGCCTGAGGACTACCTGTATTTGTTATATAATTAGCACTATTGTTTCTTGGTTTGTTATATAATAAAAGTGAATACAAATAATTGTTTAGCATAAATAATTATGCTACAAATTGCATAGGTATTTCACGCAACTAATGTTTTATAAAATATTATTATAATTCCATTTTACCTTGTGATGTCCTAGGACTACTTACAATAAAATCTGAATTGACTTGGTAAATTATGACACAATAATTTGAGCAAAAACAGAAAAATACAACAATGAAAAGCGGTTCTTTAAAAAAAAACAGTTATACAAAGAGCTATATTGGAACCAGTACGTTTTAATATAAAGGAAGTGTGGTTAAGAATGGGTTGTTGCAGATTACACTGTTTACAGTGGTGAAACCAAAATAACTACAAAGAACTCAAACAGCTCTTTCAGCTCATGATAGGGAACCAAAGGGCAAACACAAATACAATTCAATGTAAGTACAAAGAGATATGCAAATAGGAGATAGGATAACCATAATATTACATATACTGAGGAAGCCCAAAGATGAAATGCCTAATGCTATATTACATTGTATACAATTTCTGGAAACTAAAATCAAGAATATTTTTCTTCTTTTGTGCAACTGGATGCAGATTTGAGATTCTAAGTAAATCACATGTATACAATCAAAATGACTCCAATTGGAGTGCCACTCGCTTATAGTTAATTAATATGTGGTCAAGCAGTCATGGATTATCCATTTCACAGTAAACAAACAGAAATATACTCCGTCCTCAAATTAATCCTCACACTGAACACTTCTCCGTGTTTTCTAAAACACTTCATTGTTTGGAAATATAGAGTGGGGAGAGGGAATTATGTCAACTTTTCTGAAGTTTTGACCCTATGGCCTGTGGTGCTTTCCCCAGTTTAGGATGAACAAATTATATTCAATACAATTATACAAAGCGTAAAGACCTTCAACATTTTTTCAGCTGGAGGTGGAGTAGAACATTAAATCTGACTGTTTAAACTTTGTCACTGCTGTCTTTGTTACATCAGTTGCTAATGCTTTCGAATGTTCATTCTAACAAGCTGAACATTATAAAATAACATATAACATTTACAGTACAATCCTATATTTGTTTGCTCAAAAGTTTACTCCAAAGTTATAGGAGTTGACCACATATTATAGGATAGAATTGCATATTTTAATTATTATGCATACATCAAACCATGATTTAAAGCTCTTTTATAACCCAACGAATGAATTAGCAAAAGAAATGAAAATGTCACAGGAGTAAGATTTTTCAAAATATGCTGGGTTTGAAGCAAAAAAACAAAGTTAAAAAACTTTTTGAAAATCTTCTAGGATACAACTATGTATTTTACCCTTAAAATTTTATGCTTGTAAAATGAATAAAATAATTGAATAGATTATATTAGTGTGTTCTAAATATAGAATTAATCCAATTTTCTAGTTTTAAATATCCTATTAAATATTTCCAAACAAGGTAAATCCACACTATATTATAAAGCAAGTTCAACTCAAAATGTTATTCATTCATTCCTTATACAGTGGTGTTTAAATGTATTAAGTTTATTAAAAAGCTTTATTTTAGCCTTATCCAACCAAGGGGATTTGAGAAAGAGGGCATGGGGTGTGTGTGATCACAGGAGGCCAGGAAAAGAGGGTGCAAGCAGTATAGGGAATGGAATGTGTAGATGATTTGTGGGGAGGGGGGAAGGAAAGAAATGCTCCCTGGAAACAATCAGATGAGAGAAAGGTGTCCCCAATGGATTAACAGTTAGAGCAAAAGTCAGGACCTAATTGATCAGGTGGTTATAAATTCAAGGTTTGTACCTTCAGAGTTGTAAGATTCTGCTAATGCAGCCTCACAATAAAGTAGAATTAGCTCATCTAGTCAGGTTTTCTCACTAGTTTAGGACTGACATTGTTGGGTCTATCTGGTTTAGGGCTTGACATGTTTCCTTTCTGGGAATGCTGACATTGTGCGACTGCTGCAAGGGAGAAAGCAACTTGCAAGCTTCATTGCTGGCTTACCCACCGACATTGCTTGCAAGAAGCTGGCAGGAAGGTCACAAATAGTGATCACATGATTGTGGGGCACTGCAGTGCAAACTCGTTGCCCAGGTGCCCAAATTTTGTTCATGGAGTGCTGTAACGGCCACAACTTGGAATACTCATTCTAAGTCCTTTTATCCACTGCTGTCATAACTTCAGATAGTCACTGAACTAATAGTCATACATCAAGGACTACCTGTACACAGCTTTGATTCATTTTCCTTAATAAATGGACATGTATGTTTTGTACTCACTTAACTGGGTTATTTTAGGACGTAGAAAACATAATTTCCACATTTATGCAGAAATACTGAAAATTCAAAAGGCTTCACAAAGTTTTAAACACCACTGTACATCAATGTACTTATGTTTGCAGAATAGCCATTTTATATTAAGCTCATAGGTTAATACACAAGTAAAAGTACCTACATTTTATGGAACTAGTGCCAATGAAATAAGAATGAAGCTCTTATAATTTTAACCAACTTAGGCTTTATTATAAAAGTCCAGAAAAACTCTGTTTTCTCAATTTTCTCAAATATATTTGTATGTATTTTTTAAAAGATCACATATCACCATATAACAGTTTATTTTCAAAGACTCTGAATCTAAAAAATAAACTATATTACAATGAAGCAATACAAAAGCTAAATTAATCATGGTTTATAGATTCATTTTAAGATTATTATAATCTTAATTCAAAAGACATACAACTTAGCATCTTCCAAATATTTTGGATTTCAACTCCCATGAATCCCAACTACAATAGTAGGATTGTGAGAATACTAGCCCACATACTAGCCCACTTTGACTAAGAAAATGGTCTGAACTACATTCTGTGGTTATTTTTGTGTTTCTGATTCTGTTACAACTGAATGCCTCTAATAAACAGGTTTTCTAGGGGAGGAAATATTTGAGCATTTAGCATTTTTTAAATCAGAGATGGGGAATCAACATACCTCCTAGATAATGTTAACAATTCCCACCAAAAATGATGGGATTTGGAGTTGGCATACCTGAGCTTTAATATTCCCCATTCTTCTTCCCCATCTACATTATGATGAACTTCTTGAATTAGGACTGATAAACAGAAAAACAGTGATCAGACTGGCAAACAGAAATGTTGTGCCTTAGTTAAATGGAAAGCATTATATTACTACTACTGTTTTGCTTACAATAAAGAGGTCAATCACTATTTTTCAGCCTAACTTCACACATTTATTCATTTACTTATTATCAAATTTCTGAAAACTCAATCTATTACAATATACTATAGAATCAGACACTTTTAACACGAATTCCAAAAGCATCAAATAAAACAATATAAAACATATATAAAACCCAAACCAATATCAGATGTCATAAATACTCTGGGAATTAATAAGGGAGGGAATGTTTATTTATACAGTTTTTAATTTTTTAAAAACATCATCCAATAGGGATGAAGCCTCCACTCACCAGTCACAGTATTGATACCATCACTGACAAGGCCCTGGACCTGACCATTTCTAGCAAGCCATCCATTTTTCAGCTGCTCTTACTATAAGCCCACAGACGATAAACAGAGTTCCCAGTTAAAGACATTGTTTGCCTATAGTTCTTTAGGTACAGTAAACAAGAAAAATCTGTAAAAGGTTTTATATATTAAAAGATTTTATATATTAAGAGAGACTCTGAATCTGACTCAGGCAATGGGAAGCTAGTGCATCGGAACCAAGGTAACTACTACATGCTTCCAACAGAGAATGCAAGCCAGAAATCTTACCACAGGATTCCTGAATCATTGCAGTTTCTGAATTATTTTCCAAGGCATCACCCATGTGATGTTTTACAGCAAACTATTCATAAGGTAATGAATGAGTCTGTTTAGCCCTAACCAAGAAATATGAATACAGCAGAAAAAAGGAATTCTTCATCACCAGTTACCTGAACTATCAAACTGTGGAGAATCAACAAGTACGCCCAATCCATCCATGAGCCTTTTTCAGTGAATTTGAAATACCATATGCATTAAGTTTAAATAATTTGGTACAACCAATTTTAAGAACTGAGTTATTGTGGTTTACAAATCTTGAGTAATGTATTAATCATTTATTCATATTACTTATTCAAGGGATCAGGTGAAACCTGGTCATGTTTAATTCTATGTAAATCCTGCCATATTGTAAATATGTATATTTTTTCATTTTTGCTTCTTATAATTTACTAGTCTATACTCATAAAACAGCAACATGTATCAAGAAATACCAGAAGCTTTGACAATGATGATTATATATTTCAGAAGTGGGGCTGAAATAAGTTGCCACTTCTCAAAACAGATTTACTTGTTTCAGGATAAAATTGCACATTACTTTTTAAAAATAGATTAAAAAAGAATAACAGGCCTAAACAGAAATTCAGTCAAGCATGGAAATAGGTTCTTCAAATCCAATATTAGGCAATTTTCCATCTAGTATCAAGTTTCTCTCTGAATACAGCAGGAAGATTTGCTTTACTCTGCATTAGCCGCCTTTACAAAAATCATTACTGATCTAGCCAGCTCATAAACACAAGAGTTTATCCTCCTGTGCAGAAAAGTTTTTGCTTATGCTACAACCACTATTTCTCAACCTGGGTGACTTTAAGATACCCAGATTTCAATTCCCAGAATTCCCCAGTCACTAGCTAATTTTCAAGCTTGATTAAATTTCTGATTAGCCTTGTTAAAACATGGTGGAGTGGGGAATTCTGGAAGTTGAAGTTCAGACATCATATTTTAACAAAAGTTAATCAGAGATCCCTGATCTAATGTACAGTATATTTGTAAACTATGAGTTTTCATAATCTAAACATGAGAACAGTATTTTATGAACACATTATGAACCATCTATTAAAAACATGAAAAGAGTTTTAGCTTGTATTATATATCTTGAAAGAAATGGTATCACATTATATATAGGTATACAGGAATAGGAAAAGTCTAATAAAGAGCTATTAATACTATTCTGTGACTTTCTATTATACATTAATCCAAACTTTATGGTCCTAACACAATTCCTAATAGTTTTACAAAAGAAAGGATAACTTTTCAGAGTGCAATACTTTTAATGGATTCTTTGAAGAGACTGAATTAGTTCAAAATGAATTTGAATAGGCTAAAAATATGATACACACAAAACCCTCTAACAATTCACAAGTAAAAGTAATTACCAACTTGGAAAGCTAATTGAGTTTCTACCCATTATTTCACTTTGGCTTATAATTTGATACCGTGATATAATACAAAACTTGTGCAAGACCAGTATAATGCATGCAACCTTTAAACATCTTCACAAATCATTTGAAAGTAAATAAGAGTTCACTATTAAGATAATTCAGTACTCATTGTAAATACTTTTTTTCCCAGTTGAACAAGTCATAACTGCAGCTTAATAAAGCCATTTTTGAAGGAGAGAGATAGGAGTAAGCCTCCAGAAAGAGACCTTTACAGTGTTTTGCCATGTTGCCATCAGTTTTTTGAAACTCTGAAGAACGTCTAACAATAACAGATCTTTACAGAAAGCTTTTCTGGTTTTTCAACAAGCATCAGTGATCCAAAGTAATCACCTCTGCTTTCTATCCGGGGTAACTGGGAAAGGAAGATCCGATCCAACCAAACAAAAAGACACACACACACAGAAACTGGTTTCTTACCATGATAATAAAACTCGTCTGCGGAGGAAGGTGCCTCGTTGGAAAAGGATCCGGCTGCTAATTGTCTTCTGTTTTTCAGGCTGGAGGAACAGCCAAACTGCGAAGTCTTCGTCTCACCTCTCCCCAATCCTCACATCGCATTAACACTCCTTCGCAAGGAACGGCAGTTGCGTGCGCGTTGTGAGAGCCTTCCACCCTCATGTATTATGCACACATAATCCTTTCCACTGTACACGCGCTGGGGAGGGGGGGGGACCCGAAAGAAAAACCACGCATACACAACACGCTCCCATCTTCCACAGCGGAATTCAGGCTCCCATCTTCCACAGAGGAATTCAGAGCAAGCCAACCTCACGTCTGTTCCCGTCAGAAGCTCCGCTTCGCCCTACGCGGCGCGGACCCCAAGCTTTTTCCAGGGAAGCCCACGCACAAGGAACATAAACACCTCCAATCCGCCGCAGGGTTACGACTCCCTTTTCCCACAAAAAAAAGGGAGCAACAAGCCTCACAACTAAGAGGCGGGCCCCGATCCTTCGCCTCTTCCGCCCAGACCCCCCCCCAACCCCCACACTTGCCACCTTCTCCATTGTACACCGTTCAAGGAGAGCCACCCCTCCCCGCCGCCGCCTTCTCCCTTCCTCTCTCCATCCCCGCCGCGGCCGCCGCCTCCCCCCACTCCCCACCACCACCACCTTTTGGCCCCGGCGCGCTCGACAAGCGACTCTTACCTTGGAGGAGCCACTGCGGCCGACTCCGGCCTTGCCCTTCTCTCGCCGTGGCGGGGAGGTGCAGGTGCCTCTCAGGCTCGAGGGCAGCAGGAACCGGGAAAAGGAAGAAGGGAAGGTGGCGCTGCCGCTGCTGCGGTTACGGGGGAGGGTGGGAAAAAGAGGGAAGGGGAGGAGTCTGCGCTGCCCCTGGCCGGCGCGAGGAGGCAGCGAGGGCGACGGAAGGCTTTCGGGACCGAGTCCCGGGGACTGTGAGAGACTGGATTGTCGTCCTTCTGGCTGCCTCTCTTCCGTCTTTCCAGAGTGGGGGGAGAATGAGCCCCGCGACTCCTTGTCCAGGAGGTCCCGATTCAGCAAGGAGCCGGCTTACGGAACTCTTTTCCGGGACTGTCTGCGGCGATTTGATGCAACAGAGCTTCCTCGCTGGCTCCTCCCGCCCCGCCTCACGAACCACACGAGCCGTAGTTATCCGGGCCGCAGGCCTTAAGTGGAGGGGCGGAGCCTCCTGGAAAGGGGTGGAGCCGCGCCCACGAGCGAGCCGACCATGAGGAGTGTTTTTTTTTTAAAGGTAGTCAATCGGAGAAGTAGGCGGAGCTAAGAACGGTGATGACTCACGCCGAGGGAAAAGAGGGAGGAGCCTCGGGAACGTGCGGGGACGGAGGGAGGCTGGTGAGAAAACGCGCCTGGGGAGAATTAAGCCTCTGGTTTGAGGTTTGGAGAGCCCGCCTTTCTCTTTCCTTTGAAAGACAACTATTTTGTCCAATCAACAAGAAGAGGCGTGCTGAGCGAAAGGGGGAAAGGTTTCCGTCTTTTGCAAGAGAGGTTTTTACCTGCCCGGCAGAAAGACGGACCTGGGTTGGTGGTTTCCTTTCTTTTTTAGCCGAGTAATGATTGGCTTGGAGGCATGGTTGGCCGGTCTGTCCTGTGTTTGCCCGAAAGGAGTAACCTACAAAGGATTACAGTTTTGTAAGGCATTCCTGGTTGCGTTGACTGCAGAAATCAGTTCCTCTGATGAAATGGAGTTTACTCCGAAGTGAGCGGACGGAGGATTGTATCTGATGGGGCACAATGGCTTTTTCTGGAACCTCTTAGTCTTCCCGGTGGATAGTTGAAAGGGGATTTGCCAGGTGGCTCTCTTCTTGTTTGTTTTTTCCCTGCGGTAAGTGATAGGGGGTTTTATTATTATTTTTTGTATCTCAAACAAGGACAATTTAAACCTCGCGTATTCCATTAATCAAGGCCAGAGTTTGATGCATTTGTTAATCCGAGGTTTTAAACACAGAATTAAAATATTTCTAAGAGCAAGATAAGAAATTAAATGAGTGTAATCATATACTTGATTGGTCCGTACTGGATGGATACAGGATTAGAATTTGCAGCTAAAGTGCCCCATGTGCCTGTGGATACATACTGGAGTGGATGGATTCTTCAATCATAGGATTGCAACAATAGGGAGAGAAGAGAGCTCAGAGCTCAAACAGTATCTTATCTTGCTTATTTATCAGACCTGTAGCACATTCTCTCCCCCAAAATACTGTAAATGAACCTTTAAGAGGCATTAGGAAATGCTGAGCTGAAAATGCTTAAAAGAGCATGATTGAGCAATTGGTTTCTGCTGTATTCTTACTACTGTTTTGAAAATAAGTTTTAAAGGCCAAACTCATTCCTGGAACTTGCTTTCCAACTAGTGGTCAAATAAAAGCCATGATTTCTTCAACTGTTTCTATTTTTATTGTAATTGATAATAAAAATATGGCAATCTTGGATACTTGGATTCATATGCTGCCATAAGCCAGGAAGGCTTTTTAAATTTTTGACAACCTTTGTGAAAATTCAGCTAGTGATTTATTGAAAAAAAGTGGGACTTACCCTCCTGTAGCTTTTATGGCAGCTCTTTTAATTATACTTATTCCTATATCATGTGCCCTACTATTTTATAGTTAGTTGTAAGCAGTCCAGAGTCATTAAGTGAGTTAAGAGGCTACATAAACTTGTCTAATAAATAATAGTTCTTTTATAGAAAACATGGGATAAAATATATATTATGCATTTAAACAGAAAATTGTCTTCTGATAGCTAATTACTGAACACACCATGGAACAAGACACCACCTTCACCCAAACACAATTTCTAACCACCCCAGCTAAGAGTCTACTCTACATCATGTCTGGACCTCTCCATGGGAAAGTAGTAAGAATGGATTTATGGCTCTTGTGAGATTGATCTCCAGGATTCTTGAAAAACAGGTTGGGTGACTTTGAGCTAGTCTCAACCAGCTCACTGGGGAAAATAGGAAGAGGAGTGGTATATTCACTGATTTGAGTTGTATATGAAAAAGGATTTTAAAAGAAACCCTCGTGGATCAAAACAATTGCCCTAATGAACCTTTGGGAACATATTTCAATTGTTTCAAATCACTGATTGTGGTTTCACTCCCTAAATTCCCTAAAGAAGTGTGGTCTTTAGCAATTCAGTTTATGATAATAAGTGACATATATTTTTATATAGCTAATAGGCAGGGGTAGGATTCAAATTTTTTAACCGGTTCAGTGGGCATGGCCATGTGACTGGGTGGGCGTGGCTTCGTTGTTTTTTTGCTGCAGCACACACACACACACGGTTTTTGGGAGGATGTTCTGGGCCTCAGGGAAGCCTCCTGGGGGGCGTTTTTGCTCCCAAAAACTTTCCTTGGGGCCAAGGAAGGCAAAAAATGGAACGCGGGGTGGCGTACCTCCCCTGCCCCTTTTGCCTCCTGAGTGAAGTAGTAAGACAGTGAGGGGGATCCCGGAACAGCTGATCATCAGCTGATCATCGGGAAGGGGGAAAAATACTTTGAGTGACTGGGAACGGTAAAATTTAGTCAGCTATGTCGGGCATGCGCGTGATGTCACGCATGCACAACAAAGACTGACTGGGTGGGGAGGGCAGAGAGGGGAAGGGCCAGCCACAGGTGCAATTGCTGGTTCTCCAAACTGCGCAGAATTATAACAAACCGTTCTATAGAACTGGTCCGAGCTGATAGAATCCCACCCCTGGTAACAGGTGGGAATACACACAGACCTAATTTCTGGAAGTTTTAGGAAGTTCCTTTTTTTTACTAAGTTGTGCCTCAAATTGGCCATTATGACGTACAGAGTGCTGGACTACATGTTTTTGGTTTTTTTTATCCTGATCATCGAAACTATTCTTAACAATGTTGTTACTAACATGAAGTTTACACATAATAGCCTATTGATGTTTAGAAACAGTTCTGTCTTCAGTGGGGAAAAAACAGCAGGTGAAATTGACCTGATCTAAATTGGATATAATCAGTATCAGTTTCCTTTTTTCATATCAAAGCCATGCCTGCTGAAGACAATAACTTTCTGAAAAACATTATGTACCGTAATACAGACATGATATTTTTCCGATTAAAATCGGAATTCGATTTTTTGGGAATCGCCCGGGCGGTGCGAGCGGAGCCTGGGTGAGCGGCGGGCGGGGCGAGCGGCAGGCGGGCGGGCGAGGCGGCGGGTGGGGCAGAGCGCGCGCGGGTGGGTGGAGCGGCGGGCGGTGCAAGGGGCAGGCGGGCGGGCGGGGCGAGCGGCGGGGCGGGCGGGCGATTTCTTGGCGCGCGTTGGGGGTCTCTTTTGGCCGGCCCGATTTTTTTTTCAGAGGGGGATATCATGCCTGGTAATAGTTTTATTGCAATGCCATTAATTGCACCATATGCATTGACTTGCAACTGGTCTTATGAATTTGCAACATAAAATTCCAACCCTTTGACATAGGGAATTGGTGGTTTAGTGTGCCAGAGATTCCCATTCTATTTTGGACCTTCCCATTGACTGTTGGATTTGACCATGTAGCCATGTAGCTGCTGTGTCCGTGATTCAGCTTAACATTTAATGTTTGTCTTATTTTTAACTGCTTGATAAAGAAAAGAATAGTGAACTCTGGAATATTGTATATATGGACTGGGTTCTTGGTTTAACCATGGAACTTAGATCCTACATATCAAATGATGCCTTAAATTGTGCACATAAATTGTAAAACCACTGTTGTTCAATGCCATGATTGCTACATTCAACCAGAATTATTTTAGATCTCCTGATTGTAGTGCTGAGTGTTGGTATATTATGTACTACTTCTCTGTTTTCTGTTTTGCAGATTAAAGCACATAGAAATTTATATTAGCATTACCCTGGGATAACAGTTGCTGGTGTAATATGAAACAGGCCTGTAAGCATCTAACCATGGGTAATTAAGCATATTGTATAGATGAAAAAGATAGCTGAGGTAATTTCTTTTAAATCCCTTTGCTGTAATGTAATGTAAGATTCAAAAGATAACTTTTGTGGCATATTTTTAAAATAAGCCATGCCTTGTTCTAGTTTTTTTTTAAAGTTCGTTTTGTTTAGTTTTTGCCCCTAAGTAGCAAAGATAATCAAGACTAGAAAAAATAAGATTTTTTTAAAAAATATCCCATAGAAATTCTATTTATTTTATGGCATTTTGGGGAGTTTTACTGCTATAAAAATATGCTATTTTTATTAAAAATAAAAATCTTCCATGGAAATTCTGCTATTTATGGTATTTTTGAGAGCTTGTATCACTATAAAATATTACTTTTATTAAAAATATATTGCACCTGCATTTTTGCTGAATTATTGTTTTGTAATATCTATGTGTTTTAAGTAGTCAGTATTTAGCATGCAGTTCTGTTTGTTCCTGATTCTGCTCTTTTATTACATTTTTGGCTTTTCAGAATATCAAGAGTTGTTATTGAATTATGTAACTTAGACAAATACAACTTAAATCATTAAGGAGGCCATCCTTCTAAATAGTAAAATGGCAAGTTCAATCTGATACTAATTAGATTTTAACACAGCATTTTAATTCACATTCAGCTTGTGTCCCAGGGATTGATTCTGTTCATATGCAATTGGAGTTAAATAGACTGTAGTGATAACCTACCTTAAATGGAACAAGACCTTTTTTTTTGTATAATTCAAGGTGTATGCAAGTATTAAAACACAGTTTAATTAATGAAATTCATTTGGCTTCCTTAGAGAAAAAGATAAACGCCTCTCACGGCTTCCTCCTTGCTTTATTCAGTGCCTGCCACTGATATTGTATGATATTGTAATAGGAGCCAAACAAATGACTGAATTGAAAGAGAGAGCAGTCCTGAACAGTTTAAAACAAAGATGAGAAGAAAAAACATGAAGATAGGCAAACAGGTCAGTACCAAAGTGGTCAGAAGCATCAAAAGCCAGGACTAATTCAAGAAAGAAGAAAGATAGGTTTTACTTTTGCTGAAAATAATTAAAACTATTCTGTTGGGTTTGTTGCTAACTAAATGCTATTTCAAAATTCCATTATGAATCTTTTTTTTTTAAGTTTTATTGTTTTTTAAGACAAACATAGACAAACAAAACATTAAAAAAAGCCATCTTCCATATATATACATACAGTGTGTCCGTTGGTTTACAAATTCTTTTGTGCTTCCACTTCGTAGTCTTCTATTACAATTACATTGTATATATTCTCATATTGTCAATCAAATATTCCTAAATACATTAATATCATTGTTAATCAGTTGACTATACTATTATTCATATTTTACGAGATAATCCATATTTTATTTAGTTTGTTTTATGACAGTTCATATTATCATCTCAAATCTATCCTACAATCATTTTGTAGATATAATAAAAAATACATCTTTATATATTCATTATGTTCTAAAAATCTACATATTTCATTGCCATGTTTTATTGTCTAACCATTGATAGAATAGATCCCAAATTTTATTAAATTGTTTATCATCTTGTTCTCTGATTTCAAATGTCAGTCTACTTGTTTCAGCGCATTCCAATATTTTCTTAATAATTTCCTCCTCTAATGGTATTTTCTCATTTTTCCAGTTTTTGGCAAATACAATCCTATCCGCTGTTAATACATTTACAATCAGATATTTCAATTCTTTACTGTATATTTCAGGTAAAATTCCCAATAAAAATATCTCTGGTTTCAAGTCTATATGCTTTTTTGTTATTTTTTCCAAACGTGTGGATTTTAGTCCAATATTTTTTGGCGTCCACACAAGTCCACCACATATGGTAATATGAGCCAGGTACCTGATGACATTTCCAACATTTTTCAGATTTGTTCTTGAACGTTCTTGCTATTCTTGTTGGGAGAAAATGCCACCTATAAAACATCTTATACAAATTTTCTTTATATGCTGTTGACAATGTCATTTTATAATTTTGAGACCACAATTTTTGCCATTTCTCTAGATCAATCTCATATCCAAAATTCTTCCCCCAAGCAATCATTGTTTCTTTAATTTGTTCTTCTTCTAGTTTAATTTCCAATAAATATCCATACAACTTTTCATCAGTACCTGTCAAAATCTTATCTAAATCAGTCAATTTATCATAGAAACCTTCTGCGTTAGAATCTTTATCATACCTTGAATGTATATGAGCATATGAAAACCAATTCATCTTTATACCTTGTTCCTCAAATTTTTGCATAGATTTAAGTTCACCCTTTTCATTCAATATTTCACCATATCTAACTGTTTGTTCCTTTTTGTATATTATAGTAGTGGTCCCCAACCTTTTTTGTACCAGGGACCAGTTTCAAGCACAAACACTTTTTCAAGGACCGGGGGAGGGGAGAATCCGAGTTTGGTGGTTTGCTTGCAGACGTTTCATTACCTGACTAGGTAACATCTGATGTTGTTACCTAGTCGGGTAATAAAACGCCTGCCAGCAAACCACCAAGTTCAGGAGCGCCTCGGCCCTGCCCCCCTCAGCCCCATCCCTCAGGTGTCTCCCTCCCTCCCTCAGGTGTCTCCCTCCCTCCCTCAGGTGTCTGCCTCGCTCCTCTCTCAGTCGCTCTCTTGCTGCTCCACCAGCCCAGGAAGAAACTGCTTCAAAGAAGCCGGGGGTGGCTTTTCCAAAGCGCCCGTTTACCCCCCCCCGCCCACCCGCCACAGGTTCAATCCACAGTGCTCCATTCTGCCTGCCTGCCTTCGTTTCGGAGCAGCTTCGCTGATAAAAAGAGGCGAATAGTTATTATTCTCACCAGAAACGAAGAAGGCAGGCAGGCAGAACGGAGCACTGTGGATTGAACCGCTTCTTTGAAGCAGTTTCTTCCTGGGCTGGTGGAGCAGCGAGAGAGCGACTGAGAGAGGAACGAGGCGGGAGGAAACCGAAGCCGCTGAGCCAGAGAGCAGGACAGGCTTCGGTTGCTTCCTCCCTCCCCTTCTCTCATTTGTGCCCTTGATCCCCGATCCCAGCAGCATTCACCGAAGGTGAAGAAAGCCGCCATATTTTTTTCTTTGTGGCCCGGTACAGAGTGCTCCACGGACCGGGACCGGTCCGCGCCCGGTGGTTGAGGACCCCTGTATTATAGGATAGGAAAAAGCTTCAATAGTCGATAGCCAGACTGGAATTTTCAAATAACATTGCCTTTTAGTCTTCTCTCAGTTTAACCACAGAGACTCCCGTATATAATGTCTTCTAAAATACCCCTGTGTTTTAGTTCTTTTACCAAGATTTCTATCATTATCTCAGCTAAAGTTTGTCCCTTCCTCTGTGTTTTGAAATCTGAGATAAAATTCTGATCTATCCATCTCCCATCTCAGCATCCTCCTTTTATCTTGTTCAACCACTGGTAATCTGCCATCAATATCTCCAATCTTCTTATCTCTTTGTTTATCTTCAATTTTTTTTGAATTTCTCATCATACTTCATCATCATTTGTTGAATATTCTTCACCTTTTTATCAGTTTTTTTCTATTCTCCTTTCAATATTCTCTGTTGTTGCTTGTATGCTTTGAATTCTTTGCATTATCATCTGCAATGTCACCTTTTCCTGTTCTTTTTCTTGTTCTAACGTCGTCTGTATTGAGCGTTGTCCTCCAGATGGTGAAGAGGAAGAAGTAAGAATTGAGGAACCAGCCGCTGTTAGTTTCCTGCTCATTTTGGACAATTCAAAATCTTCAGGTTCTTCTAGACTTTAATCCACTTGTGAAATAACCAATTGTAAATCCAAGTAAAAATAGTGGGGAAAAAGAAGCAAGATAGAAAAAAAAGGAATTTCTTCAGGTTCTTCAACACCTTAATCCAATTAAAAAGTCTCAGGTATGAAAAATATACAAAAAAAAGGAAGCCACAAAAAAAAATCCAATATGGAAGGTAAATAAAAAATGCAGGGAGAGAGGAAAAAAGAAAAAAGACTACTCCCTTTAAAAAAAAAGAAGGAAAACATTAATACTAAGCCTTTTCCTTTAAAATAAAATTAGGCTCCAAAAGCATAAAGAAAGACAAAAGCAGGTTCCGAAAGTCCAAAGATCCAAATAACTATTACAAATAATAAGCTGATAAGAAGGTGGTGTTAGGAATAGCCCAACTTAAAAAAGAGAAAAAGACCACATTGCACCTATTTAGTTATAAGATAAGATAAATTTATTGTCATTGTACTCAGAACCTGAGAACAACGAAATAAGGTGCTCTTTCACAACATACAACTGAACAACACCAAAAGACATATACAAATAACAATGTAAAACAAATTGAAACAATTAACAGTTAAAAACTATACAACCAGGATATATATATGTTAAGACCACCAGATTCATAACTGCATTTAACCTGATCACAGCACTTGGGTAGAAGCTATGTTTAAATCTACTTGTCCTGGCTTTCAGCACTCTATATCGTCTTCCTGATGGTAGGATCTCAAACAACGAGTGGCCTGGATGTGAAGGGTCTCTCAAGATCTTTTGTGTCTTCCTTCTACATCCCATGTTGTACAAATCCTCCAATGAGGGAAGAGAACATCCGCTGATCTTTTGTGCCCTTTTTATCACTCTTTGGAGTGCCCTCTGTACAACTCCTAAACCACACACAGAGGCAATAGGATAAAATGCTCTCTATAGAGCTTCGATAAAAGGCAACCAACAGACTCTCTGGCAGTTGTTATGATCTTAAAAATCTTAAAAAATACAATCGTTGATGAGCCTTTTTTTCTAGGGCTAAAGTATTTGCCCCCCATGGCTTATCCAAGGCTTTTGTTAATTTTTATAGCTCTCTTCTCTAGAGTCTTATCATCTTTTTTCTGTGTCCTTCAACACCAGATTCCAGCTACTGATAGAAACCCAGAAGAGCACCTGCAATAACACTCTCCCATGCTCTTCCCTCTATCTTATCAGACAGGCTCAAAGTCCTTGAAAAGAAGTCTGAATTCTTTCTCAGCTTTGTCTGGTCGAGAGAAAAAAAGAGAAACAATATTTCTAAGCCTCTAGTTGGCAGTGTTACAAAGTTTCCTTTGTTTTTACTTTCCCCCTCCTTTTTCCAAACAAATCATTATAAAAATTAATTAAAAAGGAAAAAAGGTTTAGAAAGAAAAAAGGCTAAAAGGGAATCTCTAGCCAAAAATATTGTAAAAAGAGAAGAGACAATACAGAAAAAATAAGATAGAAAAAAAGACCAGTCCAGTTCAAAGTAAAAAAACATATTTAAAGAGTCCAGCAAAAAAAAGAAAAAATTAATTTGACTTCCCATTTAAAATCGCCGCTTAACTACTTCTGTCTGAGATTTTACAGATTCTTTCTTTTCCTTAGGGTGTCCTTTTAAATCTTAAAGTAAAGAAAAAATTCTCACCAAACCGGCACACTTTCTCTTTCTATCCTCTTCCATTTCGGAGCTGTCCCAACTTCAGCAGTTTTAATGGCTGCCTCTTTGCCGCTGGCAAAAAGAGCTTCTCCTGGATCTACCAGGGACTTTGCGGTATCCCTGGGAACGACAGGATGCACTCTTTACATTCACCATCTCTTCGGGACGGTTTAGATCCGTTTGGACCGTCCAGGAGCAAAGATATCGGCAGCGATCTCAGACCTCTAAGATCGCATGCTGTATCATCGCGACACCAGCTCCGCCCTCCCCATCATGAATCTTGATAGGTGTCTGTCATATCAAAATGCACTTTTTAAAACCTGCATTTCCATGTCAATTTCAGTTTATTATTTCACATACTCACAAGCTTTGGAACCAAAACCTATTTGTTGAAGATGATTAGGAAATGGCCACTATCCAGTATGCTGTTAAGCATATTAACTCCCATTGTGTTCTTTTTATTTCAGTGGAACTTAAGCATCCTTAATTGTACATTGGATTGTTGCCTCTTCCTGGATCCTGTTCAAAAAATGTAATAAATGGTTTACTCTCAATCTGTGCAGAGTATAAAATGAAGAGCAAATAGAGATCTTGGGCTGCATAGTCTTGAGTCAGCCCCATTTATTTAGATAAATATTTCATGATAAATCCTGAGATCAAAATTAATAAAAATTATGATGCTATGAATTGAGCTTGAATCATCAACTTGAATCAGTGCAAGTGTTACAGTAAGTAATACTATTTGCATCATGGAAATCTGTGTAAAGGCAGTTCCTTCTCTATACTATATTGCTAAAATAAATACTTGGATCATTTCCTATCTCCAAATGAATGACTTTGTGCCACATTTCAATTTAATATCAGTTGACTTCATGATAGAGGCAACAGGCATGGATGTTGACAAGCAATTCCCAAAGAAATGATATTTTCCTTTGCATCAGTAGCAGACATCTGGTTTCTCATTGTTGTTTTGTATTCTCCACAGTAAAACCATGTTTTTTTAGACCAGCGGTCCCCAAGTTTTGTAGCTTGGAGACCCAAGGGGGAGGGGAACTGGGCCATATGAGCAGCAGGCCAACATATGCACATGCATAGCTCAGCTTGCACAAACAGCGGACCGGGTCTGTTTCTTTTTGTTCTTGTCTTGTTCTATTTTACTGCTTTGATTTGATCTCTTATGGGGTGTGTGGAACTGTACATAAATATACATTTTTATTTTTTTTAAGTTATAAATCACTCAGAATTGTTGGGAGCCAGGCAGTATATAAATTTAATAAATATTTTAAATATACCAGAATGTTTATGAAAAAGTAAAATTAGACACTTGGTATAAATTTTATAATTGTCGTTCTCTACAAAACTCTTCTTTGCATGACTATAGTGAAAAACTCTTTCATTTGATTTAAACCTCTGAAATTCAGAAAACCCAACTATAAGGCGTATACTGCAATCTCAGACTATACAGGGCTTGGTGGTGCAGTGGTTAGATGGCAGTACTCCAGGCTACTTCTGCCGGCTGCAGTTCAGCTGTTCAATTCTCACCAGCTCAGGGTTGACTTAACTTTCCATCCTTCTGAGGTGGGTAAAATAAGAAGCAAGATTGTTGGGGAGGATATATGCTGACTTTGTAAACAGTAAACCAGGATTTAAAGCACTGCAAAGCGGTATATAAGTCTTAAGTCCTATTGCTATTTCTATCTCTGTTCTAAAAAATTCATGGCCTGATACAGTTTGCTTGGTTGGAAAATGGAAAGTCTTTGCCAAGAGATTCAAAACCCTGAAAAAACTATTTTTCTTCTTGCACAAAAACCCTTGAAAGACATCTGACTTAAACATGTTAAATACAGATCTTCGGTTAAGAACGAAACAGCTTAGAATGCAGCAAAAAGATTATAAAAACCTCACAGGGCCTCCAGTCAATATCCAACACCCTTCCCCGCCTCCCGAGTTCAAACCCACAAATTCCATAATGTCTCTTTGGATCTATTGCACTGAACAAATCTTGCAGAGACATGGGGTAAAGCATCTGCAGAAAACCTGATGGGCATCTCAGTATTAATGCTACAAAGTCTGGAGAACCTTATCACAAAGCATGTAGAAGGATAAATAGATTGCTATAAATTACAGGAAAGTCAAAATAGCTGATAAGACCAAGTTTTCCATGTTCTGTTCTTCATCAAGAATCATCCAAGATGACCAAATTAATCTCAGTCTCAAATCTCACCTGAATGTGGCTTGAAGTAGGTCTACATAATTAGTAATATCCAGGTGTCTCCTAGAAAGTTTAAGGAAAAGTAATTTAATAAAAAGTTTTATCAATGTTTTTAAACAAGAACAACTTCCTCCCATAAAATTGTGTTTCTCACTGCAGTGGTATAACTCCTCTTTTGGGTTGTCTTATGGATCAAGAAAGGCAGAGGCAAACAGCTGATAGACTTTACTGATTAATATGCCTATCAATATCTTAAGATTTCCAAGTCAAACAATCATAAACATCCAGATGACTGCTCCTGAAACTGGAACTAAAATAATTGGGGATCATACTTAAAAAATTAAGCATCTCTTCCCTCATTCCATTTATATGCAACACATAGAAAGCTATCTTAAGAATAACAATCCTGTGAAATAGGTTGTGCTTATAGACTGAGTCAACAGGATGATTTGCATAGCTGAACATGGTTTTGAAGATGGACCTCCTTATTTCTAATCTTACTCTTCGATGATTATATTAGACGGACTTACAGAAGAACATCAGCAATCTCATCTGAGGATCCAGTAATGATAAAACACCATTGGTTTTGAATTTTCTTCATTGCTGTAGGCTATATATCTTCTTTTTTTTTACTCTTCCTCCTTTTATTAACAACATTCAATTTTATTTTCTAAATTAATCTATAGTGCCCTAAATCCACTGAAAATTGCCAAATAATGGATATCTGTAGTTCTTCCCAGCACAACACTTATTCCGCTGGAATTCATATCAGACTAAACTGGTCAGATTAAATCTTAGAACTGCAAGCACAAATGGATTGTAAAATTATTATTTTTTAAATTTCTTGATACGTTTCCATGCACTATTACTGAGAGTAAGACCCAGTAAGTTTTATTTTTAAGGCAATAGGTGCATAATTATAGCATAAATGTTGCTATAGCAATATCATGTGTAAGCACTATCTTGGTTTTTATTTGTGTGTTGATATTCTTCATTTTTTTTTTGTTACAAATAAAACAATGTTGTTGTTAGTTGCAAAGTCGTGTCCGACCCATCACCACCCCACGAACAATGTACCTCCTGGCTTTCCTGTCCTCTACCATCCCCCAGAGTCCATTTAAGCTCACGCCAACTGCTTCAGTGACCCCATCCAGCCACCTCATTCTCTGTCGTCCCTTGTTTTGCCCTCAATTGTTCCCAGCATTAGGCTCTTCTCCAGTGAGTCCTTCCTTCTCATTAGGTGGTCAAAGTATTTTGAGTTTCATCTTCAGGATCTGGCCTTATAAAGAGCAGTCAGGGTTGATCTCCTCTAGGATCACCTTGCAGTACAAGGGACTCGCAGAAATCTTCTTCAGCACCATAGTTCAAAGGCCTCAATTCTTTGGTGCTCAGCCTTCCTTATAGTCCAACTTTCACAACCATGCATTGCAACTGGGAAAACCACAGCCTTGACTATATGCACTTTTGTTGGCAGGGTGATGTCTCTGCTTTTTAGTATGCTGTCTAGTTTTGCCATAGCTTTCCTTCCCAGGAGTAAGTGTCTTTTAATTTCTTGGCTGTAGTCCGCGGTGATCTTGGAGCCCAGGAAAATAAAATCTGTCACTATCTCCATTTCTTCCCTATCTTTTTGCCAGGAATTGAGAGGGCTGGATGCCATGACCTTAGTTTCCTTAATGTTGAGTTTCAAGCCAACTTTTGCATTCTCCTCCTTCACCTGCATCAAGAGGCTGTTTAGTTCCTCTTCACTTTCTGCCATTAGAGTGGTATCATCTGCATATCTGAGGTTGTTGATATTTCTCCCGGCAGTCTTAATTCCAACTTGTGATTCATCTAGGCCCACCTTTTTCATGATGTGCTCTGCATATAAGTTAAATAGGCAGGGCGACAGCATATAGCCCTGCCGAACTCCTTTCTCAATTTTGAACCAATCAGTGGTATAGTTCTGTGTAATTTTGCCACCTCTTCTTAATCCCTTCTGCCTCTGTTAGGTCCCTGCCATTTTGGTCCTTTGTCATGCCCATCTTTGCATGAAACGTTCCCTTCATATCTCCAGTTTTCTTGAAGAGATCTCTGATCCTCCCTATTGTTTTCTTCTATTTCTTTACACTGTTAATTTCAGAAGACATTCTTATCTCTTCTATCTATTCTCTGGAATTCTGCATTCAATTGGGTATATCTTTCTCCCTTGCCTTTTGCTTCCCTTCTTTCCTCAGCTATTTGTAAAGCTTCCCCAGAGAGCCATTTTGCTTTCATGCATTTCTTTTTCTTTGGGATAGTTTTAGTTGCTACTTCTTGTACAGTGTTGCAAACCTCTGACCATAGTTCTCCAGGCACTTTTTCTATTAGATCTAATTCCTTAAATCTATTTGTCACCTCTACTGTATATT
The DNA here is from genome assembly GCF_049901735.1 of Notechis scutatus. Classification (NCBI taxonomy): domain Eukaryota; kingdom Metazoa; phylum Chordata; class Lepidosauria; order Squamata; family Elapidae; genus Notechis; species Notechis scutatus. The sequence continues at coordinate 213,773,748 of NC_142010.1, forward strand.
CACCAGGGATATGATTTAGTTCATACCTGAGTGGCCTAGTGCTTTCCCCAACTTTCTTCAATTTAAGCCTAAATTTTGCAACAAGAAGCTCATGATCTGAGCCACAGTCAGCTCCTGGTCTTGTTTTTACTGACTATATAGAGCCGTGATGGCGAACCTATTGCACGCATGCCGGAAGTTGCACACAGAGCCATTTCTGCCGGCATGCAAGCTGTGGCCCGGAATAGATCCATTGTGCATGCGCACACACCTCGACAGCCAGCTGATTGTTGGATATCTGCCATGTATGTGCGGGGGGACAGGGCACGCTCAGGAGTCGTGGGCGCATGCGCAGAGGCACATGGATTATATTATTATTTATTATTTTTTAAATAAAAGTTCACATTTGGCAAGCAGTGTGGTTCTAGGTTTCACATCTCAATACAAACATGACCATAGTTACCTATTCATCTTACTTATTCAATTTCATATCACATTATTCATTATTAATATTAAATTCATTAAGCTTATTTTATCCAATCTCAGTTTATATTAAGTCTTATTTCATTTTTCTTAGGATATTCTCATATCTCATTTTACAATATTATCTAACATTCTTGTCTCATTTCTATATTTATGTCCCATATTGCCTTTATGTGTCACATTTGCAATTTTTTCAATTCTTATTCTATTCTCAAAATTGTCTCCTTTGGTTGTTAATTTGAGCTTACCACCTTCATTCTACTTTAATAACAATATTAAAGTATTTTTCCAGAATGTTTGAGTCTCTCATGTTTGAAATACAGTACTAGTACATTTTCATTGTCAGGAAGCACCAAACAGCTTCTGTGGTGAATGGATTAACTGATGACATTACCGTGGCTCAGGGGACACCCAGTTGGGGGGGTCCTTTTATGTTCCCATTAATGAGCCCACTGAAGTGGTACCCTATTTCTCTACTCATGTTTGCATGCTTTTGAACTGCTAAGTGGGCAGGAGTTGAAGGAAATGATGGGAGGTCACTCCATCACAAAGCAGCACTCAGGCTTTGAACATGGGCTTGCAAAGGTTATCAGCCCAGTGTCCTAAGCAAAAAAAGGCATTAAGAAGCAAAAAAGGCATTAAGAGTTGTTATTAATCCTACGTAGCTTTTTCTCTGGTAATATCACACTACTAACTAGAGCATACAAAACATTTACTAGACCAATACTGAATACAGCTCATCAGTCTGGAACCCGCATTACATATCTGATATTAATTAACACAGTTGTGAAAGTCCAGAAATATTTCACAAGAAGAGTTCTCCATTCCTACTCATTGCAGAATACCTTATGCCACCAGACTTGAAATTCTAGACCTAGAAAACCTAGAACTACGCTGCCTTTGATCCGATCTAAGTATAGTATATAAAATTATACATTGCAATGTCCTACCTGTCAATGAATACTTCATCTTCAACCATAACAAGAGCACACAATAGCACACAACAAGAGCACACAAAAACTCAAGGTAAACCGCACCAAACTTGATTGCAGGAAATACGACTTCAGCAACAGAGTGGTCAATGTCTGGAATACTCTACCTGACTCTGTGGTTTCTTCCCCAAACCCCAAAAACTTTAACCTTAGACTGTCTACAATTGACCTCACCCCTTTCCTAAGAGGTCTGTAGGGGGTGTGCATAAGTGCACAAACGTGCCTACCGTCCCTGTCCTATTGTTTCTTTTGATTTTTCTTATATGTATCCATTTCATTTATTCATAACTATGTTTATATTGTTATCTTATAATTGCTTGACAAATAAATAAAATAAATAAACCATGTGAACCATTACACTCCTGTAAAATTTCCATAATAATATATGAGGTAGATGTGTATAATTCTGATGTTACAAATTGTTAATATTTATCTGGTAAACTTAATTTAAAAATCTGTAACTTGGCTTATGAAATCATATTGAAACAGGGATAGATAAAATTTTCAATATATTCTATTGAAGATTTTTCATTACTCTAATAAAAACTAATACAAACTATTCAGAAAAATAAGGAAAAGTAAAAAGAGGAAGTAAAAAGTGCAAAATAGGATAAAGAAAAAACAAGAAAAAAGATAAAACACAATGACTTCCAATCTTAAAAACAAATGTAAACAAGAAAATTAATATATCTTCATCCCATAATTATCCCTTATCTCAGTGGTCCCCAACCTTTTTTGTACCAGGGACCAGTTTCAAGCACAAACACTTTTTCAAGGACCGGGCGGGGGGAGAATCCGAGTTTGGTGGTTTGCTTGCAGACGTTTCATTACCTGACTAGGTAACATCTGATGTTGTTACCTAGTCGGGTAATAAAACGTCTGCCAGCAAACCACCAAGTTCAGGGCGCCTCGGCCCTGCCTCCCTCAGCCCCATCCCTCAGGTGTCTCCCTCCCTCCCTCAGGTGTCTCCCTCCTCGGTGTCTGCTCTCAGTCGCTCTCTCACTGCTCCACCAGCCCAGGAAGAAACTGCTTCAAAGAAGCCGGGGGTGGCTTTTCCTGTCGCCGCAGCTCCTCCGAGCGCCCGTTTACCCCACCCGCCCGCCCGCAGTTCAATCCACAGTGCTCCGTTCTGCCTGCCTGCCTGCCTTCTTTGTTTCGAAGCAGGTTCGGCTGATAAAAAGAGGCGAATAGTTATTATTCTCACCAGAAACGAAGAAGGCAGGCAGAAGGGAGCACTGTGGATTGAACCGCGGGCGGGCGGGCGGGGTGGGGGTGAACGGGCGCTTCAGAAGAGCTGCGGCGACAGGAAAAGCCACCCCCTCCCCCGGCTTCTTTGAAGCAGTTTCTTCCTGGGCTGGTGGAGCAGCGAGAGAGCGACTGAGAGAGGAACGAGGCGGGAGGAAACCGAAGCCGCTTAGCCAGAGAGCAGGACAGGCTTTGGTTGCTTCCTCCCTCCCCTTCTCTCATTTGTGTCCTTGATCCCCGATCCCAGCAGCATTCACCGAAGGCGAAGAAAGCCGCCATTTTTTTAAAAAAATTTCTTTGCGGCCCGGTACAGAGTGCTCCACGGACCGGGACCGGTCCGCGGCCCGGTGGTTGAGGACCCCTGCCTTATCTAACCTCAAGATTGAAAAATCTTCAGAATTTGGAAGCTTTGTTTTCATTGAGTGGGAAGGGTGACTGTGCTTACAAATTGATGATAAGAAGGCTTTGAAGACTATCCATTAGAAAACATCAGATGGCCTCCTTAAAGAAAATGTACAACTTATGGACTTAAGAATTATGTGAGTTAGTTAACTCTATTGTAACCAAAAATGTTGAAAAGAATAAAGTTCCTTTAAATAATATTGAATATTTTCTCTTTATTTCTCTTGAAGCCCGCTAAAACTCCAAAGTAATTGTTTCATCAAGTATTCTATACCAGTTTTGGGGGTCTCATAAAAATATAACTAAATCATCAGCAAAAACTGTCAATTTATAAACTTCCTTTTTATTTTTTATGCTTATTTTCTCATCATGTCTAATATCTCTAGTGAAAAATTTCCAACATTAATATAAACAACGAGGGAGATATGGGACATCCTAGTCTCATGCTCTTTTCAATTTCACATGGTTTATTTAAATCTCCATTAATACTTGCTTGTTATGAAGTTTAAATCACTGTAACTGCTTGAATAAATTTCTCCCTGAAGTTTGTATCTTCCAAGACTTTAAACATAAAGACTCAGTTTAAATTCTCAGAGGCTTTGTACACATCCAGAAATATTAGAGCTGTTTTTCTCATTGTTGTATTGTAAATATTCAATGACATTCAAAAGTATTCTCACTTTGCAGTATCTCTTAGTTGTCCTTTTAGCAGAAAGCCAGATTGGTCTTCATGAATACAAGACTAAAACCTTCTTCAATCTTTCTGCCAATAGTTAAGTAAAAAGTTTGTATTCATTATTTAATAATGAAATTGGTCAATTATCTTTTATTCTCAAGGCATCTTGACCCTCCTTTGATAATAGTGCTATGTCGGCTCCTTTCCAAGTTTGAGACATCTTTGCTCCCTGTAGTACACCATCCATTATATCTTTTAATGGCTGTAGGAGTTGGTCCTCAAAACATTTATAGTATTGACTTGTGGGACTATCTGAACCCTGAGCTTTGACCATTTTGCTTTTTTAATAGTATCTGATACAGGTAATCCTTGACGTACAACAATTTGTTTAGTCATGGTTCAAAGTTAACAGCACTGAAAGGAATGACTTACAGTGATTGCAGCATGGCCATGGTCATGTGATCAAAATTCAGATTCTTGGCACCTGATATTTATGACTATTGCAGTGCCCCAGGGTCATGTGCTCTCCTTTTACGACATCGTGACAAGCAAAGTCAATGGAGAAGTCAGATTCACTTAACAACCATGTTACTAACTTAAAATCGGCAGTGATTCACTTAACAAATGTGTCAAGAAAGGTCATAAATGGGGCAAAACTCACAGCAGATGTCTTAGCAAAAGAAATTTCCGTTGAAGTCGTAAGTTGAGGACTAGTATTTTAAAGGTGGTTTACTGGTTCATTCATAAATTGTCTAAGCTTGTAAGAGAGTAGGTAAATGTTGTCTTTATAGATAATCATCTATTTTTTGTGTGTCTAGTTCCTGTTTCTTATAAAGATTGCGGGGGGAGTTATAAAGATTTTTTAATGAAGTCATTTCTATTACCAAGTCACTTTTTGGATTTTCTCTATCACTTTCTTTTCTATTTCTTTTCTCAATTTATATGCCAGCCATCTTCCTGATTAATTGCAAATTAAAAATGCTTCAGTTTCACATAATTCAGTTTAGTTTCTCTTTCTTAGGCTGTTTAGATAATTGTTGGTAGAACAATTTAATTTGATGTAAGATTTTAGAATCCAGTGGTATCTTTTGCAGTTTGATTTCTTTATTTCTAATTTCATCCAGTATTTTTTGCAGATTTTCCGGGATTTCTTGTTCTCTAAATGGTTATATTGTATAATCTTTTGTGATCGCTTTATTAGCATCCCAAAAAATTATTAGGTTTGTTCCTTTGTCCAAAATATTGCCAAAATATTCATTTCAATTTTTATAATTGATTCCTATTGTAAAATAGATTCACTTAATCTCAATCTGCAATTCAAAATATTTTTTCTGACTATCAAATAACTAGATTATGATATGAAAAAATTTAGGCAAAATATTAACTTCTAAATTTTATTTGTGAGGTTTTTAGAAATCCATATCATATCAATTCTTGAGAATGATTTATATCATTCTGAAAAGGAAGTATATTCTCTGACAAAGCCATTTTAGGCCTCCATTTCATTAAAAACAATTGCAAGGATTATTTCAGGAATCAAGGCAAAAAATGATTTGATGTTTCTAAATGATGCGAAATCAAAAAGATATTCAAGAGTATCGTCAGATGTTTAATTTATACACCTATCAAGGAACTGCAAACTCAGATAAACAAGCTAGTAATAAACAGCGTAATCATGGGACTACCAAGACCACTCCCACCAACACTGACAGGGCAAACCACTAGTACTGTGATGGCAAACCTATGGTGGAACCACAGGTGGCACGCAGAGCCTTCAGCTCAGCTCCACTGAGCATGTGCGCGCACCTCCCACTGTACAGCTGATTTTCAGGTCTCTGCCATGCATGTGCGGGCTGCGGGGCACATGCGGGAGACGTGCCCCGTTTTTGCTCCCATGAGGCTGCAGGGAGGCCTGCTAGGCCCAAAACTGGACGGGGTGGGTCACACACATGCATGGGGGGGGGGCACAGGGCAGTCACACATGCATTATGGATGCATTGCATTATGGATGCATTGCATTATGGATGCAGGCACGCAAGTGTGATATCGCACGCGATGACAAAAAGGTTAGCCATCACTTCACTAGTATATAAAATGAGAGCAAATCCCACTCACTGCCTTCTGTGATGACATTACCAGGTTTGGTAAAGCAAGGTTTCCTTAGAACTTCGATGTCTTCCAAGCTCAGAAAGCATCAAAGAACCCCACAAAACTGAGGTTTTACATCATACTAATCTTTCATGGTAGTCTTCGGTCTTCTTTAACATATATTTCAAGTGCAAAAATTTGGAATTAAGAGCAATTACACTCATCAACAAGATGCATACACGTCTCCTATTTAATTTTGGTGGTTGTCAATCTTTTTGTTTCCTTTATGACAATGTCTAAAAGAAAAACAGACTCCCTTGTCACAGAGAATATGAAAGAGGTTGCATTAGAAGGATTCCCCAGGCCATACTTTTGAAAATCTATCTCTGATCAAATGTTAAGTCCAAACAATGTAACAACTTACACTTCTTATGGATATGGATCTTGCGGTATAGCAGAAACTAAATCAGATTCACATGACCTACATGTACAATAATAAATATTCATATAATAACCAGGTTCTGTATTTATTAAAAAGAAGAGCTACTCTTTTGTCTATTGTAAAAGAAACATCATTTTCTCTGACCAGTGTTTCCATACCAGCCAAATAATTTGTGAATGTTATAATCAGAGAAGTAATTACTTCATGTTTGCTGTCCTTAATAATTTTCTCAGCTGAATTTTTCACAGCATTGCTGGCATTTCCATATATTGATTATATTGGAACTTCTACCATTGGAATCAAACATTACCAGGAATTTTAAGCTACAGTAAACTTCAGAAATTACTGCTTTACTTCCTTATCACTGGAATCCCTATGGATCATTTGCTGTGTCACCTAGAAAAACATAACTGAAGATAAGCCAAATAAGTTGTTTAACCAAATTATAGTGAAAATGTACCATCCACAGATGCCACCCTTGAAATTTTTTAATTAATACGACTGGATTATTCAGGAGTAATCAATGGATTTTGCATTTTTCAGGATATTTAGTTGAAACTTAATAATCAGTTTATGTTAGTTTTGATTGCTGACGTCACCTCCCCAGTACAGCATTTAACTATTATAAGCCCAATAAAATAATTTACCTTTGATTATAAAGAATCATTAGTACGCAAGGTGACAATTTTACCTATATAGTGAATTTAATTAAGATGTCTTTAGGTTAAAGTGTTATCTGCCTAGCTGAAACTATTAGTAATTTCACCCCAATTTTAATTGCAGTTATCTTTTTTCACTCCTGCTATTTAAATAATTTTAATAATTATTTTACAGGAATGAGGACATGTTTGTTTCATTGTCTTCCCTATTCTGAAAAAATCTCTGCTTTTTTTCAAATTCAATTTTTACAGTAGATTTTTGTACTAAATGAAGTTTATTAAAGGAATAATTAGTCATTCCGGTACAACCATTTCACTTTAATATAGTCTACATTTTGCCCGAGCTACATACTTAAAAGACCTCTTTCTTAGTTCCCTCCATGGTTGAGAAACTCAAATCCATCTTGGCAACAAGATCAAAGTAGTCAGTTGTTTGTTTCCACAATCTGTTCTGTCAGCTTATGCCATGACTAAATGGATTGACAGTTCAAGGCTTTCAACAAATGACAAAAGCAGAGTCATTCCATCACAAAGTAAGTTCCTCTTTGTAAACCCAACATGGCACAACTAACACCATCTATAAAAAGGATATACTGCCATGCATCATAAATGTCTCTGAAACCACCAACAAACTATTATAACCACATGGAATTAACATAGCACACAAATCAACTAAGCCTCTCCATAACATTCTAAGTAAACCAAAACACCCAGCAGCCTCAGAAGAAAAACCAGGGGTCATCTACAACATACCGTGCAAAACCACTACATAGGACAAACAGGCAAAAGACTAGCAGAACATGTCTATGAATACCAACTAGTAGTTAGAAGACATGATGACAACTCTTTAATTTCACAGCATATGAGAGGCCATAGTTTCAAATGGAAAACTCTGACCAATCTAGACCAAGCCAAGTCCAAAACCACTAGAGAATTTCTGGTAATCTGGCAATCTGACAAATTGGCCATCAATAAACACATAGACATAAGTAACATCTACATATTGTACAAAAGAGACAATCAAGAAGCCAAAAAGGAAACAAAAAACCCAAAACACCTTCCCACCAACAATCAAGAAGTAAACAATACCCTAATCAAGGAACTGCCAAGCAAGCTAACAGTAAATATTTGCACCAATAGTGACAGGACAAGGCACTAGAATATAAATAGAGAGTAAACACACTTCTTATTAGCAATGATAATGTTACCTAGTTTGGGTAATGAAACATTTGCAAGAAAACAGCCAAGCTTGGAGAGCACCAAGGACCCTCTCAGTATTTATCATGATTTTTAAATGACTTTGCTTCTCTAAATGTCTGTTCACGTAACAAGGTTGTCCATTGTTAATTGAATCATGACTTATCTGATTCTTTAGGTTCATATAATACATTGAACAAAATAGTCACAGGGGATGGGTTCATATAAAATAAATGTAAAATATACTGTAGTTTGTGGCTCACTGCATTGGACAGATTAAACCTCTTTAAGAGCATTTTAGAACTGCTATAACTGGTTTTATAATAATAACAAAGATAGAAAACAAATGAACTGTATCTCTTTTGAATAACTGTCCCTTTAAAACCAGTTTTCTCCATGTCTCAAACCTTCTGTTTATCCACAATGATAGGTGTGTAATCACAGAATTAGGTCAGTTGCTGAGCTAATTCCATGAGTGACTGGAAAAGCCTTCTGTAGGGACTATTTCCATATGGTGCTGAAGCTCATATAATACTTAAGGCATACAGTACTGTAATTTGTCATATGTAGCTTCAGATGAATAAACTTAAGTAAAACTAAAAATGCTTCATGTGACATGCACGATTAATCAAAATGCAATATAAAATCAATCCTTATGTCCCAGGACATGAGCTCTAACACAATGACTTTTTGCAAGCAATTTATATTCTCTTGTTTTTTGAAAGTAGTAGGCTTAAACTGTGTGACAAATACACAGTAGCGTAATCATAGATTTAACCTATAATATTTTTCAAGCAAATCCTCTTGCTAATTCTGGTTAAGAATAAACATCTGTTGTCAGATACCACTTCACATACAGCTCGAAATCTTTTGAGAGAGAATGCTGTTGGGCAAAGAGCCAGGAAAAAGCAACACTGGTTCTGCAAGATGGGAAAGTCAGAGCAATACACTTCCATCTACTGACAGAATGTGCCTCCTAGGAATTCTTGGCAAGTAAATTAAAATCCCTGACTTATTCATAGCAGCAACTGAAGAAGCTCTTATTTCTTATCATAAACAACCAAAGCCAGTTGCTGGGCTTTCTTTACCATATTTCAGGTATGAGGACAATAATTCAGGTAAAAATAATCACTTACAGTAATCCACATAATAGTTAAATATATGCTCATGAGGAGCATGACTCACAGGGTTAGGACGCTGGGTTGACAATCACTAAGCCTGCGTTTGAGACCCAAGTGTCATTCGCTCCAGCTCTTGCTGACCTAGCAGTTCAAAAGTGAATAATCACGAGTAGACACAGTAGATAGGTACCACTTCGATGGGCACATTAACAGGGACATAAAAGGAGCCCCTAACTGGGCATCCCCTGTGCAATCGTAGTATCAACAGTTAATACTTTCACTCTGGAAGCACCTTGGTGCTTCTGACATGAAAGTAGCAACAATATATGTTCATTGGTGGAAGAATATTTTTGTACTTTTTAAATTGGAAGAGAACCAAATTTCATTTAATTTTCTCTACTACATTCTGTTTCATTTTTGCCCAGCCATGTCGCTAAGAAAAAGATCCTTTTTTAGTGTATTCTGATACATGAAAATGGGTTCTCGAAAAGGCTGCATTATTTATCTTTGGATTCTCTTCCTTTTATTACACCAGCAGTCTAGGTTCGCGTGCCACGTTACGGCTCAAAGTTATTTGCTTTATGATTTAACATGTTATTTGAATTAACTTTGTGCCTTAATGAACAAAACATGATTTAAACAAATATATGATATATAAACCTAATGTGTTCTTGTAGTTTCTTAAAGCCCAGTTCAAGTATTTTTAAATGTGTAACTTAACATTGTGAAAGGGAATAGGGTTCTGCCAAGTGGCCTCATGTTTGATATCACACATGGCAAAGTTCAAATCCTGGAATAAAACTGAAATAAATATCCTACCATAGAGATTTTCATCCCTTCTGTACCTGAATTCCTGCAGTTCATTCGCCTGTATTGTTCACTACTCGCTTTTAGCAGAACATGACTAATTTTTTCATTCTCTTACCTCTTTTGACTTTTGAACCATATTTTGTGTTTAGACCAATAATTTTTAAGTTTTTTGGATTTATCTTTAATGTCAGACTGCAGTATGAAATGTGCTCGTTTCTTTTTTAACTATATCACGCTTGTTCTTTTTGTTTCATTTCATTGTCCTATTTCTTCTATAAAATTTCCCACAATAAGTGAATTCTGCTGTGTGACTCCGCTCATACTGAATATGACCCAGGAATGAATCATACCTTTTCCACCAGCAGTTTTAGACAAATGTGTTAGACAAAGCAAAATTCTCCAATTAAGAAATAGCACGGTCCATCTTGAGTTTTTTCAGCTGTTTCTAACGTTTGCCATTTTATCTTGCATAAGTCCAAGTTTTCATTTTTTTTTCCTGACATACAGTACTTTTTAAAATCTATTTGTTATTCTGTTTGTGAAATTTTGTAATGAGTATGACAAATATATAATTTAGATTCGTCTGCAATATGGTTGTAGAACAACTTGTGATACTGGTATCTACCTTTCTGCTTTGATTAGATAATTGTATACCATCTGGGAGAAATTGGTTTTATGGTTGTGTAACTACCTCAGCTGGTACAGTATGATACAGCTTTATAATTCACTCCTTATTTCTGCGCACAGTGGAAAATTGGCAAAGAGAGATTGCCTGAAGACTGAAAAATACTCTAGCAACTATTAACTTCAGCAAGTATTAGATCAGTTCCAGAATGAGCACATACTGTAATGTTATTACTAAAATGCTGAAATGTAACCTTTTGGAATGCTGTATCAAAGTCTATTTCTTGGATGGTACTTAGAGAAGGTGAATTACACTAAAGATCAAAGCCACAGAGCAGTATAATCATGGCATTAGCAGGACTACGATAACAGAAGTGCATCTCCACAGCTGACTAGTTTTTTTTCCCTTATTCAGTGATAATTCTCCTGAAGCAATGCAGCTAAAGAGGAGGATTTACCAAAGACTAAAGTGTTCTCACTCTTATGTCTTGCTTATAGACTAAAGACTACAAGCAAGACATGAGAGTAAGAACACTTTCCCATCCTGCCCATAGCAACTAATATTAAAAAGGGAGGTTGCGTATAAAAGTGCTTTTTTTTCTTCAAAAGGCAACTGGACTCTTTTACTTGAGGAAGAAGAAGATGCTTCTCATCCAAGAAGTTTCATCAGTTCTGATGGATCATTGAGACTGAATGGAGGGAGGATGGAAGGATGGGTTTTGATAGGATGGAAGGATTGTATTTCTTTGCTATCATCTGGTCATTACCATTCTCTGAGAGCAGTTGAGATTGCTTGGGAGTTTATCTGTCCTCTCAGGTTCACCAGAATCAGGGTACAACTGGTTGTAATATCTTCTTGGAAATAATGCAAGGGATAGGTTGTAGACTGCAGATAAGTGGTGTCTTATTCCTCCCCCCCATGTTGAGGGAGGAGTGTTCAATTCTAACATAGATCCAGGGGTGGGATTCTACCAGTTCTGTCCACCTCTGTAGAACCAGTAGCTCTGAAGAGCAGCAGACAGAGAGCATACATAGAACTGGTCTGCTGCTGCTTTGGCCCAGGCTCTTACCTGACCTTTATTTCCTGCTTTTTCAACCGCAGCTTCTTTGCGCAACACAGCTGCGATTGAAAAAGCAGGAAAAAAGTGCTTTTTCAACCGCTGCGCACCCACGTGCAGCGCTGCTCAGCTGTCCAGGCAGCTAGCTGACGACCATATATATGCACACACGCAAAACAAAATCACCGAACTGGTAGTTACACCGGTCGGATCCCACCCCTACATAGATCAATTATTTTACCCCTCTTTTAAACCAATGGTCCTCTCTATCCAAAATGTGGACTTTACTGTCTTCAAAAGAGTGACTTTCTGCCTTAGTCTATTCTTGGATTTAAAGTGTACATGTGTGTTGTGTTGGTTTTATCCTTGAAGTGAACAAGCTCCTGCCTTAATGTATTCTTGTGCATACTATAAACCAGGGGTCCTCAACCACCGGGCCGCGGACCCAGAAAAAAAAATGAAAAAAATGGCGGCTTTCTTCGCCTTCGGTGAATGCTGCTGGGATCGGGGATCAAGGACACAAATGAAAGAAGGGGAGGGAGGAAGCAACCAAAGCCTGTCCTGCTCTCTGGCTCAGCAGCTTCGGTTTCCTCCCGCCTCGTTCCTCTCTCAGTCGCTCTCCCGCTGCTCCACCAGCTCAGGAAGAAACTGCTTCAAAGAAGCGGGGGGGTGGCTTTTCCTGTCGCCGCAGCTCCTCCGAAGCGCCCGTTTACCCCCACCCCGCCCGCCCGCCCGCGCTTCAAGTCAGTGCTCCGTTCTGCCTGCCTGCCTGCCTGCCTTTGTTTCGGAGCAGCTTCGGCTGAGAATAATAACTATTCGTCTCTTTTTATCAGCGAAGCTGCTCCGAAACGAAGGCAGGCAGGCAGGCAGGCAGGCAGAACAGAGCACTGGGTTGAACCGCGCGGGCGGGCAGGGTGGGGTAAGCGGGCGCTCGGAGGAGCTGCGGCGACAGGAAAAGCCACCACCACCCGGCTTCTTTGAAGCAGTTTCTTCCTGGGCTGGTGGAGCAGCGAGAGACGACTGAGAGAGGAACGAGGCAGACACCTGAGGAGAGGAGGGACACCTGAGGGAGGCAGGGCAGGGCGGGCGCTCCCTGAACTTGGTGGTTTTGCTGGCAGACGTTTTATTACCCGACTAGGTAACAACATCAGATGTTACCTAGTCAGGTAATGAAACGTCTGCAAGCAAACACCAAACTCGATTCTCCCCTCCCCGGTCCTTGAAAAAGTGTTTGTGCTTGAAACTGGTCCCTGGTACAAAAAAGGGTGGGGACCACTGCTTTAAACCCAAGAATATACTAAGGCAGACATTTGTCCTCCCCAAGGATAAAACACCCAGACACAAACCGAGCAATGTGATATATGCAATACAATGGAGCGAAAGATGTGCAGATCTGTACATTGGTGAAACAAAACAACTTCACAAGCGCATGGCACAACATAGGAGATCAAACCCATCAGGACAAGTTTCAGCAGTCCATCTGCATTTGAAAGACAAAGGTAATTCTTGAAGGCAGCAAAGTCCAATTTTAAAAGCAGCTGTGTTTGGTGGAGATTTTTTTCAGCATTGATGTGGCTCAGAATTGATAAATAGAACAAAATATTTGACAGCAGAAAGATTGTGCCAGTTTTGAAACCAGCAAGCAAAAAAGCCAATGATATACTTATTTTTACCATGTATTTCCAGAAAGGGGGGGGGATTTTTCCTTTATAGTGTGAAACTGAGGAGGCAGAATGATGTACTCATTACTGGCCAGCAGAAATACCAATTAGAAACAGTACTTGTTTGTTGGCAAGAATGACAAGTTGTTACCGACCACTGATTATGAGTGAAATAAACTCAGTAAAGAAAAGAAGCCTGTTCTGATTATTTAAACAATTATATGAAATTATATTTTATTTCACAAGACAGAAAACTGGCCTGAAGTAACCTGGTGAACTTCAGGAGCTGAGGCTTGACTTGGGCCTGAGTCTCTCTGTTTCCTAACCTATGCCATAGTGAATCACCTGTTACCTCTTTTCAAACAACAGGTAAAGGTTTTTAGTGATGCTGCAATGTTATGGATTGCATGGGTAATCAAAACCTTATAATAACTTTACAGATGTCCCAGATAGCTGAAGAAGCCTGGTATAGGCTTTTGCAAGTGAGACGTAAGACAGGATGATATAAGATCTCTGGGGGAATGATTAAACCATGAAGAATCATAAGAAAGGATCAGCAGCAGTCCAATGAAAGTATTGGAGCTATACATTCTTCTATTCTCTGCATCTTCTCCAGGAAATGGTTTATACATACATGCAAGATTTATGATAGACGTCACCAGGAAAATGGGTCAAGCAAATAAGTTAATAAAGAATTCCTAATGACTGGTTATTGTGTCAGGGGAAAAACAGAGTATTCAGTGAATCAAAGTCTTTAATAACATATCTTTTGTGATTATATGGGTTTATGGAATAATTAATTCCCCAAAGAAACACATGCTGTATGCTTCACTTAGAACAAATGTTAAATATTTCATTTAATGTTTGCTATTAAATTTATTCTTATACTGCAACTGATAAATTTGTAACATGTGAAAATACTAAGCCTCTACTTTCCTTTTTCAGCCTCCTTGACAAGTTAAGGGGAAATGAGGCTTGGAGCACAAGTTGTAAATTTTATATGCTGCTGACTGACCAATTTGATTTTTACATGATAAATGAATACTAAATGTCTATCTTAGTATTATTAATTTGTGAAGCATAAACACAAAAGAAGCAACAGGATTTTTATGTTGTCTTGTAGGCATAATGATTTTTTGAAGGAAAAGAATCATATAGAAATTGATTCACTGTTCATTTTTCTAACAGCAGCTACAAAACAAACATTAATTATTTTAGTAATGTGACTGATTTGCAAAATATCCTACATATATTTTATGGCCCATTAATGGATCATGATAGCCACTCAGTCCAAAGGCTATCTTCCCCTTTATGTGAAAATAGTTAAAACTCCAGCATTTATTTATAAAGAAATAATATTTCAGTTGTGATAAAATTATGCTCCTGGGCTTTGTTATGCAAATGAAATCTAAAGTTAATCATTGTGCATAAGGAACTGGCCTAACCAAACCTTTTGGTGATGATGAGAGATCAAAATACCAGCAAATTCTTATATAAAGAGGTACAGGGAAAAATGAAACAGCAGCAAAGTTGCAGCACCAGAGAAGATTCTTTCCAAATGATTATTTTCTTATCAAGATCTTCTGAAGCTGAAATAGTTTATAAGAGATCATACATGAGAAACATGGTACATCAATAAAAGTCTTTAGAAACATTTCAAATCTAGTTTGATTGATTTTTACCTTACCTTGGCCAATATGATAAGTAAACAATAGTTTTTTATCATTTTTCCCTTTTGGGGGTTTTATTTTTATTCTATTTTATTCTATTTGTATTGCTATTATGGGCATATCTCAAACATACTATGTGTTCAGTTTCATACCTCTACAGTAAGGCAGATTGCAATAAAGTGGATGATACATTTTTCTTTGGTTTCCAGTGTATATAAAAGTTATTCTTACACAATACTATAGACGAGGAGTGTCAAATTCATGTCGTCATGGCAATGTCATGTGATGTATCATGACTTTTTCCCCCTTCGCTAAACCAGGTGTGGACATGGCCAACATGTGACGCATCCGGCCCATGGGCCACAAATTTGGCAGCCCTGCTATAGACTACGAAGCCTGCAATAGTATTGTGCTTTAAAATGTACACACCATAATTAAAAATATTTTATGGCTAAAAATGGCAATCATAATCTCGGCCTTAACCAAGTCATAATCTTTTTGCTGATAGAGGATCTTGAGAAAAATTAAAATTAAAAATTAAAGTACATCAAAGGAAATGCAATAAAACAAAGGATGCCAGTATATATTTTTTCATTGTTTTTGTACTATTGTATACAACTAAATAAAATATACATACACACAGGTGACATATAGATACATACATACACAATATATATATGTGTATATATGTATGTGTGTATGTGTGTGTGTGTGTGTGTGTGTATACACACACACACACACACACACACACACACACACATTTATAGACCAAGTGTACAGGGTTTTATAGCTAAACTAGCTATTCTGGTTTATTCAATAAACCATGTTTAAAAATGAATTGCTTGTTTCTCATATGGTTTCACATAAAAAGCATCATTTTTTTTCTTTTTAACAATCCTATAACCCCTTCTATCAGGACAAAATTGGAGTGACTGAGTGGAGCTGAGCATTTGCTGACCGAATGCCCTTCCTGACACCTATGCAGAGTTTACAGCAGACAATTACTCATTGCACCCAGAGAGAAATATCTGCCACTACCTAGGATCAAACTCATAGCCTCCTGATTGTGAGGTGAGAGCTTCACTTCTAGGCCACCGTGCTGCTCACACAATAAGTATCAACGCCGACAAAACAGTGCTGAACATCTCAAGAGCAACAGTACAGTGTGTAGGATTCATCTTTAATATGGGAAGGTGAAATGATGCTGCCCATACATTAAATAGTTGTGATTTAACAGGTTTAAAGCAGCAGTAAATCAGACGGGCCTATCTCAACTTCATAAATTCAGTCCACATTTCAGGCACACCTATCAGGCTCACCAGATAGAATAAATTTGAAGGAGGAGCAAGGGAAAATAAATGAGGGAAATGGTATCTAGGAACTCTAAGACAGGAATCAGTAAAGTTTTCATAGAACACCATTGCTGATTCCAGGTTGTTTTCTAAATAATTGCTTTGTCTCCTGCCTGATCATAGCAGGCTCAAACCTAGCTCCCATCAGCAACTTACTGCAATGGAGCCTTGCCAGGTTTGCTTAAAGACTAAACATTCCTGTGCCACCTTTTGATGCCTTCTCTTCAGTGTGACGGTCCTGAGGACTGGGAAGAGGAGATAGTGGTTCCTGGGTCAATTTCCACTGAGTCCAAAGCTACTTGCTGATTCAACATTTTTATGACGTCAATTTTCACATTGAACTCTGAGTGTCAGGTGTTCCTACTCCCCAAATAGCACATTCTGTGTCTACTTGCCTATTGTTTTTCAGAAACCCTACAGAGAAGCTTCCTCGACTAAAACAGCAAATTCCTCTGGAGGGAGAACTCAAGGGCTGCTTTTCCTCACACACAAAAGTACACGGAACAAGAAAAAGCTGAATTGTCACCAAAGAAGGCAAAATGTCTACTATAAATAAACTAAGAGCCTTATTACTCAATCTGTATTACAGTAATTGGACCCTGAAACAACAAGATGAAAATGCAGTTTTGTTTCCTTTTAAAATGAAATAAAGTAGTTTTGTTGTGGGCAATAAATTGGCCTCACCTAGATAATTTCCCCCCCTAAAAGCATTAACATCTATAATATCTAAATATTTAAACCAATGGGCAATTATCCCAACGTTACTTAAGTATATGTAGCTGACATTTTACAAAGTCTTGGATGACATGCCACAGAATGATAATGCAGGGCTTGTATTTGAGTCCTGTTTCCACTAAGAAAAAAAATTGGAACAACTTCAATAAAAGAATGCACAAATATACGGCTTTGAATAGGCATCTCAAATTATGTGATGAAAAGGAGTTTGGGGTGCCTGCTACATAAAATATTGGAACTTAAATCGTCTTCTTCAACATCAATACAATTTACTCTGGGAATAACTCTAATGGAAAGAAAACTAGGAATAATATAATAGCCACAAATATATAGAAACAACCAAGTTAGCTCTTGAGGCAATTTTTTTAAAGGTAGACATCATTGAGTTGACTTTGATTCCCTTGACTGCATGAATTAAAACAATATGAAGATTCGATTTTTAAAATTTCACTGTCGCATCTAAAATACTAAATCATGAAATAGGAAACAACAGACAAAATAGTCTTCTATAATGGGCATTTTATCATAACAAACACATAAGGTATTGGAAAAATTGCAAGGAATTTATTTCTTAAGGTTAGTGCTGCTAATGCTGATACTATACCAAAAATGGTGGGAAGGTTAAGCAAATAATTTTTTTTGTTCTCTTCGTTGGCATTGTATCATTCTTTCACTGTTTTCCAGCTTTTGCCATACTGAGACAATGCTAACTTTTCTGCAGGACCGGTTATATTAAGGGTGTCCTTGGGCACCTGCACCATTACAATGTTATAGAATTCAACTGGCATGCAGAAATCTTTCTTGGCTCTATGCTTTCTCTGACCGTTTAACCAGATAGATAATGTTACATTTTAAAAGTGAAATACTGGCATGCTTTAAAGCAAAATGCCAGCTTTCTGCATCATTAAAGCACTCTTCTATGGGGGTAAAATGATGAGTATCTGTACTCCAGTACTACTTTTGGAAGCGTATACACTCCCCCCCCAATAAAAACTCCAAAAACAAAATAATATGAAGCAATATATTTTTTGGCAATAGTGAACCATAAACTTCTCAACCAAGATTCACCCATTACGTGGTATAAATGCACCCCAAGTTTGGATGTATATTCACCTAAAGCTAGGCAGCAGATCTGAGTAAAATATGATTATAGAAAAATGTTATATGGTAGTAATAAGTATGCTGAAAGTAGGACAAAGTATTCTGAAAAACATGGAAATGTTAGTAGGAATCATATTGTGAGTGGTTATAACTATTGTAATCAACCAGCAGACCTTTCCAAATTTCAGCTGTCTCAGAGGTCCACATGAAAGGTTTTCCCAGCAGGAAATATAAGAAAAACTTAAGGTTACATATCTATCTATCATTAAGTTGTTGAAAATAGGCTAGAATTGAAACTGAAGCTCTGAATTATTCAGTAGTTTGTTTTTCCATACTTAGGTCATGTCACATACCGTAATTAATAGGAAGAGGCAAATAATACAGATATAGATAGATTTCAGATTGCCCAGAAGACACTTCTATACATCTCAAAATTGCCCAATATATTTCAGTGCAAATTCTGGTTTAATTTATAAGTTTAAAAATACAGATAGCTCATCCCAACTAGGGTTTCTCTGCAATAACGCCACGGTAGATCTATAACGCTAGATAGAAAGATAATGTAAACATATCGGAGACTGAGCGAGGCATTTGGCTCCACTTCTGAAGATTACTGAAGCTAAAATTAGCTTCTCGGTAATCTTCATAAAGCAAAACGATCGAAAACCAAGAGGAAGGATTATTCTCCTCAACCCGCTCAAGAAATGTATAGGGTGATGTAATGTGATTTGTTTGAGATGAGATCACAACTGAAAAAAGGAAGAGAAAAACTTTCAGAGACTGACAGTGGCATCTGTACATAAGGTATGTTCGTGAAAAACAGATGACTTATCTGAGAGAGTCCAAACCAAGGCGGATGTTCCGTCAATTAAGTAAAAATTTGGGGGAAGAATGGATCCAATTACAGCTAGTACGGATGACCAAGGGAGCTTCTGCAGAAAGTAAGCAGATCCCCTCTTAAGGCATTTCAAGAAAGCCTGGAGAAACACCCTCACACCGCCCACTCGCAATGGAAATCGTTATTTGCACATCTCCGTCTGCAAGGATGAGACAGTCTTTAATAGAGCGCAATGACGGGAAACTCACTTGCCTGATTAATCTTTTTTTGTTTAAAACCTCCCCTCCCCACCCCACCCCACCCCAGTAGCCGTTTGCGCCATCTGGTTTCGGATGGCCGTGCAGATCCTTTGTTCACTTTCGTTAGCTGTGCGGGGAGTCCGGTTGCTAATTCGCATGTAAGCCGAGGACACCCACAGCTGTTCAAAATTGAAACTTATCCCTCCCTGTGCGGCGAGCGAATCGCACCGCGCCTTCTCTGCTGATGTTTTTAGGGCAGGGCTCCCTTTCAGGAACTTTCCCGCCACTCCAGGAAGGGGCGCTGTGGCCCCTTCACTCCGAAAACGGCGACCGAGAGACGGAAGTGAAGCCATAGGCTGGAGGCAAATGCTGCTCTCCTTCCCTTCGACTGCTGGTTCTTGCGTTCCGGCATGCCTTCTTACGCCTCCCGGTTGCTAAGCGGCGGCTGAATTGAAAACGAGTCAGAGGCGCGAAAGGGCTGCGGGCCGGCGGGACTGGGAGGAGAAAAACCTGCCTACTGGTGTGGCTCTTTGGCGTCCTAAATAGGAAGCCGGCTTCAGACGTTATCAGCTGTGCTTGCTTCTTCTGGAGCGGATAACGCCTTGAACCTGGCGTTTTTGGCTCGGTAGCCGCTGCCCCGAATGAAAATGGGCGCTAAGCCTGACCAGCTCCTCATTGTGGTCTCGATCTTGGAAGGTAATGTTTAAAGCAGTTCTCTCCGAGTATTATCGCCTCACCGAGTGCGTGCCTGGAGAGGAATCGGTGGGAAAAGCGATCGATCCCCTTCTGCCTGCGAATACCGCCGAAATCAACCTGGTCGTTTCCAAATTTTGAGTTCTTAGAGGCTCCTGCGGTTGGAGAAGACTTTTGAAAGCAATGATGGACAATCTTGGGTTTGGGTAACGTTCAGGTATTAAAACTGCCCTGAGGATAGTAGCAGGAAAAAAAAAACAACCACTTGGTGCAGCTTGCTGCAGTGTGGCAGTAAATAATTAGATTTTTCTTTTCTGAAGTGTATAGAAGTCTTCCAGTGCAATGAAATACTTTAAGCATCTGTACCAACTGCAAATATTCCATATTTTTTGCACAGATGATAAGACCTTACGGGTACCTCATCTGAATAAGCCAAGCACATTCTAAAGAATGAATTCTTCAGCTTGGTATTTTCCTGAAATATGTGCTTTGTGAGGTAATGAGAGGGAACACTGAGGAAATAATTATTTTACCCAGAGTCATTACAGGGTTGGGCAGTCTTGTATATATTATAAAATAATTTCCTACATCTATAAGCAATAATCTTTCCTGTCTCATATTTGATCTGGATATTGTTAAATGGTTTCCAATGGTTAAAATTGTACTCACATTTTTCCTGATAATGGCAGATTTCTGGTTAATGGCCAAAATAACTTGTATTATCAAAATAAACCCAGGGTAGGCTGTATTGGAAAACACGATAGATAAGGAAGAAAAAATACACATAGGTGTTGTTTTCAGATTATTCAGTCTAGTAGAAAGAATAGTGGTTGGTTACATTGTTCACACTATAATTCAGACTTTCCTATTTCAGAGCTGATATAATTGATGTCTCCAATTTATGGGAGTATTTTGGAACAAACATTACTCAAAACAATACATTGATTCTTGTCACTCTATAAATTGGTAAATAAGCATGGTCTGAAGTCACATTTAAATTTTTAGGCAGATATTGATTTGTCCTTTTTAGTTTAGTTACTGTAGTAAAGTTAAGCATCAGGAATTTTTGTTGCATTATGGGCTTCCACAATGTGGTAAACTCATGCTTCACATGGTAGTTTTTGTAACAACAAATTATTTTTTGATTATATATTACTCAAATTTTGTTGGTGGGTTGATCTATAGTGCACTTATTTACCGTACAGTAGAGCTGAATTTGACTTAACATTGCAGTAGTATTTAAAGTAGTCCTAACTATACATACAATTTCTGCCGCAATATGTTTTATGTGATCATATCATTTCAAAATTTCATAGATTATAAAACTTGTCATGGCAGATGGTTTGCATTTTTGCTTGAGGGAATGCTAGAAGAATCCATCTGATATGTATTTATACTTGTGCTCCACAGAATGAGAGCTGGTGAATAGAATAGCTGTAGCAAAAGAGAGTTCCTCTTCCCTCTGCTCCATAGATTATCTGCTTGATTTTTGTGGAGCCTGAAGATGTGCTGTCTTGCTTCCTAGCTTCAGTTGTCAGTTGATAAAACAGGAGAGAAATGTTAACCATTTTCTTGATTGACATATTGGAAGCCCCATACCAAATAGATAGAATACCATGTTGGTTATTCTTATAGTTCTGTTGTTGTCCTAGAGCAGTGGTGGCTAACCTTTTTGGGCTCCTGTGCCAAAAATTGTGTGTGCGCTTGTGCGCTCGCGTGCCAGCACCCAGAAGGCAATACGCATGCCCCCCATGTCCCCTGCGCATGCGCACACAATCTCCCGCCCCCTTACCTGCACTGCGCCTTCCAACTGATTTTCAGCCTGTTGAGGACTTTTTTGGCCTCCCAGGCTTGAGGAAAGCCTCTGCAGCTTGAAAAATAGGCCCATTTCATCACTTCAGGACAGGAAGTGATGAAATGGGCCTATTTTTCAGGCTGCAGAGGCTTTCCTCAAGCCTGGGAGGCCGAAAAAGGCCTCAAACAGGCCCAAAATCAGCTGGGAGGCATGCCCATGGGCAGTGAGGTAAGTTTGCCTGCGGCTCACATGTCAGCACAAATGGGTCTGCATGCCACCTGTGGCACACATGCCATAGGTTCGCCCTCATGGTCCTAGAGTGTGTTGTCAGGCAAGACTTACATTCCAGAGTAAGCAAAAATAAATTGATGCTTTTGTCCTGCAGGAACCTTTAAGACACTATAGGACAATGATAGTGAGCTATTTGGATTCAGAATATGAAAAAAAATTGAAAATGCCTAACTTGATTCTGCGACATGTCACACCCAATTCCCAAACAAAAGAGGAACCATTTTCTCTCTCCCCCCACCATTTAGACCACCCTGAAACGAGGCACCTGATGCTAGGCCTGAAGTAGATGGCTTTGACTTCAACCCTAATGCCACTGCTGCTTTCAAGCCACATCATGCCCTTTTCTGTGGCTCATGAGCTGTGTACCACTTACCCTTAGGCAGTATTCTCTTTCTGTTGACGGGCCTTCACTCTCCTACCTCAGATTGATCTGGGTTGCATGAGGTCTTCTTTCTTGAAGCAGCTTTGGAGAATGCTGTTCTAGGGTCCTGTTCTTGTTCAATTTTCAGAAGTTGTGCAAGAACACATCCCGTTCCTCTGTATCCTTCAAAAATTGCATGAAAATGGGTGTGCTTTCATGAATAGTTGTTTCGTGTTGATGAACACTGACACATCATCAAAACATTACGGCATATCACCTTTGGCACATACATGTCTTCTGTAGAATATGAGCATGGGCTAGTCTAGTTGAGAGATTGGGATTACAGCCACATACATGCATTAGTTTCAGTATGTTTTGTGAAACAGTCCATACTGTAAATTCTGTCAATGTTTTCCTTAACATTGTATTGGCCATTTCTCTTGGAAGAGTATAATCTTGAGCATTTAAATATGTGACTACTATAAACCTGGTCCCTAATTGTATTTGTACTTCATTCTTAATTAGAATTCTGGTTTAGTATGAATGAATTTGATATCTCCCACTTCTGCTAGCATAAGTAAAGAAATGGAAGCTTTGTGGTTTGTAACAATATACACAAACTGGAAAGATGAAAACCAGGAATTCCTTTTATTTGATGAAACAAATGAGGCAGCATTTCCTGTCAACATTTTATGCTAAAAAATACATAAGTTTCTATGTTAACTCAACAGTAACAGAAAAATGGATTATTTATGCTATACGCTATCCCTTTAAACTAGAATTTGGTTTAGCAGAATATGTAAACACAACATTACATTTTTGAAGCAATCATCTATCTGAATTACTGTCAGTTGCAGACACAATCAAGTCTTGCTGTTGGGATAAGCTGTTTCTAATTTATCTGAAACCAGTCCATTTAACATATAGTCATGCAGTGGTTAAAGAATAGTTTTTGCATATTTGAATCAGATTTCACAATAACAATTTTTCGATTTCAGAGCTTCTTAAATGTATTTTACTTTCTTTTTTCTTTTTTTCTAGGTCGTTATTTCCCAAAACGTCCAAAGCGTATGTTGGTGGTAGAAGCAAAGTTTGATGGCGAACATTTAGCTACAGATCCTGTAGAACATACTGATCAACCAGAATTTGCCACGGAGTTAGCTTGGGAACTTGACAGGAAAGCACTTCACCAACACAGGTTATTTCTCAAAAAGTTGTGAATGGTTTAATTACACTGACCTTCTTTAGGTTCCTGGAATAATATGGATAATAATTATAGTAAGTTGATCTGTGACAATGCTATAAAATTCAGAGACACAGGAGATAAAGATCAGTTGTTTCCCACGGTTGTTATTTTTTCAAATGTCTTTTCAATAGAAGAGATAAATGTAGTAATGGAATATGTGATTGTCAAATATTATATTTATCTAAAATAAAGATAAATACTTTATGCTCCCAGTTTTATTTTTATTTTAATGGGAAGATTGTCATCTATTTGCCTAGAACAAACTAATAGATCAGTTTTCTTCTATCCATCCTTTGGGGAAGGATTATTTTTAAAAGTTTTAAAAGGTATTTCTTGTGAATAAAAATGGTAATAAACTTTCTTTGTTCTCTTTGTGAGAGAATACTTTTAATTATTATAGTTTCTGAGATATGTAAAATATTAAGATAATTGCAGTCAAACTCACAAAAGAAAAAATCAAAATCTAATATGTATGCTAACAATTCTTACATGGGATTTATGTTTTGTACAGATTACAGCGTACACCTGTCAAGTTGCAGTGCTTTGCTTTGGATTCTCTATCTGCAGTTAAAGAGACGATAGGTTATATTGTGCTAGATTTAAGAACTGCTCAAGAGAAAAAGCAGGTATTTGTAATTCTGTATCTATCTCATGATAAGATAGGCTCCCTTTCTGGTATTCCAGATTAAGTTTTTTTTTTAATTTAGATTAAGTAATAATGTATTACCAGATCTAAATTTGCACAGAGTTGAATGTATGTTTGGATTACACCATTTCAGATTACTGGTGAGCTTTTAAATAATTGATAATCCTCCATTAAGGAAAAAAAATCATGTAGACACAGGAAAAAATGTGATTTGACTTTCTGTCATTTAGCTTTTTTGGTAGAAACTTTCTCCATGCAGAAGTTTGGGATTCCACCTGGAGTTATAAAGCAGTATCGGAAAGATATTGCTTTATTCTTCAGTGAAACTGGGCTTTAGATTAACTAAATTACACAATGTGCATATTGAGACACAGTGATGCTATGTAGTGATTTAACCAGAGTTTATTGAAGCCCATAGTCAGCTATGTTGCACAATACACTTAACTATTAATCAGGGAATTCATTCAGAGGAAGACCCAGGCCTACCCCCTCTTCATCCTAGGGTATGCAGGGAGGAACAGATAAGGAAACAATGTGGTTTATGGGAAGGAAAGGGCCTTCATGGGCTGTAGCTGGGAAGACTGTTTAAAAGGGCAAACTGCGCATGGCAAAGTTGCTGGAAGCAGAGTATGCATTATTTTTGTCGAGGCTTATCTGGGTTTTGGCAGTTCTCCCACTGTGTGCCTCATTATCTTTTGGAAGTCTGCAAGTTATTATCCTGGTCGGTTGTGTTAATTACTTCAGCATGGTTTGTGTTGGTTTTTTTATTTCTGCTTTATCTGTATTTTGGGTTTGGACTGCAGTTCTTCCCTTTCTACACTGTTTTTGGAAGAGTTTGATCTCCTGCTGAGGATAATTGGACATTGGGGCCAGGTTGGAGGCATTAAAGGGAAATTATCTACTTTGGTGACTTCGTTATTTTTGTGCGACTCTCTGGCTCATCACATTCGGTGCTATTTTGGAAGATACTATCTGTTCTTAGAAAAATTTTCAGTGTTAATGGAAATAAAAGCTGATGAAACATTATTAAGCTTATGCAAATATGGCGTAAACTATAGTAAAACATTTTTAGATCTTTCCACTGATAAATTCAATTGATTCATAGCATCCCTTGGTAATCATACCAATATGGGAAAACATTATTTCCAATTTCATAGATCTCTAAGACCATAATAATATATTCATGTTGCTTAATTTTTTTGGTTTTGGGAAATTGAACTAAAAACTGATAGCACATAGAATAGATTAATTTCTGCCTGTATACTACATATCTGATGTTTTTGTCACGTAATTATTGTAATGAAAACGGTATGACCACTTTGAATTATTTGTTAATTTTATTTTTGAACTCTTATAATATATTCCTGCTAACTGCTTAATTTATCTTGCTGCACTGCAAATATATTATTTTGTTGCCTCTTCATTATTGCTTCTTTATTGTAAGCATATTATTTATCTTTTTCAATAAAATTGCTACAGCCACCAAAATGGTATCCTTTACTCAGCAACAAATACACAAAATTTAAGCCTGAATTGCAAGTAAATCTGATGTTAGAAACTGACACCAAAGCATCCATCGATGGTTTTAAAGCAAGAGAAGCACCTCCCAGAGAAATGGCAGGTTAGTAGTAAAATAAATGCCTTTTTTCATCAAAAACAGCAGAAATTCTGTGAATTGTGATAAATCTATGAATACTCGAGATCCAGAAATGGTTGGCAAATTTGCCATACAAATGTCTTATCAGCTTCTTTCTATTTGTTATTATTTCTATTGCATATGTTATTTTGTGCCTAAAATGAATTTGTCAGCTTAATAAACTAGTACACTGGTTTATTAATTTTAAATATATGTCTGTCCAATTTTATTATTTATTTGATTTTACTTAAATTCAGGTGGTAGATATCCAAGTTAAGTAGACCTGTTAAGTCAAAAGCCTGCTCAGTCCTATTGGAAAAGTTTGAGATCTTATTTCTGACTGTTTATAAGTGTACAGTATTATATATCCAGAAAATGAAGCATTCTTGGTTAATAATTTTTATTTAAAAGTTGATATAGAGTTATATGTCTTTGCAAAATATGTTAAACTGATATATTTATCTTGTGAATTCATTTCATTTTTAATAATGTTTGTTCAAAGAACAGATTCCTTTCTATCTCTCTTAATGGTAGTTCTGATTGTCTCTTAACTCTAACCCTATATGTCAATACCATATTCAGGCTAATTTCCTTTAAAAATCAAGATGTTAGAATTATAAACTGGATCACATTTTATTATATTTTTCTGTGTTGGATTTTAATTTTTTGTCTTTATTACATTTTATAATATTTCTTGTTTTTCTAATCATTTTTTCTGCTATTTTTTAAATCATTTTTAGCATGTGTACAGTTACTCTATTTAAACTTTATTCAGTAGTTTTACTCTTCATACTTTTATATTATTCTCTGTCCTAAATATTTTTTATATTCCGTTGTAACTTTTAGCAAAGTATAATTTTAATATGTACTGTATTTCATATGGTGGAATTTGTTTTCATCCATATGCTTTATAACATTTTCTTGTGCTCTTTGTATTAAATTAGTTTGATTTATAGTCTGTTTGTATAACCTAGTAAAGCCAGTTTATAAAATCCAGGCATTGTGTCCACTGTCTCTGAACAGTGCAATAACTGCACTCATGATCTTCAGTTAAACTAGTATAATACTTTATTGCAGTTCTACTTGGTAGTTCATGGGAATGAATATATAGAAATGCTTTACAGTATAAAAACTGTGATTTTTAGGAAATACTTTCAACACCAAATTATGCTAAATTATTCCAAGTTGGTAAAGAACTGACCAATTATGAATACAAATTTATTAAAAGGCAAGTTTTAAAAAGTTAAGTGTGTATGTAAGTATGTGTATATGTATATTTTTAAATTATCTATTTGTCTACCTACCTATCAAACAATATATAATATGCACACAAACGTGTGATAAATTTATACAGTTTTTTTTATAACTACTAGGAAATGTTTTGGATTCCTTGAGGCAGACCTTTTGTAAAATGCAGTGACCAAGTTGGTATTGGATGTGTTCATAGCATAAAAATCTATTAATACTTCTGTTATCTATGCAACTTTCAGATCAATTTTTTTAGAATGTCCAAGTCAAATTTCTTCTTGTTTAAAGTATCTTTTCAGTTTCCTGGATTGGACCCCAAAAATCTTATACCTGTTCTAAATGAAGAGGAAGGATATCATCAAATTGGACCAGCAGAATATTGTCGTGATTATTTTGTTTTTTCAGTTACTATTGCATTTGCAACACAATTAGAACAGGTAATAATATTGATTCATCTTTTTAAATAGGTTGTTGTAGTGAATGCAGATTCTTATTTGGTTACCATGTAGATGATTTTATAAAGCATGATCTTCATAGTGCATGATGACTTTGTAATATTATCAAACCTAGGATTCCATATATTCTTTAAAATTATTAGAAAGAAATATTTTGGACCTTTTATGAGCATCTGCTCATTAAAGCTGCCCATATTTTTTTTTCAGCTATCCATATAACTCTGAAGAAAAGTTGTGACTGCTTTGTGTTTCATTAACTGTAATTGCTTCTTTCAATGGGGTCACATCAGCCTGGAATTAGACAAGCTGCTTTAATAAGTATTAGCGAGGAACTGGATTATACAAATTAAAATCATATTTGCAGTAGGCATGGTCCTAGTATCCGACTGTCTCTCTTGTGTTAAAAATCTAAAAAATCTAAAATAACTATATTTTGTCTGATGGGAATAGCTAAAAAAATTATGAGCAGGAGCTAATAATAGTTACCCTTATCTTTTGAGTCCTCTGATTTTATATTTGCTAAATATTTAAATGCCTAAATAAATTTAGTAGAATGTAAAGAAACTTTATAGTGGAAGTGCAGATGAATGCTCATAGTTCCAAATGATCAGTCTGAGAACGCATAGTCTATTTTGTGTTTCCCTTCACAATAGTTAATACCTACCACAGTGAAAATTCCAGAGCGACAGCCTGAATTCTTCTTTTACTATTCACTACTTGGTAATGATGTTACCAATGAACCATTTACTGACCTGATGAATCCAAACTTTGAACCAGAAAGAGCATCTGTTAGAATACGCAGCAGCATTGAATTTCTGAGAGCTTATTTTTTTGCTCACTCAAAGTTGCAGGTAAGCAATTTTACAATTTTTGTGACAATTTAAGCCTCTTCTAAGTTTAAGTTTCTTCTAACATTGGCAATAATCCTGTGGATGAATCACAATGCAGTCTGGCATACATGCAATAGTTTTGGCCCTGCAAAAAAGCAACATAATTCAGTAGGCTCATGCATCAGCAGAATTGGAGACATTCTTTAACGTTCGTTATACTTTCCCTCTGCTTGTGGGGTGTTTAAGTAGAAATGATCCAACATCTACATGTAATGATTAAATCTCTACCTGGCTTAATAGTATCATTTCTCTGGATCAGTTTTGCTGTCCTTGTAGGGGTTGTGAATTGTGACTCATGTCCTATAACATGATTATTGCTAAACGGTGACTTGAAGCATTAGGGATTTGGGGAAATAAAACAATCTGAGAAAAACCAGATTCTGGGGAATCTTTGCTTTCATAAAAGTTAATCTAAGATTCATTACAAATACTTGTGCATCCTCTTTAAAGAATAGTGTTTGCATTTGGAGGTGATTGTGTAACTTCTTTAAATATGACTAATCAGTATGATCTGTTTACTTTTTTTCTTCATAATACTCTTGAATTCTAGATTCATCTGTGCTGTGGAGACCAATCTCTTGGAAGTACTGAAATTCTTTTAACTAGCTTATTAAAGAAAGGAAGTGCCGAAATTTGCCAGCATCCAGTAGCTATAGAAGGAGCATTTATTCTTGTTCCACCTAACAGAGCTCGGCAAAAACTGCCACCCCTGCCTTTGGATATGGCACCCACTGTTGGGGTATCGGTATCACTTCAAAAGGATGGCAGAGTTTGTCAGGTGCAGCTCATTTTTTGTTACTTTGTGTAAAGGTTTAAAGTGTAGGTAAAATACAATAAAATATACTGATGATCACTGTTACATGAAAATGAAATTAATGCTAATCATAAATCTTGCTTTGGGTTTGTTCAGCCTATAATCCAACCAGCTGCAAAGGCTGAGACTGAAAATGTGAAAAAAGATTTGTCTCCAACACATGATAAAGAAGGGAGACCTGAAAATGGCTCTCAAGATATCCTACTTCAGACACAACATTCTCCTCCCATTAAAGAGGATGCTACAGAAAGTGAAGTAGAAAGTATTCAGTATGACAAAAATCCAAAATTAAAGAAAAAAGGTAATAATTGTACAATCCTATTTCTCATAACTTTATTATTATCTTTACCCCAAAGTTATTCTTGCCTTGTATCTTGTTTTGTAGCAGCCTCATAGATGTTACTCTGCATAATGATTTAATTTAATTTAAAGCATTGTAAAAGGTCTTGAGTAGATGGAAAGAGTCAGCAGGTGATTACAATCTACCTATGGAATCCTTTATATTTAGTTTGACAGCATCTGCTCATGGTTGTAGGTTTCATGTTTCATTTTAAAGTAAATTGTTAGTATAAAAACATCAGTTTTTTCTGTGTAAACAGCATATAGTAACTTTATATGATTTTGCCCTTACATGGAAACCTCTTGAAATCTGGAAATATATTTTGTAAATACTAGTCTTACAGAAATATAGCCTTAATCACATGAATTGTGTTTAAGATGCCACATGAAACGTTTTTTATGAACCTATAATAGTAGATATATATCTGGTTGAGAATTGTGTTTTTAACAAATAAAACTAGAGTAATAAGGGTAAAGGTTTCCACTGTCCACTCAAATCAGACTCTAGGGGGTGGTGCTCATCTCCTTTCTTAGCCAAGGGAACCAGCATTGTCCAAAGACAGTTCCATGGTCATGTCATATACACTGAGGTGCACAGAATGCTGTTAACTTTCCCAGCTGAATGATACCTATTTATCTACTTGCATTTGCATTCTTTCCTACTCTAGGTTGGCAGGAGCTGGAGCAAGTAACAGGAGCTTATCCTGTCATGTGGCACTCAGGTCTCGAACTGAGACTGTCAGCTTTCCAGCTGACAAGTTCAGCCTCTGTAACTGCTGAGCCATCACACCTTAGAGTAATAGTAACTTACACTTATTTAAAACTGTTGCAACAGTATAGCAATAGCAATAACACTTAGATTTATATACCGCTTTATAATACTTTACAGCCCTCTCTAAGTGGTTTTACAGAGTCAGCATATTGCCCCAACAATATTGGTCCTCATTTTACCCACCTCAGAAGGATGGAAGGCTGAGTCAACCTTGAGCCAAGTGGGATTTGAACTGCCAAACTGCAGGCAGCCAGTATCAAAGATTGAGAAGTCTTTATTGGAACAAAAGTTAACACTTTTTTTGTGTTTATATTTGCAGATTTGAAAACTAAAATGCCTGCTTCTCAGACTCAACATCCCAGTACTTCTGAATCCACTACAGGACAAAAAATTGCTGTTCCTGCATCATCCCATCATTTTTGTTTTTCGGTAGATTTAAGAGCTGTCCATAATCTGGATGCTGGATTTCCTGTTAATTGTATGTTAAGGTATGAACGCTTTACACTGTAGTTCATTGGGAAGGCATGATTTATTTTTGCTATATAAAACAATGTAAAATCTTAAGATATAGATCTAGAATATATTTCCTGAAATTTGCTTAAAATTACTTGTCAGGTTGATTTGATATTAATTTTGTCTTCCTCCATAGGTATTCATACCCATTTTTTGGCAGTGCTGCACCCATTATGACAAATCCTCCTGTGGAAGTAAGAAAAAACATGGAAGTATTTCTTCCACAATCATACTGTGCTTTTGATTTTGCAACTATGCCCCATCAGCTTCAAGATACCTTTTGCAGGTAACTTATGTACTGAGATATTCTTTTAATAATAGATTCATTAATATCTTCACTTTTATGCAAACTAAGTTTTCTGTACTAAAATGTTTACTATTTAAAATTTGTTCTAAATCACTTGTTTGTTCAGATAGCATATGTATCTTGTTCCTATGTTTGTGCAATGTGTTTTTAAAAATAAATTATGATTGTTTTAAAAATATGTGATCCTACCTTTTTATGAAGAACAGAATTTATAACTTTGAATTGACCTATGCCAATCATAGATTAATGAACAGAAAAAAATAGAACAAATTGTCATCATAAATTCAGCCAGGTGGCAGATAAAGAGACTGGGACCCTAATTGGCTCCCAGAAATTTGTGGTATTGTTTTCAAAGATGAGAATATGTACGCCATTGCAGGTACTAATAGAGGTTGTTAGTTTTGTAATGCTACAATGAAAATGCAGAGAAAGTATTGAACTTAATAATTTTATTTATTTATTTATGCACCACCCATCTAACCTAAGTGACTCTGTCCAAAGTCACCATTATAATAAAACCGTATAAAGACATGAATTACAGCATACATTAAAAACAATGAAAAACAGGTAAAAACTTCCAAGTACAGATCAAATCAAGGTACAAAATTCAATTCCACCAGCTGAAGCTACTGAATGCTTTTCAAGGGTAGTTCCCTATAGAGCATGCTACAATAATTTATTCTGAAGTTGAGTGTATGAGTGACTGTAAGTAGAGTTTCACGTTTCAGGAAGGGGCACAAGTGATACACAAAACTTTGCAAAGTGGGAGTTGTGGGTCTAGAAGAAATCCATATTGCACACAGTGCCACTTCATCCAGTATCAAAGATGGTAAAGTCCCAGGACTAGAAGGCCTCCAAATCCAGAACCAGACAGTCTGGCCAGGGTTCAGCTGAAGCTCCCCATACAAACCCCTGCAACTTCCCACACTAGGACAAAATGTCAACCATATATCTCTGCCAGGGGTAGAGATACATAACTGAGTATCATTAGCATACCTCACCCCATGGCAACAGATTATTTCAGCAGCTTCATGTAGATATTAAAAAGGAGTAGAGAGACTACTACCAAATCCTGCAGAACTCTACATAGCTAGGGTCGAGGGCAGCACTCCCAATTAACATCAATTAGTATGCCCCACAGAAAGGAAATGAACCAGCTCCGTACTGGCCCACTGCCAGCTCCAAAGCCAAGGTAGTATTTAATAGTGCCTTCATTTCTGATTGAAAAGTATCCTTTGTACACATATTTTACCATTGCTCCAGTAGGCAAGATCAAATAGTTTTCTTTTGTATCAGTTAGAGAGCAATGTCCCACCCCGTTTTTACTCTTCACTAAATTTACACTTTCTTATTTTTCTACATCCATATTTTAAATCTCAATTTCTCTGGATTTCTGACAGTCCAGAAAATCCCTGACTTTCTGATCATATCAGAAGAGTCTTAAATGGCTAGAGTTGCTATTTCAGTTAAGTTCTTCAAGCACAGCCTTATTGGGAAATCTATTCCTCCTACTCATACCAAGAAGTATTTTTGTCAGTTGGAGAGGAGGAGGCAGGAGCTTTTACCTTTGGCTATGATGTTGGTTGATCCTATTTTGAAACCAGATGAATGGGAGCAGCATAGTGGAGAATATTTCCCTCACCATGAAATTGGTGGGGCCACTCCATCTGGATTTCTGTTGCTAGATCAGACAAGTAATCTTCACTGAATCTCCCTCTGATCCCAGTATTCTTTCCCTGGGGATCTGGAAGGCAATTCCTTCTTTTTCCCTGGAAGCGGTACTGATTGAACAGTGGCTCAGTCTATTCAACATGAATCTTGGAAAGCAGATCCTCCAATGCTACTGAGATCACCATGAGATTTGTCAAACTTTAAATAGACCTCCTTGCACTGCTAGTCAGCTGCAAGTTGTTCCAATTCATTTCCTGATTCTTCATAGAAGACATATTAGCCTAGGATGCTCTTGAAACAAATTATCAAAATATCTTCTCATCACTCCCTTTTCTACAATATCTGGATGTTCTGTCTCACCTGTAACCACAGATGAAACTTCAAGTTATATAGTTCAAATACTTTACGTAAACAAAACCAGAGGCAGAAGATTCACTTGCTCTGTTATCACAGTCCTTTGGCAATCCTCCTAGAATCTGTCCGGCAATTCTATAAAGTTCGTAACTCACAACGCAGTAAATCAGATGCAAGTCTTTCCAAGGCAAGATTCACTTTGTTTTCCAGCAAATATTTCAAAGTCATGCGCACCCTTATATCCTCTAAGAAAGGGCGTGTTAGTCTCATTAATTAATCCTTTGCTGGACGTCTCTTTTCTAATTGAGATTGACGTCTCAATCTTCTCCTAGTTCTGGCATCCAGCCAGCATCCGGCAGTTTCATCACAGCTGGAATCCTCTGATACACTTTCCTAATTAATAGTTAACACCTGAGGTGCAATCAGGGAGGGAGTTCTAGAAGAGGAAGACATATCTGAAACTTCTAATAAATTAGGTTCATCTCTCAGATTCAACTCCTCCTCTTCCCCCAAACTCCTCTCAAGGTCGCTCAGCAATGCAGGCTCGAATCTCAATGCCATATCTTCCTCCTCACTCGAGCCCACATCTGCTGACCGATCAGGTTCAAGTCTCGGAGTCACAACATCTGGAGAAGATAGAAATAATCCTGGTGACTTCCAAGTGGCTCAGAAGATTTTTATATTTAGTTACAGCAGCTGTGCATGGACTCTCCACATCAGTCTGGACCTTCTCAATCAGGGATACTGTTTCATCTAGATCAAGTTTGGTTTTAGTAGTTAGGCTGTAGGTCGATTACAAACACTGTGGACCTTAGATTGCAATGCAGCCCCCATTCAAACTCTTTTAGTCTCTTGTACATAGTCCAATGGTCTGGATTTTCAAAATCATTAAGCACACTTTTTGTTGTACTTTTTGCCCATTGTCGTTGCCATTTTTCAAATAATGACTTTTTAAAAGCAAGCTTGGTGATTCAAGTTACTACTCTTATCTGCACAGAGGTATTTAAGAATAACATTAAGACTAACCTAAACACGTCCACTCATCAAGAGATTCTTACACAGACTTTTGTGCTCTATAACAGAAGCTTCCTGGGTGTACCATCCAGTGCACGTAAATAAAAAAAATCTGTACTGTATCTTGGAACACGCCATTTTAAACAATGCTTCTCTGTTAACACAACATGGAGACCCTTATAGCCATGTCAATTTAATTTTTTTCTCCTGCTTCAACAGTTTAATGGACATTTGAATTTGTACTTCTAATCTTGGAAGGAGGA
Organism: Notechis scutatus; assembly: GCF_049901735.1. NCBI lineage: Eukaryota > Metazoa > Chordata > Lepidosauria > Squamata > Elapidae > Notechis > Notechis scutatus. The sequence continues at coordinate 213,808,428 of NC_142010.1, forward strand.
GGTTTTGTTTATTGATATATCAGTGCTACTGTTCTATTCTTTGGTTTCTGTTACTAATATTGTTCATCAGCCCCTTAATTGGTTAAAAGATCATTCTTATTTATAGATGCCAACAGGCACATTTAAAAAAGAAATTATTCTTGGGAGAAGCATGCCAGCTAAGGAAATTCGTGGTGGAAAAAAAGATTTCATTATATGTCCAGTATTTCAGTCTTTGCCTGCTACTGTCATGAAAAGGATTCTGTATTTTATCATGTAGTGATTCAGGTTAAACAACTGAATCCTATAAAACTAGAAATGCTTACTTTAAACTGAATGTACTTTTAGGAAATAATACTTGTTAATTGAAAAAGTAAATATATCAGAGTATGAATCCTGACAGCTGTTGTGACAATGCAAATATGTTACAATGAGCTTTCAAATGTCAATAGCTAAACATTTAGGAATGGAAAAATTAAAATAACAACTGCATTGAAGTTCCAATCTAGAATTGCCTCCTGTTTTTAGAATCATAAAACAAAAGATGGCAGATGAAGTCTAAAAACATATTGCAGTACTTTGATTTCTTTTAGGATAAATTGCCATTGCAATTCATCAAATATGAATAAGTCACAAAAATGAGTATCTTTAAATTTCAAGTGTTGTACATTTAAAGCATTTTTGCATTTATTTGTTTATATTGAAAGCTAAACAATCTAATTAAAATACTTTTATTTGTGGAAAAATTTACTGCATTCTTCGTTTCCTTTTCTGTGTAACTGGGTTATAGTACTTACAGTATAGTTTTCACTTTAATTCCATGCAAAGTGGCACTTGAGAAATAAAAGATGCATACTACCACTGAGAAAAGTAGGGGAAGATAGACGAAAAAGTATCTTACAAATTACCTATTTTCTTCCTGTACTTCAGGTTACCGTTGCTGGTGGAACTGTGGCATAAAGATAAAACAACTAAAGACTTGCTTCTAGGAGTTGCAAGACTCCAGCTTTCAAAAGTTTTGTCCATGGAAAAAACACGTTTTCTAGGAGGAAATGGCGAGCAGTGTTGGCGTCAGACCTTCAGTGAAACTATTCCTTTTACAGCAGCACAAGGGTAAATATTTTGAAAAATTGGGGTTCCTGCAGTAAAACCAATTCTTCTTAATACCACGAATCAATGTTTCTCAACCTCAACAAATACGACGTATAGACTTCAGTTCTCATGTTGGTTGGAGGAATTTTGGGAACTGAACTCCATACATCTTCAAGTTGCTAAGGTTGAGAAACATTGCCATCGACACATTCTACATTATACAGGTACTGCTTGCTTAACAATCTTTCTTGCTTAGCAGCTGCTTCAGTTTTGATGGTGCTGAAAAATAACTTTATGACTAATCACACTTAAGACTGTTGCAACCTTCCTCAGGCCATGTGATCGAGATTTGAGCAGTTCGCAATTGGAAGGCATTTAATAGCTGTCAAAGCATCCCCCCACTTGAATGATTGCTATTTGTGTGCTTTCACAACTGGCTTCTGACGAGAAGTGTCAAGCAGAAGCCAGCAGTAAAATAATAAGTCACTCTCATTTATGACTCCTTTGACAACTGCGGGTGATTTCCTTAACCATCACGGAAGTGTAATCCCATTACTGTCACATGATGTGTCACTTAATGACTGTAGTGCTTAGCAATGGAATTGGTGCCAGTTGTGGTTATTAAGCAAGGACTAGCTCTAATTAAAATTCAGTATTTAGTTTTATGCAAGATTAGACTGAAGCTTTTACTTTTTTGTTTTTCAAGCTTACAAATCTGTTTTTAATTATGTAATATTTATTAAATTATTTCATTATTTAATCCTCATTTAATAATTTAATATAATGCATTAATACTTTGTACACCTTTTTCATTTTAGGAGAACATATTTGTATTCCAAATTGTAGTTGATTATTCAGATTTGATATTCCAATATTGCTAGTTAAGATAAATCATGAATTGCAATGTAGCTGAATATAACAGCCACTAGATGGCACTGCTTCAGATCTAATTAGCTTTAGCCACTGATGCAGGTAAATAATTATTTTCTTCAATTTTCTAATGTAATGAAGTAGCTAGGGTTCTCTGCTTAGGTTGGACTATTTTAGATATCCTACTTATATTTGGATTTTTAAACTGGTTTTCCTAATTGTGCAGGAAGAGAAAGAGTATCTTACAACGCTAAAGCGTTTGTTCTTAAAACATTAGCACTCTTATATGGACTGATTAAATTAGCATGTGTGGCTATATACAATTGAAATATATGTGGATATATCTAAGATAAAGAAATATTAGTAGAATTTGAGGACATTTGATACATTATTAAAATACTAATACATAGGATTAATAGTCATCATCTCATCTGGAGCATGGACCGGCAAATCTGATGCAAAATAATTCTCTGTTTTTTGTTTAAATGTAACACATCTTGCAAATGGTCTTTCAGCATGTACCAAGTTATCTCAATTTTTTTTAAAAAAACCAGGTCAAGATGTAAGAACCTGAGCTTTTAGAAGACTCTGGGCAATCCTTAAGAAAAACAATATAAAAGAATGAAATTAAAAAACAACATACTTCTATATTAAGAGGGAAATCCTGTTTAATGTCAAAATATAGCTATGTAGTTTTATTATTGAAAAATGTTTCTCTCTCTCTCTCTCTCTCTTTATTGTTTGTGCAAGAACTTCTTTTACAGCTGAATGAAAAAAGAAATGTGTTATTGCTTTATAGGCCAAGCAATAAGATTGCAGATCTCTCCTATATAGTGACTCTAGAAGATTTTGGACTTGTGAAAATGCATGAAGTTCTGGTGTCTGATTCTGCTCGGGTAAATGGATATGTATCATTTCAAGTTAAGAGAGAAAGCATTTAATCAAAAATCATTTGAAAGTATTAATTTTATCCCATGTTTAGTGTTTAGGTGCTGATGAGTTACTAGGCGTTCCTAAAGTACATCCTGAAGTCCAAACTGAACCAAGAGAAACTCTGGAATATAAAGCAGCACTTGAATTAGAAATGTGGAAGGAACTACAAGAAGATCTTTTTGAGAATCAGGTTATTTCATATTTTTTTGCTAAACTGTGGGTCTACTTAGACAACTGAAAGAAATAAGAACCTTCAGTCCTTTAGTTACTGGTTTTGCTATAACATTGGGCAAGCACAATGAATGAATACTTCTTGTGGTTTGGAATGCTTTAATATTAAAGAAAACCAGCCGGATACATAAAAGATAGCAAAGTAGCACAGAGAGGAAAAAATATTAGTTGTGACAACCCCCAATGCAGAAGACAAGTCTAGAAGCAGAAGGCTCTTAATGCAGTATACCTATAAAGAAAGATCAGAAACATCAGATTGTTCCCAAAGGCTGACAATATTTAAATGTAGAGTAATTACAAAGTAAAGATAAAAAATACAGAGGAGAGCCAGTATGGGTTTTGGTTAAAGTATTGGATTAGGACCTGGGAGAGAGAGGTTTAAGGCCATCGTCAGCATTGTAATTCACTGGGTGATATACCACACATCCACCCACAAAAGCAGCAGATTGCTTTCATACTGAAAAAAGCAGTAGAATCTGCAGATTTCACTTCCAGTCACTGTCACTTTCAGTGTCCTTCAGGATTTGTTGTGGGAAAATAGAAGATATTCATGCATGCCATGAATATATCTTTAGATGTAAAGCAGGATACAAATCTAACGGTTAAATGAACTTAGACATAACCAAAGTGTGCTAAAACAAAGAGCTCCATGATTGAATTCTAGGATAACGAATAAGAGCTTTTGAGTTCACTGGCCATTTGATTAATGTGGGATAAAATTACAGAAGCTATTCTTCCAAGAGATAAATAGGCAGAATACATAAAACAAAATGACCATGATAGACATCCAAGAAATCTTTACTTGCTATTGCTTCAGGATTTGACCTTCAGATTTTAAATTATCTAATTTAAGCTATTCTCATGAATTGTTTAACTAGAGTGGGGAGTTAGACAGGCAATTTCTCTTACAGATCATAGATTTTCATTATGATATAATGTACATTAACAATAATATTACATTGAAAGTCCAGAATATTAATGTTTTGATCTAACTACGCAGAATCTTCTATTCATGGGCTTTCTTATTGTGAAATAATATAATATACATATTAAACCAAGTACCAGGATGAAATCCAGATAAATACAAATTATACAGTGTATGTGCACATGTACTTGTTAGTAATGATCTCATTAAATTTAGTTTTTCACCTAGAGGAACTATCTATTGGTAATAGGTCTTCAAATTTAAGTATTCTGTGTTATATCTGATAACTTTGACTGTACATGATATCATAAGTGGAAACAAAGATCAATAGATTAATGATAGAATTGTGTAAGTTGTCTTCCCCCCCAAAAAAAATAAAAATAAAACTTCTTGTAGTTGAAGAAGAAGGAGTTGGCTCATATGCAGGCACTGGCAGAAGAGTGGAAAAAAAGGGATAGAGAAAGAGAAGCCTTGGTAAAGAAAAAAGTAAGTGCTTTCACTTTAGAATTCTCATATGTCATTGTCTTTTGAGACCATTTACCATGATAAACTTTAAATAGAAGAACTGTCAAGAATTTTCTATAACTGATAAATTGAATAAAAATACTATAGGTAGCTCTTTTTGGAAACAACAGAATGTATTACTGTTCACATGTTAAGCTGCATTATTCTTTATTCCTCTTAAGTGCATAAAAAGGACAGCCAACATGTCTATTTTCTCTAAACCATAATAGAGATGGAGGGAATCCATTTCTGTTGTCCAGTCATCCATTTCTTTGTAGTAGGTATCAGATATAACATTCAAATAATAAATATTTAATAAATTTAATATTCAATATTAAAATATTTTAATATTGAATATTAAAACGTGTCTCAAAATCAAACTTATATGTGAGGATGTCTTCCTAGAATATAACAAATTGATGCTATGGCAATATACGCTTCAATGAAGCATTATTCTCATTGTAACAACAGGATGATTTATTCATTCATTTTATACAAATGCAAAGGGTTCACCAAGTCTGAAAGACTTAAATAAATCATAAAAACAGAGTTATAGTCTAGGATCCTTTGATATTTTTTGACACAAAAATTAAGGCAGTTCACCATTGTTAGAAAAACAGATAATCTATATTGATACTTCAGAATTCAGTATGTATGGAAGAGCCTAATTGTGCATCTTTGCATAATTGGCTCTCTGTGATACCATTAGTTTTCCTCAACAAAGTTCAAAAGCATAAATCCTCTTTCTGTACTGCTTCTTCAAAATCCAGCGTTAATTAGAGTATCAAAACTTGAGACATTCTACTAATAGGGCAATATGTTGGTTACATTTTTAAAAATATTTCAAATTTCCCATTTTGTCTATTTTACTTTCTTTTACATATGCTAGGTTGCAGAGTATACAGTTTTGGAAGAAAAACTTCAGAAAACTTTAACTGACTTAGAAAAACGTGAAAAACAGCTGGTCAGTGCTGAAACTGAGGTAAATGGATGCCAAACTATGCTATCCATTGTACAGTACATTTAAAAAAAAACAATCTTTTTGTCACCGTGATTTCCAGTCATTTAAGTTGTTTTTGTACTATAATTTTTGCCAGCAATATGGATTTGGGGTTTTTTTCTTTGCAGATCCTTTGAAAATTGGCATAAAATACAATATTTTATTTTCTATGTGTAAGTTTTGCTGATTGACAAGGTATATCTTTGTATACTTTTATTAAACATTATAAAACCTATTTCAAGCTCTCTAGATGAAGATAGCTGGATAAAGTGATATTGTGCTTTATTAAAAAGTTAAAATTAGCCATATGCAGTTATTTTGAGAGTACAAACCAACAAATGGACACATTTATAAAGTATTGCCAAATGTTAAGTTGTTCAGATGTGAATGCATGTTTTTAAACTGTTTATAAAACCTCATTTAAAGTATTGCCAAATGTTAAGTTGTTCAGATGTGAATGCATGTTTTTAAACTGCTTTTATAAAACCTCATTTTAAGCTCCAGCGGTTAAAGAAGGAACTCCAAGCAGAACATGAACGAAATCAGCAGGAAGTTCAAGATACAATACGGCGAGTCAGACAAGAATGTACACACCAGATTGAACTGGAAAGGACAAGAATTAGGCAATTTGAAGAAGACAAGATCCGTGCACAAGAACAAGTATGAGTTCATATTTTCCAAGATAGCTAAATTATTAATACTAGGAATAGATGTAAAATTTAAAAGTAAGTGTATTATTGCTATCAGTTTGACTAATACATATCTAAATTGTCTAAGAATGGCATTGCTAACTGAAGCATCCCTTTCTTTAATACTGAAGATCAACTATATATTTATCAGTGGCTTCTCAATTGTTCAGCATCAAACTTTGTGGGGATTTGACATTAAAAACCTCACAGAACAGCATTTTTGTATCTATTACATATTTGTTTGTTTTGGTCATGTGGATTTTTCATTTCCTATAGCTTTTCCATCTGTATGTGTGCATATGCACATGTATATTGGGGATAGCCTTGTAGGAATTATTTCTTCCTAGTCATACGTTGTTTTAAACTTTATTGCAGCCATTCATAATTAAAGCCATACATTCTGTTCATATTCAGTAATTAAATTCTTAATATAAAATGTAAGAATAACACATATGTCAGCTGTTGGTAACACGAAAAAATAAAACCAAGCAAAAAGCAGTACATGTTCTCTTCCCTCACTTGAAACAAGAGCAGAAATCCTGCATATTTTCTAAGAAAGTACTTCCACACAAAGACAAATTAAAAAGTGGTTTTAATGGTCAAGCCAAACATCTGGCTGTATTGTCCATAATAGAAACATTAAGTTAACTCCCACATTCTCACCATAACATTTTTATCGGGTCTTTTCCCGTGTAAGATTGAGAGTATCTTGGTGACGTTTCGATGAGGTCCCACTTGCCATCTTCAGGTTGGTGTTTTCGGCTTCATGCTTATGCGAGCAAAGCGTGATCTGAGCTGCCGTCTCTCTATAAATACCTCCCCACCAGTATTTATAGAGAGACGGCAGCTCAGATCATACTTTACGAACACTATACAGAAGCCTGATGATGGCAGATGAGATTCTGCCGAAACGTTGCTACAACTTTAAAAGCACAACTATAATGATGTGGGAAAATACCCGAACAAAGCTGAATACCATATATATACATATACATACATACATACATACATACATACATACACACACACACACACACACACACACACACTGTGTTTTCCCCAAAATAAGACCCTGTCTTTATATATTTTTTCCTCCCAAAAAAAGGCACCAGGTCTTATTTTCAGGGGGATGTCATCCACTGACTCACCTCACTTGTGTGCATCGCCTCTGACCTCCTTTTCGCTGTCAGAGGCCTTCAGGATCTTCTTCTGTGGTCGGCAAGTGTTTCCTGAAGGCCTCTGTAGCCAATAACAGCTCCAGATCCATCTGGAGCTCTGTTATCGGCAGCAGAAGCCGGCTGCAAAAGAAATGGCCAGCAAGGCAGGTGTCAGGGTGTGCAAGACCTGGCTGCAACTGTCCAGCCCCCCCCCATCCCCACCCTAGCTTAATTTTGACCTGTGCACCCTGGAGTGGGCAGAGTCTGAATTAGGGCTTATTTTTGGTGTAGGCCTTATATTGGTTGCACATGCAAACAATCCAGCTAGGACTTCTTTCTAGGTAGGTCGTAATTTTGGGGAAACACTATATATATGTTTTCTAAGTTATATCATGAAGCTAGTGTCTTTTTGTGCATTTGGAGACAAAATATATGCTTTATATGAAAGTAAGAAGCATTACTACTAGTGCAGAAACTAAACTATAACCTTGTAAATTAATCAGAACTAAGATTTATAATTTTGTATTTAATTATCCTCCGTGTTGTTTTGTGCCTGAAAGTACAACAACATGTATACACATCAGCCACTGACAAAATCTCTAGATTCTGTTGAGTTTAACCTGCAGTTAAGTAACTTTCCTAAGCAAGGTGTATGTATTGTTCCCAAGAATGGTTTTATTCCCCCCAGTGATGAGCAAATCACAGAGCTAAATCCAAGTTACCAGAGGGCTGTGTTTGATGAACTATAGTTTTCACTTTCTGTTTTCCCTCTAAATCTGTTCTTCTGGAGGACTTCATAAGCTCTGGAGAAGTTTTGGGGTCTATAAGCATATATTATAAATGTAGTATCTGTTGTGTTGGCCAAAAAAATGTTCCTCTCAGCTCTGTGTTATCCAAATGTTAAATACATTCAGGTTATTTGTTTTTGAAAACAGTTACATGAAGCAGAAAATAAGCATAAGGCTCTGGAGAAAGAATTTCAGCAATATAAGGAGCAACAGAGTAACAGACCGGAAATCCGACTGCAATCAGAAATAGGCATTCTAACTTTAGAGAAGGTACAGCTGTCAACTTCTAATCCCACCTACTTTTCAATTGTATTCATTCTGCAAGCACATCATGCATTTATCGCATTAAAACTCGCTTAAGAAAAGCAGGAAATCGATTTTACATTTAACAGCACCCAAAATGTGGACAAAGCAAAGTAATACTGTACAGAGAAACAGCCAGTGATAGTATCCCTCTGTAAGCTGTGATTTATTTATTAATTTATTGGTGTAGTTTTCAAATTATTTTATTACTGATAACTCCAAAATCATGATTCATTCGAGGCCAAAGCTTTGTTTTGATGACTTAGTACATTAGTTTATTAACTTAATATTAACAACATAAGGGTCTAGAAGCTATCAATAGTATAATTCAGTTTTTCATAGCTAAAGCAGAAGTATGTTTAAGAATGGACTATTTTAGTGGTCCAAATGGCAGTATTACTATAAGAAACAAATCAAACAGCATTTTAGAAAATTAGCATTTTCTGCTAATTTTGAAGGCAGGTAGTCATTTATTACAAAAATGTGATCTTTCACATTGAGGATTTAACCTTACAATAGAAAACAAACATTAACTGCAATTCACTAATAATACATACAAAGACATTTCATACTCAATTAAGCTAAAAAATGAATAGCTAGTGTTTATTTTGCAAAAATAAATGTTATCTAACCCTTTTGAAATGTTTAAAAACTGTTTATACAAACTGTCTTGGAATGTAATTAATCTAGTTTTGCTTTGTTTGACAATAAAAATAAGGTCCTTGCTTAAACAAATAGAATATTATTTTTATGTCACAATATTTATATCAAGTTGCATAATAGTTCAATGGTGTATATTGTACTAAGGAGCTTTTGGAATCCAAATTCTGTCTATCTGATTGTGTAAAGATTATTTCACGGTTTGTTTGTTTTTTACCGTACTGTATATTGATAAGATATTTTTTACTAGGGGGATCTTGAAAGAAAGTTGGAATCGGCTACTAAAGCAAAGCTACATTATAAGCAACAATGGGCCCGAGCTTTGAAGGAACTAGCAAGGCTAAAACAGGTGTGTAATAAAAATAAAGTAAATGAATGCACAAGGAATTTCTCCATATGGGAGGTAGGAATTGCTGGATAAATCTAATAATTGATCTAGTCAAGCATCCTTGATTATTCTTTTCATCAGCGTTTGGAATGAAAAGTTTTATTAAGTCTACTTCACTGAACTTGCACATTTTATTATACTCCTCTGTTGTATCCAATTCCTTCTAATTTCTACTGTAAAGAAATTATAAGTAGTAGGATGTAAAAAGTGGGGCCTAAAGAAAAAAATGGCTTGCCATTTTTATTAATTGGATTTGTGACAAATTTATTCAAGAACAGATATAGTTGTGCCTTTCAAAACATAAAATTCTAAACTTTAAAGAAAAATTATAGGCAGAAGTCTTGATAACACAACAACAGGAAGAACATGCTTTCCTTCATATTGGTGGAACCAAAGCTACCACTCCACAAAATTACTTTATTGAACAACCTATTGGAGGTACTAGCAAAATAATGTTTAAAGTATTGCAATAGATTTTATGGTTGGAGAGAATAGCAGTGCCTACTGACATCCTGTCTGTGCCAGAACTCAACATAGAATGGTGTATTTTTATGAGGCAAACTGTAATCTGGAACATTGTGTCACTCTTGAGATGTTTTGGTTACGCTTCAAATTAAACTCAATTGTTACGCCCAGGGCCAGGATATATGGAAATTGCAGTTCGAACCAATTGAAGAATCCTATGTTATTATCCTGACTTGAAATAGTAATTTGATAATATAATTCTGATGTGCAAATGAACTTTGTTACTTGCAATTTTGTGTATCTGCACTTCTTAAAACAGACTTTATTATCTGTAGTAAATGTATTTACTATTTTGGATGTTATTTTATAGATAGGCAAAATAGTGAACTGAGTTTTGCATACACAGTAGTACTTCAGTACTCATTGTTAATTGATTCCAGGAGGCACACTGAATACCAAAAACAATGAATACCAAACAAAAATTTTCCCATAAAGAATAATGTAGTGAGTCACAAGGCAGCTGAAACCAACAAGTCGTAGCTTATGCTTTGAGTACCAAACAAATGATGACCATTGGGACAAAATTTTCATGTCAAAATGCATTGAGTATCAAATTTGATGGATTTCAAAACAGTTGGGTACTAGAACTGCAAATAATGAAGGCCACTTGTTAGAAATATTCCAACACTACCTCATTTTTAATTGGGTGTATTTGTGAAATACAAACTGGATATAGTACTTAGATATTTAAACTACTGCATTTTAGAAAATGAGGTTTTGAGTTACTGGCTTTCTTAGTTATTTAAGGGATTATAATACACATAGATCAAGAGAGTTACTGCATATTTGTTAGTGTTTTCTCTACAATAATGTGTACAGATAACTTTTCCGGTTCCAGTAAGCTTGTTAGCTTTATTTCAGCCATCAGTTCCTGAAAATTGCATTGCATGAGCTGTTATACTTAAGGTATATTTTTCTGGACCTAGTAGTATGCCTAATACTACTACCAAGGCTGCCAATCCCAGTGCCGCAAACCGGTACCAATCCGTGGCCTGTTAGGAACTGGGCCATGCAATCAGTGGGAGAACAAGCGAAGCTCCACTTGCACATGTGCAGGATGTAGGTTATATGTGAAACCATCCCTTTCCCCTTCCCTGTCCATGGAAAACAATTTTTCTTCCATAACTGATCCTTGGTGGCAGAAAGGCTGGTGGCCACTGCCTAGCACAATTGTAGTTAACCTATTTGATGTAATTTTAACATGCAAGGGAAAGTGCAGAAATATATAAATATTCGTCTGCTTAGCCAATTAAAATATTTTTTTTAACTTCTGAGCATACCTTTTTTTTCTTTTGAGCTTATGCTAAAGTTAATCTTAAAGATTCTTCTATTATTGAAATTCAAATTTTGTGAATCTTAAGGAATATTAAGCCTGCTTAAAGTTTTATTATTTGTGTCTGTCTGTGTTGAATTTGGGTTAATATCATTAATTTTATATTGATTTCCATGAATAGCCAGCAATTTTTGCCAAAATCGTATCACTCCTGAATTCACTTGAGATCTGCACAAAACATTTGTATAGTGAGAATTAGACACAGAAAACAGTATCTTGAGTTGTTAATAAATGTTAATGATAAAACCTAACTGACAAGATTTTTGAAAGGAGATGAAATGCTTTGTGGCCACTGCCAAAGAACTGTTTAGAAAGATTTCTAATAAAAAATGAAATGCATAATAAAAATATGACTTACAGGATATCATGTAAAATATGCAAGTATTTTGCATAATATCCTATTTAATTACTAGCTTCTACTCCCAATTTTCTCTGCTAAGGGCAATAGCAGTCCTTTCTAATGGAGTTATTAAAATATAAAAATAAAAATTTACATATTTCTACTCCAGAAATATGTAACATCATGCTAGTATTAATTTAAGCAGAATTACAGCAACTGGCTTTAAAAGTTGCCGTCAATTAAATAACTATAGTCATCTATAATACTGAGACAAGATTTTAAACCCTGATTTATTCAACAAGCCAAAAAAAAAATATTTATGAGTCAGAGGTAACAGGTATACAGGTAAGTCTACATTTTCTGGGTGGAAGACTCATAGATCGCTGCTATGGGAGTAGAGTTAATTTATAGCAACTTTTCCAACTAACAAATGTTATTAAACTCTGTAATCTTTTGAGAGGTACAGCTTATTATAATGGATTTGATAAAATGACCTGAAACTCATGAAAGTTTCTGTCTTTTAATTTAAAAAAAAAAAAAGTTGAAAAGGGAGCCACTAGACTTCTGATAGATTGCTAGAGAACCGCAGCTACTGTATCGCTAGTGATATAGTTCCTATATTTGTTTTCTCAAATTGAAGCCTTCTAGATGCATTGTGATGGCAATTCTTAGAATTCTCAACCAACATTAGACAACACAAGTTGGAAAAGGCCTAGATGTTTCATGAAATTGCTCTCACAAATTGGCATGACTTACATGATCTGGGAATGGGGATTGGAGTTTGTATAGGCTTATGCAGAGTTTTAAAGGATATGGAATATGGTGGGCCTTGGGGTTCTGATCTAGCTAGGGCTTGCAATCTCCTGGTGTATCCTGGTTGATTCTCGCAGTTATAATAGTGTATTCATAAAATATAGCGGGCAACTGACATGGTTCTTATTTAAGAACTACAGTCTGCCCTGGAACAATTTTGGGGGAAATTATAAGATAATAAATCAACAGCAGTTGGCCAGAAAAGTAAGGCTGGAGAATACAAAAAGATCTTGCAGAAAAGTTGGTATTTAAGACAACTGTGCCAGATATATTCTAGAGAAAATGGCAGGCCTCTCCTTTCAAAACTTGTATGTTAACATTGAGGCAAGGTGATTTGGTTTGCATTTTGAATCTGTACTCTTTACAGCAGTTGCAGAAATTACTGTTTTTAATTACATGATGTTCCTGTATGTATAATGCATTTGAATTCGTGCATAAATAAGGGGACTTCCACTTGGAACATAAAAAGAAATCCTTTTTAATCAAAACATGTACGTCAATATGTAAAATTAAATTTATTACAGAATTGACATAACCAAAATATATTAATATTCCAGTTTGAGCTTTTGTCAAGAAAGTTATTTTTGTTGCTATAAGAAACTTTAAATTAGAAAACTTACAGCATATTGCTTTTGAAGTTATAGCTAGAAAGAATGTTCCAATCCAACTTGGTGATTACAGAAGGATCTGTCTGGATTTTGAATGTTTCTGTAAAAACTCAAAGTATGTACATTTGAGATAAGTGGTTATTAAAGAGTTTAAGTCTTACCATTTTTGTACTATATGGGGGATTTGTCTGCAGGAAAACCAGCACATTTGTTTTACCAAACACAGACTTTATTGGCTGACACTGTCTCTATCTTGTGCAGCCTCCTGCTTATCCTCTCAAAGTAATTAATGTGATTAATTTACAAGTAATTTAGCCAAGAAAAGGATGTAAATCTTTCCTTAAAAAAACAGTTAGAAGTCCAACTCTGAGTTAAAAACTGTGTCTTGAAACCATCCAGACCCTCCTACTAACTTGTCAGCTTTAGGTTATTTTCAGAAAACTTGAGTTGAGTTGCTGCAACTTATTTGTACGTTTTTTTCCCCACAGATTTTTTTTTTTTTTGGTATGTGCAAGTGGGAGAGAGAATAGTCGCTGCTATTTAGCCATTGTTTAGTCTAGTGTATGCATGTTTACATCTTCTCTCTGGATTTATAAGCTGCTATGAAAAAATAAAGATCATTCTCAATTGATTGAAGCATTTCTTAACTATGGCACCTGGTAGCATGCAAGGATGTTTTCTAGACTGTTTGTTTAAATATTAGTAATTTTATTATATGTTTGATTTGTTGTTGACATAGGGTCTAAAGGTCCAAATGAGACACAGTTCAGACAACATAAAATATTTTAATTTGTAGTTTTGTGCATTTACTGCTAGTTAAATAGAGAAAACATTAGAAATATAAAAGAAGTGTAACTAAAAATATTACTCTGCTTCTTTCTACAGAAATAAAAAACCAGTATCTCGTTAGTGTACTGTTTACTTGCCTTCAGATTTTATTTTATTCTAACATGTAGGCTAAAATATATAGGAAATAATGGGAAGGGAGAGGGGGAGAGTCTGTGTTGTTTATATATTCAAAGGAAACTTGTCCGATTACAAACCTTCCTTTTTTTGTTCAGTCCTTTTGCAACTGACATGTGCCATTATTGAGAGTGCCTTCTGTGCCACCTAATGTTTTCTATCAGGTGATACAAGTTGCTAGAATGAGAAGTCTGTGTTTTAATATGTACAACACCATGATTCTGCAACCAAAGAATTTATCTGGTGTTTCTACAGACATATGTTGATAATGCCACTCAACAGTCTTGTATCAACAATTATTTCCATTCTTCAAGTAATGAAAATGGAAATAATTTCTTTTTTTAGTCTTTTAAGAATTTGAGAAGGATCATAGATACTTATAGCTCTGTGGGCGATAAATATTAGTGGAAGATTAGGTGGGCAGTACAGCCAGGTTCTCAGTGAAGGGCAAGATATCTCTGGAAAGATGCTAGATCAGATTTGATAGCTTTTCATGCTTGCAAACAACTCTAAAATGTTATTGAAACAGAACAAGTTTTAGAAAATTAGCATAGTCAATAACTATTTTCTATCAATATGTGATAAAAATACAATTTTAAAAATACCATACAGTATTCATTAATTTTTATCCTGCCTTTATTATTTTTATAATTCAAGGCAATAAACATACCCAATACTACTTCTTCCTTTTATTTTACTCACAACAACCCTGTGAGGCAGGTTGGCTGTGAGAGACTGATTGGCTCAAAGTCAGTCAGCTGGTATTCATGACTAAGGTGAAACTAGAACTCATAGTCTCCTGGTTTTGAGCCTGGTGCCTTAACCACTAGAGCAAAGCAAATTGGCTCTCATGAGATCACTGAAATGGCTTTCCAGAAGTCATTAGTTTGAGCACTAATGTGTGTATAATATACTGCACATATAAAAGCCTACTTAAAATGAGGAAGGGAAACCCTTTGCTTCTTTGGTTCATGTTCAAAACAAAATAAATTCATTTGGAATATTCCACCATTCTGGCATAGGGTACAGTGGCAATTTGCCACAAGATTCTTCCTCTTTTTCTTAGATTTTCAAAACAGATGGGGTGATGGCCCATATCTGTCATTCCCTCTACAGAAAATTGGCCCAAAGAACAACTTAAAAAAATAATAAAACGTCAAATATGAAATATTTTAATATTTATACTCCCATTTGCAAACAATGGGAAGAGATTAAAAATGCATTGTTCCGTTTGCCTGGACCAAGAAACTGAACCCAGCAAAGAAACGATAGGCATGGCTTCACTTCAAGAAAACCTTGAACAACTTAGCAGAAAAATATACTTGATTGACTGTTGATTTGAGGATTCTTCCTGCACAATTGACATTTTTTATATTGGGAAGCCTCCTTGCCAGATTAACAGACAAAGCAACATTACTTTTATACTGTGCAGTTAGAAAGTTGAATATTTAACATTGCATTTAACAATGGAAACAAAAGCTTAGCATACCTAAAATGCCAATAATATTATATAATAACCAATGAAGTCTATTCCCCATACAAGAACTTTAAAAGCAGGAATGCTGTAGTTATGCTGTAGGAATGCTTTAAAATATATATCCAGGGGTGCTGTAGTGGTTGCTCAATGTTTACTAATGAACTTTTTGCTTAACTCACATTCCCTTGAGTCTGCCTCAACTAATATTGGTTGGGTGCACATTCTAAATCTCTGACTTAATTTTTAAAAAAGCTAATTGCAAGATATCAAAACAATTGAAATGGCAACAAATTAGCCTGCTTTTGTCCCAAGAGAGAAGACAAGGACATAATGTTTTGTCCAAGAAATAAAATAGCCTTTCTATACTTTGAGTGCTTTGCACATCCTTACCATAAATATGTGGAAAAAATAAACCATATCCACAGTTAGATTGTTAAGACCTTCATTATTGTATAATCTTATTATGAAAATATGTATGTTGCTGTTTACAGCACATTTGAAGTGCAGTTCAAGTCCCTTTGATTTGTTGTCCATATAATTAAGACACTTGGCTAGTGTGGCTACAAACTTCTAAGAATACCTGGAAGTAGAGCAAAAGAAAGAAAGGAAAGTTGTACAGCATGCAAAGGCAGCCTGGTATCACTGAGTTTGATTAGGGGCAGTTTTCAGTGATATAAATAGTCATTAAAACAAATATGGGGTGTTTGTTTTCTGTAGTACATTGTGTGAAACAAAGGTACCCAGAAAAAAATCTCTGCTGTAATGTTCTCATTTCAGTACCAAACATGGATAAAAAATCTTTTCAACCAAAAATCTTTCTTACAGACAGTTCATTCTTTTTATAAACCTCTACTCTAATCATCATAAATCATCTACTTCAGACATAGTCTGGGAAGTTTAGAATGATTTGGATCCTACAGTCCTATCAGACATGTAGAACTTTAAAGTTGAAAGCTGGCTAATTACTTTTGCTGTTTTAACAAGAATATAGCATGTGCCTAATATCATGTATCACATGCTTTCTAAGAAAATTATTTTAGTCCTTATAAGGCCTTACAGGGCAGACAATTTGTATTTGGCTTATTCAAGCTTTGAGCAGACATAATATCTCAGATACAAAAAACAAAATTTTGTTTGGATTATTGAAAGAAAGAAGACCAGCAACACATGTTTTTAATCCAAAACCAGATACTCTGTAATGGTTTCAGCAATGCAAAACTATTCAGTACTAAACCCTATTGAGTTCAATTGAGTTTGCTCCCATTAATGTATCCATAAGTCTAGCCAACGTGTGTGTGGTATATTAGACAACCCGTGACTTGTTGTTATCATCATTTCAGAAACATTTCCTTACCAGATTCCACAGTGTCTTCAACAGTGACAGGTTTTCTAATGTACTTGAAAAAGTTCTTTAAAAATTCTTTTAATTTTTTTTTAAAAGAAGGATCTTCAGAGATGTATCTGCCTTAAAACTAGTATATGTTGAACATTGTAGCATCTTCAAACATCAGGATGAGCTATGGGAACATTTTATGACACTTTATTTTATGTCATAGAATGCTTTATAATAATTTTATATCATGATTTTTTTAAAATTAAAATTTGCCATGTTTCAATTCCACAGGAGTCATGGGCCCTAGATTTTGGACACACTTGTAAGATAGCTCATTTCAAGGTATCTTGGTAGAAAATGTTTTGTCATATGATGCATGAGTTAAAAGTTACAGACATGAGAATTTTAGTAGATTATAGAAATTTTAATACAATTTTTATTCCATTGCAAGTAGTCCTCATGTAGCAACTGCAATTGGAAATAGCAATTTGGTCATTAAATAATGGTTGTTATTAAGTGAAACTGGAACTACTAGTGGGTGGTCCTAGAAATTAAATTGTCATTTATTTAAACTTTTTAATAAATGATTAAAAAGGAGAAATGTACAATTACATGGATTTTAAGTCTCTTTTTATAGTATCCCTATTTCTGTATGTAACTCATGTAAATGGTTTCAACACCTTTTAAATACAAATGTAGATCGTAGGTTTTATGATGCTTGCAAAGAATTCCCTTATTTCCTATCTCACTTGCATATGCATAAACAAAATCTACAGTCCCTAATTAAATAAGATAAGCTGTCAAATGTACGGTGGAAGTATTTCTGTAAAATTAAATGTAGTTGGCTTTTCCTTAGCGTGAGCAAGAGAATGCTATGGCTCGTCTTAAAAAGCAGCAACAAGAACTTGAACACATGAGACTTCGGTACCTTGCAGCAGAAGAGAAAGAATTAGGAAAGACACAACGGCAAGAGCTAGAGGATATCAGAAATGAACTGAACAGGTATTGTACCATTTGCTGGATTTTTTACTTCTGCTGCTGAATAGGTGAAGGTTCAGCTAAGTCAAATTTAATTGGCTGTCAGTCCTGTAAAAGAACACAGCTTTCTGTCCCTTAGGTAATATTTTCCCATTTATAAAATGTAGCAACCTTGTTTTATAGGAAATCTATGCCAAAGGCCACCAGACCTAGTTTTTTATCTTGACTAGAAAATAATACAGCAAGATTTTTTTTAACTTCCTGTGCTAAGCAAACCTTTTTGCTGCATAAAAAGACATATTAATAGTTCTCACATCTCTTGTGAACATAATACTTTCTATTTTAAATAGAACTTCCAATACCTTTAAAGTATATATTTTTGAATGTTTCAAACTGTTTAATTCTTAATGAAGATCACTCAAATTTATACACTTGAGAATAGCACTTTTGTCTTCCAGCAGAGGGCTTATGCAATAGAATTAGTATTGAGACTCTTCTAATTAAATAATAGTGTCTGTTTCTTTTCATTTCAACTAATTTCAATAGAAAGCTGGCTTTGAAAAACAAAAGAGCAGGATGTAGAGTACAATTCAGTGTAATTTTTCCTTTTAGATTGAAACAAGAAGAAGATAAGAAAAAGTCACAAGATGGCCAAGAGTTATTGGGAGTCCAACTGCAAAATGCTCACACTGGGAAAGGAGATGAGGCTTTGGATGATTACCTTGCACGTCTAATAGAGGAGAGGGATACCTTGTTGAGAACAGGTGTATATAATCATGAAGATCATATCGTAAGTGAGCTTGATCGTCAAATCAGTGAAGTGCTTATAAAAAGAAATAGAAGCAAGTAGCAGGACTCAGAGAATTTGTTTGTATATGTGTGTGTGTGTGTGTGTGTGTACATTTTTTACTTCCAAGATTCAGATTTTAGCAAATGGTAGATTGAATTAAATTTTGATGGATTTGTGGATTTTCTGTCTCCCAAGACTTACTGCTGTATCAGAACATCACTGTACCACTTTTGAGAAATGAGAAGAAGCATTGACTACTTCGATTGTTTTATTATTTTTAACCTATTTATTTATGTCAATTGGTCAGTATTGCAAAAGCTTTTATTTACACAGTGGAAGTATTTCTTGTCAGAATTTTTTGCTTGCTTATTTTATTACAAACCTGCTTTTCAAATACATTTATATTTATAATAAAATACCATTTCAATAAAACTGCATTTAGGAAAATGTCCTATAGTCATTTGTAGTAACTTTTAAGCAAAATTGAGATATATCACACCTTGACTTTTAATACTTTTCCTCATATGACAGATTTTGCTTTAAACAAATTAGTATACTTATTCAGATGATTGTTTAACAATACGTTGTACGAATAGGCTCTTATTTAGATTCTTACTGACAAGTAGCTGACTACCTAAACAATTTATGTTGATCCCAGTTTTCTGTAATAATCACAATTCAGTTAAAATTCATCAAGAAATGGCACCTGGTTTATTTGGGCCAGTGAAGTAAATGGTGGAAGAGTATTTGGAAAATTTGGTAGTAGATGGCCAAGTTTTTAGGTGCATTCCTCTGATCTGTAAAAGGAGATGGATTACTTAATATTATATCCAATTTATAAACATTTTGCATATCAAATAGTTGTCAGGATAGATTAATGTTTTCCTTATACCAATATTATTTTCATCCATATATTAAAATTTATATGGAATTAAGTGTGGGGTTATCTGTATATCTGGAAGTTACTGCCTATATCAGTTGTCCAATCCAACACAAAACAAAGGACAGTTGTTTGGATATTACTATGCATGCATTTCATTACCCAGTGATTTTACATTTGTAGGATTATTCAAGACAGATTTTGTGCTATAAATAATCCAACACAGCAAGCTATGGCTCCGTGCTTAAAATTGGAAAATAAAATGGTTAATTCAGCAGTGTAATTATTCATCTGTTGGATTAATTATTTAATTAACTTTAATGATTAAATATCCATCTCTTTAAAAGATATTTTAAAAGATGTTGGTAACTTGGGCTATTCTCAAATAATAATATTTATCTCCTATGTGATATGTAATATACACATACATACGTACGCTAATCCTAATTCTCACTTTATCGTGCTTGCCATCTTTTATTTATATTGTTTTATTGATTTTCCTGCTTGATTGTGCGACGCCCAGAGTGATTGAAAGTTGGGCAACATACAAATTTAATATTATATTTACCATCAAGCAAAAAGTAACAATGGAAGAAAATTTCATCACAATTGATTTTGGACTCATGCCATTTGTTTCTGCCTGAGATAGCCATATCAACTTCGGTGATGCATAATTCTCAGCAATATGTTCAGTGTATGCTTGTTATAGATGGAGTGTCTAATGTGCATGTGGAATATGGGATTGTTTTATTCTGTGGTTTGGTTGGGAATCTGCATCTTAATATTTTCATAGATACTAGTCTGAATGTTGCCTGCCCTGAACATTTCTTTGTGCATACAGCTGAAAACATTCACTAGGCATTTTTCCTCTCATGGATGATTAAGGAACTTAGTTTATCTTTTATTTTACATCTATAGTTTAAAATAACCGAGGCTGCAGTGTAGCCTTAATCAGGATGATGCCAGAAGTGATAGAATTCTGAATGTGATGATAGGCAGAAAGAAAATGGGAAAATACCACTATCACCTTAATGCTGGGCAGTGTGTCTTCAATAATAGACCCCTTTCCTTTTCCAGTTTCTTATCTAATGAGGAACTCAAAATAATTTAAAGATTTGTGACTTTAAATGTCGTAATATAAACCCTGTGGGTTTTTTTTCTGATGACAAATTTATTTTTTTCTGTAAACTTAAAATATGTTTATATTCAATATTGAATATATGAAAGTAACGTGAAAGTTTACTTCAAAAAATAGGCCTTAAAATGGATTTTTAGTTCAAAAAAAATCATCTACTACATGCTGCTGATGAAATGAACTCAATTTTTCAGCATTTTGAGACAAAATACCCACATTTGTATTTTCCACACATTCTGTTAGAATATTTTCATTATACTTCAAATCTCACTTCTACACTGAAAACCATATATTTTATGTTGTTTGTGACTTTGTTTATATCACAGGATTTTAAAAGGTATTTAAAAGATGTATTTACATTGTAAATCTATTCACATTGTAAGTCATTGTAAGTAACCACATTTATGCTGATTATTCTTTTAAAGGACTGAAATGGGAAAATATTTTTTATTCAGTTAATTTTAATTAACTTACCATTTGAATTTAAAGATTTGTAATGTTGACAGTTTACTGCATTATGTGATATATTTGCAATAAATCACATTCATAATTATTATCCTAGAATTTAAATAATGCAACAGTGAGCAATTATAATTTGTAAATAATTTAATTTATTGCATCGCTAACATGTCATAAAAGAAAATGCCAATAAACCTGAAATATTCTTTTATGTTTCGTGCAGTTACATTGTATAGGTCTAAAATGTAAATCAAATATTGAGTTTGCAACTAATTCTCAAACACTAGAGGGGGCCTTAACATTAAATAAAGGCCATTTTTTTCAGTCTAAAATGTATTTTAAAGTTTGCTGAGGATGAATTCAACACAAACCTTGAAACATGTTATTTAACTCCTTTTAAAATACCATTAAACACAATTTCACATACATTCCTTTAAAGATAAAAATACATAAATGGACAAAAATACACAAATACAAAAATAACACTTTCTAAGTATCTCCTTAAGCATATCTGTAAAGCACTTGATGCTTTGCAGCTCCAAAGATGGCTTTTCACAAGGAATCGGATAGCAAATCAAGTTTAACAGTGTCAGTTATCACAGAGGAGAAAGTGGACTAGTGTCTATTGGTTTCCAATTTTTCTCCACAAATCAAGTGATGAATATGGTTATATTTGGTTCCATTATTAATTTTTCTTTGGTCTAGAAGAGATCTCTATCTGTGAAGGATGGAACATTATTTAACACTTGCAACATTCCAGTTCTACGTTGGAAGGTTTTAACACTTCCTAATAGTCTGTAGAAAAGCCAGTTTGGTGTAGTGGTTAAGGCATCATGACCAAAACCAGGAGACCACGAGTACTAGTTCCACCTTAGGTACAAAGCCAATTGGTTGACTTTGGTCTATTCACTTTCTTTCAGTCCTAGTAAGAAGGCAAGGGCAAATCACTTCTGAAAAACCTTGCTAAAACTGCATGGACCTGTCCAGGTAGTCTCCTGAGAATGGGACACAATTAAACAGAAGGAAGCAAATAGTCTGTAATGAAACAATAAGTATTTATGAATATGTTCTTACTATTTATAAAATTACTTTATGTCCTTTATTGACTTGATTTTCATTCTAAACAGCAAAACAGCACTTAACTCATTCGCATTGTCTAATTCATTTTTTCCCACCTTCATTGTTAACAGCTGCACACATAGATAAAGAGTAAGAAAAATTAAGCTGTATAAATAGAGGCAATAGAATCTATTTTTAGGAAAAAATGTATTCTGGGGTAGTCAAATAACAAATCTCTGCTTAAAGTATAATTATTATATTATACGCATTGTATCAAATAATGTCCATTCCCTAGCAGAAGACATTGCAGGCAAAATAATTTATACTTCATTTTATTTTGCTACTGCTATTTCAGAATAATCATGACCTATCTTTAGAATGGGAATTACCAAACATGCTATTGTTCAAGGAAAACCTAGAAAATGATGGCTCCATATGCTTAGATCTTATTTCATTTACTTCTCTGGAGGGTTGCATTTCTGTTTTCATTAGAAATGTTTTTACAGATGTTGGCTCTCCAGATATGAACTCTCTGGTGGAGAGGTGGTCGGATATTTGGCATCTAGAACAAAAAAGAAAAGAAATCAGCTCTGAAAGCCTAATATAGAGAGAAATAATTTATTGTCTTTATGATGTATAAATGTATAACAGCTCTACAGAGGCTTTAAAACTGAGTAATTGAATTTGAGCTAATACAGAAATGTTTGCAATTAGTCTTTTAGAACGAAATATATCATTCATCATGATAAAGGACTAAAAAAGCAGCCATAAATAACACTTCTGGAAAAGTTGTGCCCACTAATTTATATTATTTTCTTTTTCATTTGAATAATTATATTAATCTGACTATATGTGTATGTGTGTGTGTGTGTATGGTATTCAGCTTTGTTCGGATATTTTCCCACGTCATAGTTGTGCTTTTAAAGTTGTAGCAACGTTTTGGCAGAATCTCATCTGCCATCATCAGGCTTCTGTATAGTGTTTGTCTGTGACGAACACTATACAGAAGCCTGATGATGGCAGATGAGATTCTGCCGAAACGTTGCTACAACTTTAAAAGATACACATCGAGGAAAATACCCTTTTTGTGGCAATGTTTAATTTTACTGAATAATCAAACTGGGACAAACATCTCAAACAGTGATGGCATTCAGACTAATTTGAGCTCCAGCAAAAAAAAAAAAAAACTTATTTTGAAAGGCTTTGCGCAGGAGGATTTTGACTTCTTTTGTGTATTCTGTGAAGTGATGACATCTATTATTCAAATTTCACTTGTCTTATTTCTAACTGAAGCAGAAAACTTACATTTCCTTTGGATAGAATAATGTTTACAATTTCAGATTCCAAAACTATTAGTGATACCCAATATTGTGTGAACATACTAACTTACCATCAGCTTTCCAACTCTCTGGAGCCAATTTGTAATTAGGGCAAGTTTCAGAGATGAGAAGATGGAATCTATATACCAACAGGGTCTCTTCTGCTAGCCAACAGAAACTGAATTTATTGCTTAAAATAATAAAAATGAGTTAAATATAACTCTTAAAAACATATCCAGGCCATTGTCATTGTACTTTTATGGAAGTGACTTGCTATTGACTTCTGCTAAAACAATTTTCAACATAGTCTACCAGCAACCATGGAATTCTCGTGTCTTAACTATGTACAATATTTAAACAGAAGCATGATTATAGTTTTATTCCCTATTTTTGCTAATTTGGATCTTGGGTTGTACAAGGATTGTTTAATATGTTTGTGGCCAGATCTTCAGCTAGGAACATCCAGATCACATTATATTGATCTACAGTTGAGGAATAGATCACCCCAGTTTGTTTCTGCTGAGAATACAACCACACTGAGCCACACTGAACTGTGAAGGCAAGAGTGAATATGCAACTATCTGTCTGTTAGGTGTGCTCCTCTCCACAAAGCAGGGTCACATTGAATTCAGATCAATCTAAATTCAGTACTCCTTACTTCCACTGAGAAAATATGTGATTGGGCTTCTGGAGGAAGAAATGGTGGACTGAAAACAGTTCCATGAAAAGCGAAGCTGACAATTGCTGTAGAGAACAAAGAGCCAGTGGTAGGCTGGCTTTTCAAACCTCTCCAGACAAAGAGGTGATGGGAGATTGCCCACAAGTGCTCCAGTCAGTTGCTTCTCATGAAATAACTGCAAAAACAACAGTTTGCAGTAGATTTTAAACACGGGGGACAAGGAAATAGTCATCAGTCAGCAAGCACCAGGTGAGTCTGCCTTCAAACCTTAATGAAAGAAAAATTTAATTACAAGCTTAAGAACTAAAACAAAAAAAGAATTTTGATTCTAGAAATTGTAAATGGTTGAGTCCAGTTAAATTTGAAAAAAGGCTTTGAAATTATTATATATATATATATATCACATTTTCATGCCACATAAATTTGGAACAAGTGCATGTTTTCCTCTTCATCCACATGAAAAATTTTCATAATTCTGACTTAGGCCACAGATTATCTCACTGAATTTACAAGTTAGTACTCTTCCATCCTCTTCACATTCACTGACTCCTGACATTTCTGTGTGGAAAAAACGAAGCTTTTATCTTCTGAACAGAACCAAATAAAGGGAAATTTATTTGGGAAAATGGTCAAAAATGTGTGGGGTAGCTTTATTTATTTTTAAAGCTTCACCAGCTTTTTCTTACTGAAGTGATACTGGTCATTTTAGCAGGAAATTATTGTGATAAACGTAAGAGAAAAATGATTCCCAGTGTTCTTTCATGTTTCCGTTTTTCGTTGTATAACTAACTGATTCCAAATGAAGGAAAATGGTATATAGGTTTTTCATTCCAATCAAGTTATTATTTTATGGAGATAGTTACAATTTCTAAACAAATGCAGTATCCATAGATGTTGCAGAGCTTTGTTTTGTACTGAAATGTAGATTTATTTTTTTTCCTAAATATTCTGAGAAGGAATTATTCCAAAATACTGAGGACATTGGATCTTTTGAAGGACCAATATTGTTTTTCGTATGGGGGGTGGGGCAACCTATTGGCTGTATTTAACTCATTTACAACCCAAAATTGTGTCGCTAAAATTCAGTGATAAAACTACTGAATTGGGGTTATACAACTTTGGTTTGACTTGTGTTGTTGTGAAAGAAGACAGGGAAGCCGGAGGCTTCTGGAGCAAATATCCAAGTTTAATTCATAGTCATACAACCCATGATCTGAACGTTGGTGAACAATTCTAGGCTGTTGGGACTTTTTCAAGGTGAGAATAGAAGCAAGTTGACCTCTGACCTATCCCAGGCTCATCTCCACCCAGTAATGTCAAGTGTGATCAGAAAAGTGAGTTCCTGCCCCCAATCCTGGGAAAGTTGCCTTTCCCTGGCCTAGATATTTAACAAATGACACAATGGTCGGTATTTAGTTTTAGTCTGAAAGATGTTTCTGACCTGATAAAGCAAACCAACATATACAAATTTGCAATTGCTATGGAAGAATAGGCAGTTATTGTGAGTGGAGTGAAAGCAGCTCTGTTAAGTAGTAATGCCTGAGACAACTTAATGTTAAAAAACCAAAATAATCACCACAACTACACTAAAAAGTATACATGTAACTACATATTTACTACATATTTTTTACACAGGCAAAAAGAATAAATATTGAAGGTGTTTATCTTACCTGTTTCTCATTTTGTTATTAGCAGATAATAGAAACCACATTTTACAATTTCCAAAGTCAGGTTGGTAAAATAGTTGTAACATTTTGAATGGCATGTCCATTTTAATTTCTGCCATTCTAGAACATGCCCCTAAAACCATCCAAATAGCTTTCATACCCCATGCACGATCCATGTTCCAAGAGAGAGAAATGAATTCACAGGGCCATCTCTATTTAGAATAACAGAGTTGGAAGGGACCTTGGAGGTCTTCTAGTCCAACCCCCTGCTTAGGCAGGAAACCCTATACCATTTCAGGTAAATTATTATCCAATATCTTCTTTAAAACTTCCAGTGTTGGAGTATTTACAACTTCTGGAGGCAAGTTGTTCTTCCAATTGTCTCAAATGTGTGCAACCTCCTGCCTCACCAATAAGCCAATGAAGCAACAAGTTCAGTAATGTATGTACCATTATTCATTCTTAACAAAAATCCCAACAAACAAACTCCCCATGGATAATGCAAATCAGGAGGAAAAGGATAATGATCACTATCACCATCATCACGATTAGTAGTAGTTGACCATCAGGAGACAGGTTTGCCCTGTTTGGGACTTTATCAGGCATGGGTAACCAGATACTACTCTGGGCTTCAAGCCTTTATCAGGAACTGAATTTATTGACATTTGCACTTTGGATGACTATATACAGTGAATTAGCTTTAGGATCAATTAAGGTCCTGATGCTTAGTGGTTGCAGGAACTGATACAGATGAAGGATCTCAAGGTTCCGGGACCAACGCCAATATCCCCGCAGCTGGACGGTCCAGCTGGACCTAAACTGTCCCGAAGAGACGGTGAACAAGGAGAGCACCTCCTGCTGATCCCAGGGACATCGCAAAGAAATACAGATGTTGTTTTACATATGAGCTGTGGTGGTGCAGTGGTTAGAGTGCACTGCTGACTGAGTACTTCAGCTGACTGCAATTTGGCAGTTCAAATCTCACCAGGCTCAAGGTTGACTCAGCCTTCCATCCTTCTGAGATGGGTAAAATGAGGACCCAGATTGTTGGGGTCAATAGGCTGACTCTGTAAACCACTTAGAGAGGGCTGTAAAGCACTGTAAAGTGGTATATAACTCTAAGTGCTATTGCTATTGCTACACTTATAGTATTTACATGAGTTACATCTCCATGTTGGAGGGTGGACCATTTTAATAGATACTATCATTAATGAAGACTGCAAAGGATTTCCAAACTATACACAATATAATACCACATTACCATATGAAAAAAGAACAACGCTTTTAACCAACAACAGTATTACACAGATATGTCAATGAAAGATATATACTTATTTTTTTTAAACCAGAAACGTGGGTGAAAATTCAAGTTATTGTCCCTTACCAAGAGGTTCCTGTCTTTAACTCCTGCCAATGTCATGAATCCTAATGATAAACAGTGAGGTAAACTTTGAACTGATCGTGTAACAATTTATTAAAATGTTCCATTACAGAACAGTCTGCGTAGATTTGGAATAAAGGAGCTACTACCCATCATGTAGTGTCAAAAAGTGTTGTGACCTTTTTTCCCCCTTTACAGCTTCTTAGAGTATTTGATACGGTGAGATTAAAAAGGATTCTGTATTCCATAATCATTCATTCTCATCAATATATTTTAAGGAAATGATCTGAACTGATTTTCTTACATTCCATTTTTGCTATCATAATAACTATTGTAATGGCTATTAGGCTACAACATTCATGCCTTATCTTTGTCAGTTAATGTATCTAATTCCACCATTCCTGGAGGGAATAAACTCTGAAACTAAAGCCTGCAATATATTACAGAATCAAAAACCGCTTAGGCAGAACAAACAGGGGATTTGGCTTGGATAAACAGCAGAAGGCCCTGGTCTTTTATGTCCAGAGCTCAGAACACAAAGTAGAAAATGACTATAAATCATTCTGGCCAAGCAACATAACATGAATGTATGTTTATTTAAATCTCCATACTATCATTTATCTGGCTATTGTTGAGTTTCAAAAAATACTCTGCTACAGTGAAGCAAGTAGTGCCTAATGCAAATCATTTTACTGTAATAAAATTAGCTTATGAGAAATGAAATCATTTCAATGGATTCAACATAGCTTGATCCAAAGCATCAAGCAGTGCAATAATTCAGTAATAACAAACTTAAAAGATTTAAGCAAACTTAAAGTTCCTTTTGAATATCACAATTTCATTGATCTGAAGTCTAAAGAAGCTGTACTATATGCTGAAAACACGAGTATAATGATGTTTTCTAAAACTGAAATGTTGACTTTAAAAGACTTCTTTAATTTATTTTTTTAATTAGCAACCCTAAAATAATTTAAAATGGGTAATAATAAATCTAATGTTGTTGTTTATATTTTCTTGTTTATACTGTTTTCTTTTTTAGGAGCTCTCATTCTTCCACTGAGATGACTTAGGCAGAATTATAATAATTAAGCTTACTACATAACAGCAATAACTTTACTGTCCAAATAATATATCATTATATACTGCAATAGTTATAACAGATAAGCAAATTTATGAGACAAAATACTTTCTACCATTTCACCAACTTTCAGCAACATAGCAGACATTTATCTACATAACTTTTTAAACAATAGATGTCATATATAGAGCTAAGCACACTCTTACTGGTTCTATTTCAGCACATTAACCATTCTCCTGCAGTGGTTCCCATTTCAACAACAGACTTGATTTGAAATCAGACTTAAAAGTATTGTCAAAAGTGATGGCAAGCAAGTGAATAGTATTTCTACTACTTATGAATTGCTGTGGCAGGAAGGCAATATTACACAACATCAAATTTGGATGCCTCTCAATTGTACTGATGAAAATGCAACCACCAGATTGGTCCCTGGAACCCTGCAGGATTAGCTCAAGACACTTTCCAACCTGAGGAGAAGAAAAAAAGAACTGTCCTGTTTTGATATGCAGACTTTGGTTTGGCTAACAACTGAAACTCATTTCAGCATTGACTTTTCACCATTACATTAAAGATAGCCTTCTTTTTTCAGGCCTTGTTATATATTAGGCATGTCAATCGCACTGATTTGCAAACCAAATTTAGGTGCCAATAGTCTTCTATAATGTCATAAATAGATGAGGATCTAAAATACATTTCTCCCTTATGAAGTTGCTTTTGGATTAAAATCTCATCATGTATTTTCTTACCAAAAATGTTGCTCTTAGGAATATGACTCAAAGACTTCTGAAAAACAACATCCCACTTCTGGAAGTTTCCATGTTGCCAATGAAAATATTTCTGTTTCACCTATATTTTAATAGTTTAAATGAAAAATAATATGAAACAAACAAAAAAAAAACCCCTCTGTTGGCAGTTTCATTGAATAAATCATGGAAGTGGGCTTTTTTTTTTTTTTTTTTTTGGGGGAGTAACATGTACGACTAGTCAATATTTATTTGATAAAAGTTATGCTGTCCTTAAAGTCTGCTGAAAGCCTCTGTCCATTTGTTCAGTGCTTGATTTGCACAGACCATGTAGATAACATTTGTCTCTGTACTAATGCTTTTAGAGTTACAACTGGAACACAGATAAGGTCACACACCAAGCCTGAGCCTGAAGTTCAGCTTTCTTTCCAATCCCATTTTGACCAGAAATCTCTCCTCACACAAACACTAGCTGCCCTTTATTAAATCTTAGCCTGGTTCACTCCTACCAAGTATGGTAAATTCTTGACATTTTTTTTCTTTTTTAACCAAATGCAGCTCGATTTTAAATACTACCTAGTTGAGAAACCACATTTTCAAAGAGGAAGTAAAAAATAACTGAGCAATGTTGTGTGCTGGAGAAGGCAGGAATAGCACACACGTAGCTATCAGTAGACTTAAGAATGGTGTCTGGAAAGCTTCAGAGGATGCTAATCTCAATTCAGGTTTTTCTTTTAAGGAATAGCAATAAAAGAGGCTGGTGAGATAGGAGAACTGTTTACATCCATTTTGTGAACATCCCTAATGTTCCTTCCTTTGAATGCCCAACTATGTAATCTCATTGAAACTCGTGAGGAGAAGAAAAACCTGACATTCTGAGCAAGGTGTCTTACTTTGTTGTTGTGAATAAATAATTCTGTTACACCTCAACAGTCTCCATGTTTAGCTAGATGTTTAGAAGAGGATTTATTAGTAGTTCTGATGCTAGGGTGGTCTGTTTCTTGTTGGATTGTTTTTTGTTTTCTTCTCAAGGGAAAAATGGGCTTTCCAAGTATAGCATTTAGTAAAATACTTTCAGCCAAGCTGAAGTGTAAAATCTGCAACTGATAGCATTGTGGGCTACCACTAGCTCTACCAAATATATTTCTTTAATATATTTATTTAGCTGGCCTAACAAAACAATTGCAGATGAAGCCTCCATTAAGCTTAACAACAATTAACTATGCACTAAAAAAAAACACCATTTGTTGCTAATGCTGTAACTAACTCTTAGATAAAGATGAGCCAAAAGAAAAGCTTCAACCCTGAAGATTAGAAAGGTTCAAATGGGTTAAAGCAGTCCTTAAATTAACACAGGCTGTTCCTACAGTGACCTTAATTTATATCATATCTTAGATAATGCCAGCACTTAAGTGAAGGCTTTGTTTCATCCAAAGCACTATTTGCATAGGAAGATTTCAGATTTCTTGCCTTCCTCCTTCCATTCTTATTTTCAATGAATTTCTGCCATCATTCCCTCTCTCCGTCAGACATCTTTCTATGACCAAATATCTGAGTTTGCCAAATTGCATCAGGTAAAGAGCCAGGATCAAGCACTCAATTTAAAAAAAAAAAACAACTGTCCTATTATTTCATTAAATTAGGGTGTTTAAAAATACCATGATGAATGCAACCCTGACTGTACAAAAGACTGTAATGAACTGTGGAAGCTTTTGATATCATCTCAAAGAACAAGATATGTTTATTTAAAAGTAACGACTTTAGTGATTTAAGTGAAGGTCCAAGAAATCTAAAGAAGGAAGAGGTATGGATAATTATCCCAATAGAGCAGAATAATGCCAGCAGGAAATTGGAAATGGGGCCTGTTGACTCAAATTTTTCTTCCATCCTTGCATTTGCAATGCTTTCTGGTACGTGACCAAGATCAGCAATTATATTCTGTTGAAATTTTACACAGTGCATCCAGTACAATTCAAATGACAAACAACATACACTCCCTCAAGTTAATCGCTTAAGAAGTATTTGTGATAGGCACTGAAATGTTTGGCTAGAAAGAGGACAGCTCATCACAGGCAGCTTTGTTTCTAATGTATACAAATGCTGGAATGCCTTTGGTTTCATCATGAAAGCCAGCGAGCATGCATTGGTTGCAACCTAAATAAATGTACTATTTTGCCCCAGAGCTTGGATAAATTCATCATGCTTTATATATCACAGAAAAACACTCTAGGAAAAAAATTTGATTTTTACGATCTGAAAAGTATGTGCGTGAGAGAAAGAACTTCATATTCTGAAGATTCCCAGGAAAAGAGTTATTATGGATTAGATCAGATGAATGAATCAAGAATTAGATGCTTTTTCCCCACTGAAGATAGGAAGTTCATAAGATTTACATTAGAACCTTTATTTCAATTTCTCACTTCTGCCATTAACAATAATGAGAAGAATAGATTTCATAATAAGTATTACAGCATGTTCTGATTGTCTACGTCTGGAATTCATGTTTGTCTTAGATTAATGGAGTAGGCCCAATCATACAAGTGTGGCCAATGTGACCAATCATTTTTTTGACAACTGCAATATGTATTGGTAACCTACAAATGGATTTCCCATGTAAGTATTTCACTGCTGTCAAAACCTATGGGAAAAAAGTTTTCAATTTTCTGATACATCATGGGAAGCCATTTTACAGGATCTTATGTTTATCCCACATCTGTACAGATGTATGTTCCTCTATGGGTTGCTTTGTGAATCATTAGGATCTATAACAGGCCAAGGAAAAATATTTTTACTGTATGGGCAACAGCATATTTTCACTGGATACCAATGTTTTAAGCCAAGGGTTACCAACCTTTTGTACCTCAGGGACCACCAAACTCATAATTTTAAATTCCACGGACCAGAGACCCTGGGAAAATCCACAAAAAACTCTGCAGGAAAATTCCCCACCCTGATTTCCTACCAATTCATCATTCTTTATGTGGGATTGCAGGATACTGTCTCCAGCTCCGTTCTCCGGGGGGGGGGAGAGAGAGACTTTGGGCTTCATGCAAGGAAAGCAGCAGAAGCAGCAGAAGTCTTTCTTTCTCTCCCCCAAACTCCGCCAGAAATGAGTTTTTGTGAGGCTTGTCGTGCCAGCACAGCCTCTTGGATCAGGATGCATTGCAGGGTCCCAAAGACTCATTTCTGGTGGAGTTTGGGGGAGAGAAAGAAAGACTTTTGCTGCTTTCCTTGTGTGCAGCCAAAAGCAGAAGGAGAAAGAAGTGGAAAGAAGCAGCCCAGTGGCCAGGCAAGTTCCCCCCTCTGCCCTTCCCCCCTCTGCCCTTCCCTCCCCTCGCTACCTCCTGTTGTTTGCAATGCAAGCAATGCAAGTCTTGTGTTCTTGCGGGCCATGTGGGCGGCGCATCCTTGTGTTCCCACACAGCCTGGATTAATTGCTTTGGGGGGTGCTTTAAGATGACATTTCTCTGTGGACCACCAAAATTTTCTTGCAGACCACCAGTGATCCCTCACCCACTGATTGGCAACCGCTGTTATAAGCAACTAGATTTAGAATAAAGGGTATGATTTATTCCACTTTTGCCATCAAATATCTACTACTCAATGCCACTTACATAGATACTTAATTTTTTTAAAAAAAGACTGTTGGGCTACAATTACCATTGTTTCTACTATTGATCTCCCAGATTACAGATAATGAGGTGGTCCCAGATGCCTCTACTATAATAACACATTCCTATATGTACACATACACCCCATCCAAGTAGCCCTGTAACACAATTGCCACATATTCCATCAAGAAACAAGTAACATTTCTCTAAAACAAACCATCCTCCTAAGTTGGGGTAGATAGTAGCAATTGAAATGTTTGGTATTGCCACCTCTTTTCACTTGTCACAGGGGCCGCAATTATTTACACTAAACAAAATCCATCATGGTCCTTTAAGGATGTCCTGTTAGATGTTCATAGCCTTTTGACTGATGTAAGTACAGTCTTTGCATATTGGCTCAGACTCTTTGTTCAGATGAACTATATACAAGGAAGAGAAATAACCTTACAACTAAGAGCAAGAACTGTATTAAATTTCAGTTTAATTTCCAATTAGATGTTCCAGAACCTCCATAGCAACTTTTTTTGGAGGGGAGTGGGGGGGGGAGAAGCCAAATGCTATAATGAAGACTCAGCTAGCAAATTCTCCCTTTCTTCTAAGCCCTTCCTCCTTTACAAAAACTTTTAGCCCCCTTTAAATGCATTAATGCAAGCACTCATGTTTGGCTGTGAGTTCAGTAATGCCAGAGTTACTAGAAGGGCATTTACTGTATATTATACTCTGTCTTCTGTATCTTTCATAAGGGAGTTATTATGTGTCACTTGGAAATACTGGATAACACTCTTTATTAGCCTCATGATACTGAAGCCCATCAATACCTGTCTAAACCTGATGAGATCATGCTATGATTGTTAATCAGACTGAAAGAAAAAAAAAAGTGAGCGGATGAAAAATACCTTTAAGGGGAAAAAAAATCAATTAAAAACTGTAGAATACAGGTAAATATACTGAATTTCCTGCATAAAGTAAAAGACAACTGATTGGCTTTATGGTTAAAATGAAGCAGAGTTTTAACACTGAAGGTACTGCATTAATTCAGTGTGGGTAGCAGAATATGTGATTTTGCAACAGTGTTTTATTTCCATTTTTTAAAAAATACTGTTGAGTCAGGGAAATATTTCTATTTGAGCAGTGGCACTAAAATACAGTTGTGCTCTGGTTATTACTGTCTTTAATTTACTGGATACTTGCAAAACTTTGTGATATAAACATTCCTACGTAAATGTTCCCCATTTTTCATCTCTGGGTAGTTTCTTTCTGTTCTCTGGATCTGCTGCACCAGTTTTCATCTCCATGCAAATTCAAAAGAAGGTATACCTTTAAACTCGGGGGTGGGCTTCAAAAATTTTAGCAAATTGCTGGGTGGGTGTGGCCTAGTCAGCCTCCTGCACCATGGCAGGGTGTGTGTGTGTTTTTCCCCTCCCTGGGCTCTGGAGGTTTTTCTTGAGCCTTTGGGGGGGCAAAAACGGCCTCCCCAGGCTCCAGAGGCTCTCTGGAAGCCTGAAACGGGCCCATTTCTGGCCTTCCCGAACTTCCAGGGGGCCTGTTTTCCACCCTCCCCGAGCCTCCGTGTGTGCCCTCCACTTACCTGCATCCAAAATGGGCTGCGTGGGGACTCCTGGAAGGGTAAGGGTGGGGTGGGTGGGTCCAGCCAGGAGTGGGATTTGGGGGTTCTCTGAACTGCACAGAATCTTAGCTAAGGGCTTTCCTTAACCCCTGCAAACCCCCAGCAGCCCACCCCTGTTTAAACTTTACTTTTCTGGAAGAAACCAAAGCTCAATTCACAGAGCATGTACTGGGCACACCAAAGGTCACCTGAGTTCTATATTCAATTAAAAGGGTCAAATGCTGGAAGAAACACTTTGGCAGGAGGATCTGTGCTATCTAGAGATGAACCATATGGGTCGCAGTGTGCCTTTCCTTCCCATATTCGAACTTCTGCTAATACCCAAACTTCTACCTCCATTCCCCACCACAGCAGCCATTCTGTGAACAAGCACTTTTTATGATAACCATTTGGAAACAGTGTTACACCATTATCCTCAAATTAATCTACTGGCTATTCTCATCATCAGAACCATCTAGGCAGGTTAAATCAATCAATAAATCAGAATTCAACTTTAAGTTGATAAACATATAAATATAGCTCTAAAAACAAATGGCAGAAGAGTTAATATGAATAAAACTGATACAGTTGGATTTCACAACAGAAACAGATCTTAGTGTCTTCTCATATATCTTCGGATCTTTATATACTTACAGAAATATGAAAAGTTCCCCAATATCAGCTTGGATAGTAAGCACCCAGGAACCTCTTCGAAGCAGACCTTCCATCACTGAAAAAATCCCATTCCTCCTCAACAACTTTTCACATCATTTAGCAATTCAGTTAATAATAAAATAATAATAATAAATGAGCAAATTCCAATGGGATGAAGCCGCACCAATTCCTACCTTGATCATTTGATTTTCGTTTGCTATTCACACTTATCAGCCATCCAACTTAAAAATCACTACACTCCTACATCAGGAAATCTTACATTTTCAAAAAAAAAGATAAAAGTCAAAGCCTACTGAAGAGGAATAATTAAAAGCATAAAAGAATTTCCCAGATGAAGGTATTCAGCTCTCTACAAGATTGTCCAACTATATCCCAGATTAATGAAAATGCTTTCTCAATACCCATGATGGCTCAGCGGTTAGAATGCAGAATTGCAGGCTAACTCATTGCTCGCTGCCATGAGTTCAATCCTGACCAGCTCAAGGTTGACTTAGCCTTCCATCCTCTCAAGGTTGGTAAAATGAGGGCCCAGCTTGTTGGGAAAAATATGCTGACTCTATAAGTCACTTAGAGAGGCCTGTAAAGCACTATGAAGTGGTATTGAAGTGCTAGTGTTATTGTTATTGCTATTATTAGTACTTTGGAATATAAATTTATTGTGAACTTTATTTTGTGAATATTGTTTCACTTAGGTGGGTTAGTTTTATATCAACTGATATGGTTTTAAGTGTCTACAGCAGGGTATCAAACTCAAGGCCCACAGGCCAGATCCAGCCTGCAATATAGTCAGATCTGCGGGGCCATTCTGGTCTACCCAATGCAAAGGGGAAAGATCTGGCCAGCCTGGCTTCGGCCCAGTCTACCCAATGCAAAGAAAATACATGCCAGCAGTTTGGGGAGTGGCATTAAACTAGTCATGCCCACACAGTTGGCCATGCCTACCCAGTTGGCCACGTCTACCCGGTCCCCTGAGATCAACCACATATTTCAGATAAAAGTTTCCTGCTTATAACTACTAAGATGTATTGGCTTCCATGCCTGTTATTAATGGAACAGTTTAATTGTCAGACTGTACACATTCATGAAAAGTTCTGTAAAACAAGGCAGGTGATTGAGATGAAATTCAATGCTAGGTATATCATCCTCAAAGTCCTACTGCATTAAAAGCAATTGCAATACCACTTAGACTTACATACCACTTTGCAGCCTGCTTTAAGCAGTTTACAGAGTCAGCATATTGCCCCCAGCAATCTGGGTCCTCAATTTAAAAGATAGAAGGCTGAGCTGAGTCAACCTTGAGTCAGTGATATTTGAACTGCCAAACTTCTGGCAGTCGGCAGGCAGTAGAATTAGCCTGAAATACTTTATTCTAACTACTGCATCACTGCAGCTCTTTAAATACTGTTAACTTTCATTGTTTCCCAAGTCATAGTTCCATCCATGCAGAATTCCAAACTCAGTGGAATTCTGAGCAAATGTATCCCCCACTGGCAATGGCGGCAATAGGAGTTAGACAAAATATCAGAGGGTAGTTATTCCCGCAAGTAGAAAGGCCATCTAGCTCACTAAAATTGAACAGGTGGTTCCCCTCCTTTGCCTATCCTCACGTTGTGGAGGGCTTCTGCCTACCAGAGCAGTGGGCAAAACAAAGCATAGGCTCAGGCCAAGAGTGCAAGGAATGACCCTGGGACTTAGCTCCACAGGTCCCACAATGTGGAAGAACTTTAAGCAGGCTAGTGTGGTAAAGATTCAAACTTCCCATCACCCCCCAAAAGCCAGTAGATGTATTATACAGTATTGTGTATTAAAATGGCATAGTTATATTGGGCCAATAATCACTGATACATCTATTTTCTTCTTTTCAGAATAAGTACACCCAATTCCTGCTTATAGTTTTTCTTCACCAATAAGTCTTAGAAAAACCCAGCCTTTGTTGTGGGCAACATAGAGCTGCTAACATAAATATGTGTTGTCCTGGCTTTCTTTATCTATTAAATATATATGATGCCTGTCTCAGCGTCTTTCTTTGGGCTATGTTTTGTATCTGCCAAGTATTTTGCAAAATGGGAAAGAGATGGGCAAGAGTGTGTAAATCGTGGTCTGGAAATGAAACAAGGCCAGAGTTATGGGGAGCTGGGATAAACCTGGACTGCCACAAACATAACTTGTTCTGCAAATCATTAGACTGGATTGTCTTAATCAGACTGACCTAACTGTGAAAAGGTCTATTTGTCTATTTCTCTTTTCTTAAATAGCTTAACCATTAAGCTTTTGATGTAGACCCTCCATGTGGCCTGTTATATAATTTTATGTGGGACTTGTTGAGAGTGCATTCTTTTTTCCCAGTGTCCAACAGTATAAGATGCTTTATCACAACTAGAGGGTTCTTGTGGTTTCTGCTGTGTTAAAAGATACATTTGGTGAGCCAGCATCTTCTCACATTTTCCAAAGCCTTGAACAACTTAAGCAAACTAAAATGGAACAAATGAAAGCTGAAGCTTTGACTTTAAAGAAAAATAACCAAGATTGAGAGTTTAAGCACAGTTTTTTTAAAACTATGTGCTAAGTTAAATGTAGCTAGTATTAATTATAGAACACTGAAATAATCTATGTATATATTCTGTCAGATTCTGTAGTCTTTAATTATGTTGGCTATCTACCTGGGAAGAGTATTTTTTCTGGCCCTCATCTTTCAACCCCAAATATGCAAAGCACACTTCTTTGAAGAAAAGCATTTCAGAATCTCAGATTAGGATAAATCTACATTCCTTTGGGCATCCATAATTCTATGTGTAGGAAATATTAATGGATAATCTGGAAAATGAACTCTTTTTGCCAATTTGTTCCTTCCGTTTGCTCACCTCACAATGTGAAGTTCACACTGCAGAAAATCTAAGGGGACAGCTAGCAATTCATGCATGTTAAATCAAGATGACATCAGACTAATATATTCATAATATGCAACACCAGGCAGGAAAGCAGCATCTAAAATAAATTAGATTGATAGGGTGCCTTGGGGCTCTTTTAAAAAGCAAGTGTCCATGGCTCCTTTAACCTTTAAAGCAATTTTATTTATTTATTTATTTATTTGATTTGATTTGCCAATTGTTTACAAGATAATAAGTATAAATGTATACATAGTTGTGAATACATGAAATGGTTACATATAAGAAAAATAAAAGAATAAGAGAAACAATAGGACAGGGATGGTAGGCACGTTGGTGCGCTTATGCACCAACTTCTGTTTCCTAATTACCTTTATAGATTCCATTCTTGCAGTTTACTAGATCAGTGTTCACAGAGGAGTCACAAGCTTTTGAAAGCTATCTCTAAGCATTCTGCTTAAAACTAATGGGGCAATTGCTTTCACCCTTGATTTTATTTTCTCAGTGTCTTCTACACAACTTCCATTCTCTCTCTCTCTCTCTCTCTCTCTCTCTCTCTCTCTCTCTCTCTCTCTCTCTCTCTCTCTCTCTCTCTCCATACATATATATATATATATATATATATATATATATATATATATATATATATATATATATATATATATATATATATATATATATATATTTGTTTTCTTAAGTTTTCGCGGGTACTTACATGTATGGCATTCAGCTTTGTTCGGGTATTTTCCAACTTTAAAAGCACAACTATAATGACGTGGGAAAATATATATATATGGTATTCAGCTTTGTTCGGGTATTTTCCCACGTCATTATAGTTGTGCTTTTAAAGTTGTAGCAACGTTTCGGCAGAATCTCATCTGCCATGATCAGGCTTCTGTATTGTGTTCGTCTGTCAGAAGCCTGATGATGGCAGATGAGATTCTGCCGAAACGTTGCTACAACTTTAAAAGCACAAGAGACAGACAGGGTTTCAACATCTCACTAAGCTAAAAGAAATTGGTTTGTTTATGTAGACCTAGTCATTCTGTTTCTCAAGTGTAGTTTATAGCTTCATGTGATGTGTGACAAGCTTTGATGAAACGAGAAGACACTATATCACCCAATGAGTTTCATAGTCAAGCGGGGATTTGAAACTCAGTGTGTCCAGTATCTGTCCAATACTTCAACTACTGCACAATACAAGGTATAATTGCAATAGTTGCATCAGTTATTGGAAATTTGGTCCATAACAATGCAACATCAATGTAAAAATTAAAACGACTGGATTTAGCAAAGTACAAAGCTCCTCAAACCAATGATCCATCCTAGATATCTAAAAAAAAAAGTCCAGAAGGATCAGATCTAAAGGCCTGCCAGTTTTATTGAGAATTTCCTGTCAGAGTTGCCCTCTACCTACAAGCCTGCAGTGTAAGCTAATGGAGAATGGGTCCTATTAGATTCGTTATTCACCATAGTCTTCTCCATCTTTGCTGCTCTATAGCTGAGAGAGTTTCTTGCATCAGTCTTGGAGATGTACACAATTAATGGGTTGATTAAATAGTTCCTGTTGATATTGTACAATGCTGTTTTAAGTTTACAGTCTTCAAAGCCCCCTACATAGAATGTATTTAGCCCTGTTGCCTGTTTTA
This sequence comes from Notechis scutatus, assembly GCF_049901735.1. Lineage (NCBI taxonomy): Eukaryota > Metazoa > Chordata > Lepidosauria > Squamata > Elapidae > Notechis > Notechis scutatus. The sequence goes on from NC_142010.1 coordinate 213,847,933, forward strand.
ATTGTGAAAAGTAGCACTTGGATTCTCTTTAAGTGGCTGCTGATGGATATATTTCAAGTGAAGCTGCACGGCACTTCCGATACAGAGACTAAAATGTTCTTTAAAACCTGTGAGGGTGTTCAAATAGCATCGATCCACAACTTTTTAAAGCAGCTGTAACTCTTCTTGTGGTTGTATAGCTATAGTACATCTGCAGATATGCTTAGCTTAAGGATTTGGAGAAAATGCTACATGCATGCTCCTTCATGCTCTAAAGCAACTGTTTACCTTTAAAAAAAGAAACACTATAAAGCCTTACTTCTAGGCACAAAATGATTGGGGCTCAGTGCACAGGACAAGGAATGTTGTTCTTTTTTTATTTTGGAATAGGATAGTCATTATGACTTACTGATAAGTCTATGTTCCTTAAAAAGTTGATTATGAAGAAGGTTCTTGTGCTACAGACAGCCAAGTGGTTGGTCAAGTGGTTAAGGCACCAGGCTACACACTGGGAGAGAGTGAATTCTAGTTCCATCTAAGTACAAAGCCAGCTGGGTGACCCTGGACTAGTCCCTTTCTCTCAGCCCTTGGAAAGCAGTCATGACAAACCATTTCTGAAAACTTGCCAAAAATTTTTTTGCAGGGACCTATTCAAGCAGTTGATAGGAATCAACACTGACTTGAAGACACTTTAAAAAAAAATACTGTAAGCAATTAATACACTGGTTTAATTTATTTATCTCCATATCCTTTCCTGCCTGTATTTTGTGACTTCTGTAGTGATGTGAAAAGATCTCTGCCTACACACAAACTTCTTAGGAAGGAAATTCTAATCTATGTCCTATAAAAATCGCCAAGCTGTTTTATGCAATAGAGAAAGAAGGTCATGCAGACCCTGTAAAAATAAAGATACCAGCAACAACAATTTATTTATTACTTTACTATTTCTCATATTTGTATGTCCCCTGGCTCTCAATGACCCTGGGTGCTCATAACAAACAGGGAAATTACAATAAAATTAATAAAAGATTAAAAAAATCTAAAGATGGTAAGCCCAACAGACAAGATAGAATGAAGCAGGAGGTCTCACTCTTCCTCTCCAAAAACCTAGATAAAGAGCCAGATCTTTAATAAAAATATCAGGGCAAAAATAGAGGCAAAATGAATAATATTTTATCATTTTTCATCTGTAAATTCCATACAGAGTTTTATAATTTGAAATGAATTCAGAGTTTGAATCTAAGTCTCAGAGGGAGAAAGTTGCCCCATGTATAGTTCTATTAACTGAGCTCCTTTTTTGTTGCTATGTAGCTCAGAACCCAGAGGGTGTCAAAAAAGTCAAGATTGTGGCCGCAATCATACAACCATGGTTGCCACCTGGACTTTTTTTTTTAATCCGCCACCACCACCCCCCCCTGCCCCATGCACACCCATCAGACAGAGTACCTTATCAGAAACATCTGCATTTTTTTTGAAGTGTCTCTGTTTTGCTGCTGAGTGACTTGCTCAGACTGGTGAATGTTCACTAACAGGACAAATCCATTATAAATTTTCTATTATTCTCTAGAAAACATTCACCTAAGAATCATCCAACTGCTTCACTTAAGAATCATCCAACTGCTTTTGCTGCTCCTCTGTCTCTCTTGTCTCTTTATTTCTGTCTCTGTCTCTCGTCTCTCTGTGTCTCTCTGTCTCTGTATCTGTCTATTTCTCTCTCATACACACACACACACACACACACACACATGTATGTATGTATGTATGTATGTATGTATGTATGTATGTATGTTATTGATATCCACTAGACAGAGGTTTAGAATTGTTGATCCTTCAGTCATTACTGAATTATAATTCCTAAGAATCATAACTAACATGATCAATGAGAAGAGATGATGGGAATCATAATTCAGTAGCATCTGGGAGACCATTGGCTTACTGGGTAGTATTAGACACTAAGATAGGATCCTTAAGCAGTAGCAAACCAGTGAAATGGCTTAAAAATTAGGTGGAGAGTCGGAATAGCTGAGACCACCCAGAAACAAAATCACTTTATATGTAGATGGAAAACAAACAAACAATTTCCCCCATTGTATTTATATATTATATAAAGGAATTTACATTGGATGCTCAGTATAGTTATGTTCCATAAGAAAATAAGTAAAACAGAAAGGCACTTTCAGGTTAAAACATTCAACATTTCCAGTTTCTTCCTTCCGTACTTTGTTTGCAGTGATTATATTACTTAGTTGGGTAACAAAACACTGCAAGCACACAATTAAGCTCAGAGAGCTCCAAGCACTCCATAGTTCAACTCTAAGGTGCAGATACCATCTTGTATTGTT